>NC_066617.1:328482957-328787889 GCF_025201925.1 Gopherus flavomarginatus
AATTCTCTGATGCAAAACAAGAACACAGGACATGAGAGAGGCTGTTAATGAAAATTTTAAAATAGATAGGCAGGAGAGGAAGGAGAGGCAGTAGCAAATTTTAGTGGGCCAGAAGCAGACGATAAAAGTGATGGAGGAGGAAACAGAGATGTTGAAGTCCCTAATCGCGCTGCAGGCAGAGTATGTGAGTTCTCACTCCCACCCCTACAGCCCATCCAGAACTGCTTGACGTGCCCTCTCCAAACTCCTCCCACACATTCCTTGCAGCTTTTCATCCTGTCCCAGTACCCTGTTCACTCCACCCCTTCGACAGCTTCCAAAATGCTAGCTGGAGTTACACACAGCTATGAGAGGCCTGGTCTACACTACGTGTTTAAACCGATTTTAGCAGCGTTAAACCGATTTAATGCTGTGCCCGTACACACTGCGAGGCCCTTTATATCGATATAAAGGGCTATTTAAATCGGTTTCTGTACTCCTCCCCAACGAGAGGAGTAGCACTAAAATCGGTATTACCATATCGGATTAGGGTTAGTGTGGCTGCAAATCAATGGAATTGGCCTCCGGGCGGTATCCCACAGTGCACCACTGTGACCACTCTGGACAGCAATCTGAACTCAGATGCAGTGGCCAGGTAAACAGGAAAAGCCCCGCGAACTTTTGAATTTCATTTACTGTTTGCCCAGCGTGGAGCTCTGATCAGCACGGGTGGCGATGCAGTCCCAAATCCAAAAAGAGCTCCAGCATGGATCGTACGGGAGATACTGGATCTGATCGCTGTATGGGGAGACAAATCTGTTCTATCAGAGCTCCGTTACAGAAGACAAAATGCCAAAGCGTTTGAAAAAAATCTCCAGGCTACATAGTGCTGCGTGACAAGCGTAACGGAAAGCCAAAGAATCAAATGGATGCTCATGGAGGGAGGGAAGGGGTACAGAGGTCTCCAGCTATCCCACAGTCCACAGCAGTCTCCGAAAAATATTTACATTCTTGGCTGAGCTCCCAATGCCTGTAGGTTCAAACACGTTGTCTGGCGTGGTTCAGGGTATAGCTCGACAATTTACTCCCTCCACTCCCACATGAAAGAAAAGGGAAAGAAATCGTTTCTTGACTTCTTTGAATGTCACCCTATGTCTACTGAATGCTGCTGGTAGACGCGATGCTGCGGCAGTGAAGAGCAGTATCCGCTCCTCTCCCCTCCCTGGTGGCAGATGGTGCAGTAGGACTGCTAGCCGCCCTTGTCATGAACCGGTGAGTGCTCCTGGATGGCCTCAGGTGAGGCTGGCCGGGGGCGCCTGGGTAAAAATAGGAATGATTCCCGGTCATTCCCAGTAGATGGTACAGAACGGCTGGTAACCGTCCTCATCATAGCAACTGGGGGCTGAACTCCATCAGCCCCCTCCCTTTCATGTGTAAAGAAAAGATTCTATACTGCCTGGACTATCATAGCAGCGGGATGCTGGGCTCCTCTCCCCCCACACCACTTAATGTTCTGCTTTGACTGTCATAGCGGCGGGAGGCTGCCTCCCCCTCATTTTATCTCACTAACAAGTCACTGTTTCTTATTCCTGCATTCTTTATAACTTCATGACACAAATGGGGGGGACACTGCCACGGTAGCCCAGGAAGGCTGGGGGAGGAGGGAAGCAACGGGTGGGGTTGTTGCAGGGGCACCCCCTGTGAATGGCATGTAGCTCATCATTTCTGCGGGATCTGACACAGAGCAGCTGTGCTCTCTGATACAGTGGTTCTCTAGTACACTTGCCCCATATTCTAGGCAGGACTGACTCTATTTTTAGAAACCATAAAGGAGGAATTAACTCAGGGAGTCATTCCCAGTTTTGCCTTTGCGTCCCCAGCCAACCTCAGCCAGGGGCACCTATGATAGCAGCAGACAGTACAGAACGACAGATAACTGTCATCTTACTGCCAATTTACAATGGCAGCAGACAGTACAGAACAACTGATAACCATCTCTGCTATCATGCAAAAGCAAATGAATGCTGCTGTGTAGTGCTGCAGTAATGCCTTTCTCAGCGGCATCCAGTACACATACAGTGACAGTAAAAAAAAAGCTGAAGGGGTCCATGGTTGCCGTGCTATGGTGTCTGCCAGGGCAATCCAGGGAAAAAGGGCGCTAAATGATTGTCTGCTGTTGTTTTCCCGGAGGAAGGAATGAGTGACGACATTTACCCAGAACCACCCGCGACAATGATTTTTGCCCCATCAGGCACTGGGATCTCAACCCAGAATTCCAAGGGGCGGGGAGACTGCGGGAACTATGGGATAGCTACAGAATAGCTACTCACAGTGCAACGCTCCGGAAATCGATGCTAGCCTCGGACCATGGACGCACACCGCCGGATTAATGTGCTTAGTGTGGCCGTGTGCACTCTACTTTATACAATCTGTTTTACAAAACCAGTTTATGTAAAATCAGAATAATTCTGTAGGGTAGACGTACACAGAGACTCCATCAGGAGAGTGTCCTTCACTGTTATCTCCTTTTCCAGCAAGGATTTCTGTGTGTTGTTAATTGGTATTTAATAAAAAATACTCTCTGAAAGATAGTCAATCTTTATTTGTCTCCTACACACAGTGGTTGCTGCTAGAATTAATACACAGTGGCAATTGGTACATTTGCAGACTACAAATCATAGGAAGCAATCATCAAAATTTTCATGCAAGGCAGCAAGTTAACAAAGCATAGCAGAAGGCTTTATAGAAAGATACATTACTGGAGCTCATTGTCAAAATGGTGCTTCAAAGTCTCCCTGATTCAAATAGCCCCTGTTGTGCCCCTCTAATAGCCTTGGTGTCTGGCTGCTCAAAATCAGTTTCCAGTGATGTGCCTCCACGCTCCACTCCGGGGGAAACTTTTCACCGTTACAGAGTAGTAGCATGTTAGTCTGTATCCGCAAAAAGAATAGTAGTACTTGTGGCACCTTAGACTAACAAATTTTGTGGCCCACAAAAGCTTATGCTACAATAAATTTGTTGGTCTCTAAGGTTCCACAAGTACTCCTATTCTTTTCACTGTTAGCCTCACGAATATTATGCAGCACACAGCAGGCTGCTATGATCATAGAAATATTTTCCTCACTTAGGTCTAACCTGCTATAAAGGGAGTGCCAGCATGCCTTTAAACTGTCAAATACTCGTTCAACAGTCATGCTGCACCTGCTCAGCCTATTGTCAAAGCGCTCCTTGCTGCTGTCCAGGTTTCCCATTTAAGGTTTCATAAGCCATGGTAATAAGGGGTATGCTGGGTCTCCCAGGACCACTATGGGCATTTCAATATCCCCCACTGGAATCTTCTGTTCTGAAAAGAAAGTCCCTGCTTGCAGCTTTCTGTACAGGTCAGTGGTCCTGAAGATGCCTGCGTCATGCACCTTCCCTGACCACTCCACGTTGATATTAGTGAAACGACCACGGTGATCCGCAAGTGCGTGCAATACCATAGAGAAGTACTCCTTTCTATTGATGTATTCTATCGCAAGATGGTCTGGGGCCAAAATTGAGATATGTGTGCCATCTATCACTCCACCGCATTTAGGGATCCCATTGCTGCAAAGCCATCCACTATTTCATGCACATTTCCAAGAGTTCTTTGTAGTAGATGCAATTAATGACCCACATACTTACATTAACACAATCCCAGCAGTCAGCTTCCCAACTCCAAACTGATTTGTGACTGACAAGTAGCAGTCTGGAGTCACCAGCTTCCACACAGTGATTGCCACGTACTTCTCCACTGAGAGGGCAGCTCTGATTTTGGTATCCTTGTGCCGCAGTGCTGGCACGAGCTCCACACGCAGTTCCAGGAAGGTGCCTTTCTGCATCTGAAAGTTCTGCAGCCACTTCTTGTCATCCCAGACCTGTATAACAATCCGATTCCACCACTCACTGCTTGTTTCCCAGCCCCAAAAGTGACAGTCCATTGTGTGCAGCTGCTCCATGAATGCAAAAGGTAATCTGGTTTTGTTTCTTTCCATGGCACACGGTAGGTCAGGCACCCTGGATTCCTGTTCAGATTGGGAGCCCATGATATCATAGAATCATAGAATATCAGGGTCGGAAGGGACGTCAGGAGGTCAGCTAGTCCAACCCCCTGCTCAAAGCAGGACCAACACCAACTAAATCATCCCAGCCAGGGATTTCTCAAGCCGAGTCTTAAAAACCTCTGAGGATGGAGATTCCACCACCTTCTGAGGTAACCTATTCCAATGTTTCACCACCCTCCTAGTGAAATAGTTTTTCCTAATATCCAACTTAGACCTCTGCCACTGCAACTTGAGAATACTGCCCCTTATTCTGTCATCTGCCACCACTGAGAACCCCCCTTCATGTAGTTGAAGGCTGCTATCAAATCCCCCATCACTCTTCTTTTCTGCAGACTAAATAAGCCCAGTTCCCTCAGCCTCTCCTCACAAGTCACGTGCCCCAACCCCCTAATAATTTCTGTTGCCCTCTGCTGTACTCCCCCCAATTTGTCAACATCCTTTCTGTAGTGGGAAGCCCAAAACTGGATGCAATACTCCAGATGTGGCCTCACCTGTGCCGAATAGAGGGGAATCAACACTCCACTTGATCTGCTGGCAATGATCCTACTAACGCAGCCCAATATGCCATTAGCCTTGTTGGTAACAAGGGCACACGGTTGACTCATATCCAACTTCTCATCCACAGTAATCCCCAGGTCCTTTTCTGCAGAACAGCAGCTTAGCTAGTCAGTCCCCAGTCTGTAGCAATGCATGCGATTCTTTCGTCTTAAGTGCAGGACTCTGCACTTGTTCTTGTTGAACCTCATTAGATTTCTTTTGGGCAATCCTCCTATTTGTCTAGGTCATGCTGGACCCTATCCCTACCCTACCCTACCTGATCATCATACTGCATGATTAGCCGCTTAGTGTTCATAGCAGTGACCACAACAGTAGAGAGCAGTGCAGGATCCATCCTTTCAGGCAGAGATGGTGGGTGCACAGTGAACAGGTTGCTGAAAAGTGACATGAAACGTAGTCTGAAGCCCATGGAATGATGAGACAGAAAAGACTGCATCATGGGACATTGAGCCCATACCCATTGTGCACTGTGATCCACTCTGCCTTCCCACAATCGTAGCTGCAGAAGGTAGCGAGTTGCACAGTGGGATAGCTACTAACAATGCACTACTCGCTCTGTCGATGCTAAAGCACCAACTGTGGACGTGCTCCACTGACAGAAGCAGCATTCTGTGAACATGCATAAGTGATGTAATTATGCCAGTTTTTGATTGTTGGTGTAACTCTGCAGTGTAGACAAGGCCTTAGATGCTGTTTAGGAAAGTGACACAAAGATTGCTTGCTGAAGAGCTACAAAGCATTACTATCATAATTGCTTGGTGAATGGGTCAATGATTTTTTATTTTGAGTATTTATTTGGAGGATGACAGAAAACTTTGAGTAGCCACATGCACCTCTTTTTCACCAAATGGACTAGACAATTTTCCCAGGAAAAGTTAACTCTGCTGAATGGAACCAGCTATGCGTTTTCACAGTTAGAAACTATCTGAGGATTAACTGAATTTCAGTTAATAACAGTCAGGATTAACTGAATTTCAAATTTGTTTGTGTGATAGCATTGCAAAATGCAGGGACCCTTTCAGAAGCGATGGGATGTGTGTGTGGGTGTATCTTTTTTAATATATGGTCTGGATCTGGTAACCCTGTCTTGATCCATTGCTGTTCACACTTTCCTTAGTTATCACATTTCAGACCTTTTCCCTCTCACAGTTCAGCTTTGATAACAGAACATTTCCAACCTAAAAAGCACTGATTTTTATTTGCCTGTTGGTAAAAATCTAGCCCCATTTAGTTTTATGGGAACTTTACCTATTTTAAGGCGTTAACTTTTAGTTTAGAATACTCTTATTTTGATTCTTACAGACCGTAAAGTATTCTCTCTGTTTTTGAGTGTTTCAGTGACTTATAAGTGGACAGTGTGAATCAAGTACATGCACTTTGAATTAATAGAAGGTGCCCATACTACTCTAAATTGAAACAACTTGATCTTGTTCTCTACTGCCTTGTAATGGGTATAGTCATTTGCACGTGTGCTAAGTGGGTGTAAAGCACAACCAATCTATTTGGTAGCAGGAGTAGCACAGATGCAAATAACTACAGAGTGCCAGGCAGTGGAGGGTCAGGCCCCATGAGCATAGCCCCTCCTGCCACTCAAGCAATTAGTCCTGTTGGCCAGTTATATGCATTTCTTTATTGATTTTTTTATTTTTTTTACTTTGCATATCTAAACCCTAATTGCAATGATGCTGTACCAGTTAGATCAGATTGATTAGATTTAAATTATTCTCTAAGAAGCCTCCAACTCTTTGCTTTTGGAGCCACAGCCATCAAAAGATGTACCTCTTCCTTTCCTTCCTGGCTCCTTAAGTTCACTAAAAATAAGCCATTGTCAATAATGCACTAGATGGTTGCAGAACAGGGTTTTAGATTTTTATTTTTAGATCAGTAAAATGTAGAGATAAAATGGATTAAAAATATTATCCTGTTATCATCCTCTGTGGTTTGTCCCCAAAATCTTAAGTGGGTATGACCAAAGTTGGAATATACTCTGATAGAGAGGTGATTACAGTATCTCTTCTTAAGACTTTGAGAACTGAACTATAAATCTTGGATCTGTAGCACAAAACCATCATACTTACTGAAAATACTTCCCTCCCCCGTTCCTAGATTTATTTTCTAAATATTTATTTAATTTGTTCATGTGAAGAATTTGGTCTTTCTTTATACAGTGGCCCAGAAACCTACTACATTCTGGTTGGTAAAGGTTGCTGCTCTTTACTTCACAAGAGAAATGCTGAAACTGATTATACTTAGATTGTAATCTCTTTTGGGTTGGCGACAATCTATTTGTTCTGTGTTTGTACAGCACCTAGCACAGTGGGGTCCTGGCACTGCCATAATACAAATAATTCTAATTATGCATAAAGTTCTGCTAAATGCACATAGTAAAAGGCTGAAATAGAGAAACTTTTTTCCTCTAATTGCTTTCATTTATGGTCCTCTTACAGGTTACTTGCAATTCTAGTAGGTAAAATATTTTCAAATAGGAGTGTGATATTTAGATTGACGTTGTCCCTTTTAGGAAATGACCTCACTAGCTCTTTTTATTGTGAAGAAATAAGCTTCAGAAATAAGCACGATGAAGTCTGAGGCTAGGTCTTACTGCAGAGGTAACAAGTTATCTACTCTCAACTTGACTCTTCTTGAGTCCACATAGCTTGAGTGAGAGCAGCCACATTCGGGGTGTCTATACTGCTCAGTTAACCCTGGGCTTGAAGGTGCTTTAAGTCTGGGCTAGTTTATCCAGCTGGAGGCATGGGTAGATCCCAGACTACACGTTAATGTGAACTGGAAACCATCCACTTTGCAGTAAGGGGACAGATGAAATTAGTTGAGTGCTGATAGTCCTCTAATGTCCTTCCCAAAATTCCCCCTGAAGGAAGACAAGTTCTCTTGCAATTGATACAAGATTCCTGGAGGAATCTGACAGAAAGAACCATGGGATATGCCTCTCTCCACCCCAGATGCACACAAGCAAGTGCAGAAGTGGTGAGAACACAGTAATGTGAGTAAGGCTTTGCTGTGGGAACACAGGCATCGGGGTAGTCTAGCCTAGGTGTGAATCACCCAAGTTAATTATGCAGTATAGACATATCCATTGTGAAATAATGCTCTAGCACAGTGGTTCTCAGCCAGGGGTATGCGTACTGTTGGGGATACGGAGAGGTCTTTCACGGGATACATCAACTCATCTAGCTATTTGCCTAATTTTAGAACAGGCTACATAAAAAGCACTAGCCAAGTGGGTAAAAACTAAAATTTCATACAGACAGTGACTTTTTTATACTCCTCTATATACCACACACTGAAATGTAAGTACAATATTTATATTCCAATTGAATACTTTTATAATTATATGGTCAAATGAGGAAGTAAGCAATTTTTCAGTAATAGTGTGTTGTGACACTTGTATTTTTATGTCTGATTTTGTAAGCAAGTAGTTTTTAAGTGAGGTGAAACTTGGGGGTATGCAGACAAATCAGATTCCTGAAAAGGGTACAGTAATTTGGAAAGGTTGAGAGCCACTGCTGTAGCAGACTGGAATGATTGTGTTAGCAGTTGATAGGTTGTGCTCTCTTGAGCTGTAGCCTGTATCCCCTGGTGGGGCTAGCCAGCTCGAGTGAAATGCACCAGCATACTTGAAGTAAGGATTTTTGTGTGTGGATGGGACTCAGGTTATAACTTAAGTTAGCTGCAGCATAGACAAATCCTTACAAAGTGGGTCTGCAGGAGCATCAGTGGGAGTGTGAACTTCACTGCTATTAAAGTGAATAGCTCAATGGGAATTTCACGTATGGACTGTGCAGGAACAGGCTCCTAAAATGGTTAGCATTTTGAACTCCTAACCAAAGGCACTGCTTTAGTTTGTGACTGAATGTTTAACAGCCAGTTTTTGTGATTGCTGGGTCCAAATTTAGAGGTGTGGATTTTCCTTAACATTGATAAGATTTATAGGTGCACCTCCAGAGAAGAATTTGTCGTATCCACGATGCTTACCTATCACACTGATAGGTTGAGTAGAAATAATTAGGGATGACACATAATTTGGCAAGGAAATTCAAGACAAATAACGGCCCCAAATGGAAGTACATGTGAACACACATATGCTTGAGCTGTCTGGTGACAATTATATGAGTGGTGTTGAACTCTGCTGCTTCTTTTTATCCATGTTTAACAGGCACATTATTTAATATGGTAAGCAGCTTAGTCAAGCTACATCAAAGGCCTGACCCCTATTCCATTAAGATCAATGAGAGTCTTGCCTGCTTTCAGTAATAACTGATGGTAAATTAACATATGATATGTTGCTTAGGGTGTTGTAATGGTGCACACTAGTGTCTTGTTTTATAATATCACAAAGGGTAACACAATGAAGTCCATTCTCATGCAACATGCGAGTTTACACAATTGTTAACTATAAGGAGAGAAAGGCTGGTCTAGTGATTAAGGCACCAGCCTAAAACTTAGGAGAGTTGGATTCAATTAGTAGTTCCACCACAGTCTTCTTGTGTGACCGTGGGTTAGTTTTTCTGTGCTTCAGTTCCCCACCTATAAAATCGGGATGGTAGTACTTCCCTCCTCATAGGAGTGTTGTGTGGTTAAGTACATTTAAGACTATGAGGTCCTCAGATACTGTGGTGATGGGGGCTATATAAGTACCATAGATAGATAAGTATGTATAATTTCCACACAACTCTGAATAGAATATTCAGACACCTTTATATAATCCTTCCTCTGCTTTGGCTTTATTAATAACTCAAATATAAACAGACAGATGTACCATAGCCTAAGCTTCCCCCTAAGACTGGCTGTTCCTAGGAACTGTTCTTCCTGCAGGACCTCTCTGTCCCAGGCCCTAGTTCCTTATGTCAAGCTTGATAATTCAATGCCTTTATATTTTGGTTAGAGCTAGCAAGGCCCACCTGCTAGTAGGACTTAGGAGTTTATTTTCATGAAGGGTTCAAGCACCTGACAGCAGGATGGTTCCAAGGAGCCCTGCATCTCCATATAAATACCTAGAATGTCAGCCATTTAAAACTGCCAAATAATTCATTTTCTGTAATGGAAAAACATTCTTTCCTATAGAAAGATCTTAGGAGAACAGGAAACTGTATTAAGGAAGTTTCCATTGTAGAACTGTTGTAAGCTTTTTCGTTGTAAGCAGGTTTGAAAGAAGTTGTATTCACCCTGGCTGTCAATAGAGTGAGGATTTTATATGTAAAGGTCCAAAGTTTCAAAAAAGCTGGTGTGCCTAATTTTTTTTTTGGATGTCCAACCTGAGACATTTTGGGTTTGCTGAGGTCTCCTGCAACTTCCACTGGCTTCAATTGGAGTTTTGGGTACTCAGTACTTCTGAAAATTGTGTGTCAAGTTGAGCACCCAGAAACTGCAGCACTCAGAATTAGTAACCATGTCTGAAATTTCAGCTTTTACACAAGATCTTTGCACTGTAGTGAAAATTTGCTGAGACACTATGGTCCACTGCAGCAGCACAGCAGCCATTTTCAGTCCACTGAAGATGAGAATCCTCCTGTGCATCTGATAAGCTGAAGAGTTTAGCTAAAACTGCACTCTGTGCAGCCTACGCAAGTCGGCACTCATAGCCAAGCCTGTTTTCCCTTTGACCTTTCTCCTGTGAACTACCATTCCAAATGGCTCTCTAAAGAGAATTTTTATTGCTGCCAACCTACTAATTTACAGTATTGTCTTAATCTCTTAGGACAGCTGCATTGTCATAGAAATTTGTATTTGATGTTTTGTTTTTTACTGTATCATACTGCATTGTGGCATATTTGAATTAATTTTCACTAATATGTGGTAATGCAAATGTTAGAATACCAATTACTGACAATTATCTGCAGAACTTGAACAGCTGCTGTAGTGCCTGACCTCTGTGAATGAATGGTTAATCACTGCCCTTCTCAGCAGCACTATAAATGTTGCTGATAAAGTTGAGTGATTGATCTAAAAAAGGCATTAAAAAGTCAGTTGGGCATCTCTGCAGCAGCAATATCTTTCTTCTCCAAGGTCAGTCATTAATTAGATCTGACCTGTCCTTTTGATCAACATATATAAAGTGTTTTACTTTCAGTTTACAGTTACTGCGTAGTCTATTTCTTACCTGGCTGAGCCTTTCAGAGGGATTGCAGATGATAATTTGTGAGAACATGAGATTGCTGAAAGCTTTAGATCAGCGGTTCTCAACTAGAGCTGGTTGAAACTTTTGGTTTGTTTTACTGAAAAATGGCCTTTTTTCCAAGATAATTTTCTGTGAAAAATTACTGATTTTAAGTGTTGTGCCTTTTTTCAACAGTTTAAGAAAAACCGTTGAAAATATCAAAATGATTATCAACTTTTTTTGCTTTTCTGGTGATTGTCTAGTGATTTAGATTTATTGTCTAATGATTTTGATAAGGTTTTATTAGAAATTGCAAAAAAATTCACAGAAAAAATATAATGTTTCAGTGTTGAACACTTCAATGTAAAAGCAAGTTAAATATTTCCACTTTTTTTGGTGAAACCATCTTTGGTGTTTTCAGCCAGTCCTGCTCTCAGCCTTCTCCATACTGTGCCCCCCATGTCACTACAGAAAAATATTTCAGGACAACCCCTCTCACTCAGCCATCAACAAAGAGAGGGTCATCCCCATCCCCTGGACTTCTGTGAAAAACCCAGGGCATTGTGACCTCCCCCAGGTTGAGAACCCAGGCTTTATTTGAATCAGTAAATGTTGCCCAGCAAGATTTTTTTTTTTTTTTTTTAATAATGAGATCTAGTGTCTAGTTCAGGGAAGCAGATGACAGGAAGCAAGTGTTCTATTGAAGTCAGTAGCAGAACTGCCACATGCAGTCCACCCTGTCCTAAAATGTGGCTTGGGGTTGCAACTACGAGTTGAAGACAAAGCTGATTGAATACAGCTTTTATTGTTGAGGAACTCAGACAACAATATATTACTGTTAATTTCTCAGGGAAGAAGGAAACAATCATACAACTGGGTGTATCTACTTAGATGAGGCCTCTGGCACTTAGGAAGTTTTCTAGGTGGTCCTTGGTGTTGAAGTGTAGTAGCTCCTGCCTTCAGCAATAATAACAGCTACAGCCAGAAGAAATGAGGAAAAGAAAGTAGAGGTAAAAATCGGTTTCCATATATCCTATGGCGGATTGCTTGGATTGCTACTGAGAACAGTCTAAACACCATCAAATCATGATTGGTTCAACAGCAAAAAGGCTTGTGGGTTATATTTCCATTCCTCCTGCCCCCTCCTTCCCCCCATGTACTATGTTTTCAAAAGTTGGGTTGTTTTTTTAAAGTCCAGTTGTAAGAGCATGGAAACCATTGGATCAGGATGTCACTGCGAAGTAGAGGTGAATGGGACCTTACCTCCCAAAGCAGAGTGGGGATTTATCCATGATGTTCAAGACACTGGGTCAGAATTGAGCATAGCTCCATTGACCTCAGTGATCCTATGCTGATTTACACTAGCTGAGGATCTGCCCCAGTGGATCAGGCTCTCATTTACATTCGTGTAAATCAGGATTAGCTCCACTGAAGTCAGTGTAAAACTGGTGTAAGGGAGAGGAGAATAAGGCCCTGTAACTCTGTAGAGAAAATTGACCTGTGCATAGGGCCGCCCAGAGGGGTGGGTAAGTGGAGCAATTTGCCCCAGGCCCTGCAGGGGCCCCCGTGAGAGTTCTTCAGGGCCCCTGGAGTGGGGTCCTTCACTTGCTCCGGGGACCCCGGAAAACTCTCATGGAGCCCGGGGCCCCCAGAGCTTCTTCCGCTCCGGGTCTTCAGTGGTAATTCGGCAGCGGAGGCCTCCTGAATCCTCTGCTTTTAAATTCCTAATCTATTGAATGCAGCTTGATAGAGAATAATGGCCTTACACATTCATTTTGCCTCAAATGGTAGGAGTGTTCAGGTTTTATCTCCTGCTAACCCAGTGTTCATCTACTCATTCACCTCAAACCCTCTGGAGGCCCATAAATCTTATATAGTGTGCAACTGACCCCTCTAATGGTTCAGGCCTGGATCTTATTTACAAAGAGCATCTGAAACAAAAACTATAGTGGTATTGTGTTTGTCTTCAAAGATTCCACCCAGAATCAATGCCACCTTGTGATAACTGTAAAATAGAAGCAGTTTAGTATTATTATTTAGGAAGAGTAACAAAGGAGAGACAGAATACGAAATACAGTAACCATCATAGTGCTGAAGTGCAGATGTAGTGCCTTATGCATTATTACATAGGTGTAAATCAGGTCTTATTCCAAAAGTTGTAAGAAGGTGAAGATTGTTGTGTTGTATAATCACAGCCCCTGGCTGCCATATGTCCTAGAAAAGAGGAACACATTTTCTTCTTGAAGACTATGGAAGGCAGCTATAATTTAGTGTATCTGAAGAACTGGTCTAGGCTGACAAAAGAACATTTGTACATCCCTGCCAGGTGTACTTTACTCAGTCCAAGAGGAAACGGGGAGTCCACATCTCTTCTGTTTTTGATAATGACAGTGTGGGCAGAAAGAAGCATAATGTGCTGCTGTCTGGAATGCTTCAGCTGACACTCTGAAACACAAGCAGGCTATTCACTGGTGTTTGGGGTGTAGGCAAGTTTCTAAATTTTATGATAAAGCTGATGATCAATGACCAGAAATGAGAGAGTTTCTTATGCTTCCTCAAGCCCTGAAATCCTGCCAACGTCTATCTGATTATTATTGAGAGCTCCTCTGCCATAATTCTTAGTATACATTGCCCACGTAATTCTCTAGCTAACGCATTCAACAGCTGTGTGCAGAGGAGGTTCTCAGTACATAGATCTCCCCTGCCCTGTATGGAAGTGGTGCCAGTTGCCTCTCTGGCACCATATCTTCTTCCTGACACCCTACAGAAGAACAGGAGGGCTTTTCAGTTTCAAGATCTGCACAGGGAGTGTGGGAGTCTCTGGGGTCACCCTGTATTGTCCCTCCCACTTGCCCTACAGAGGAAAAGGTACTGTTCAGGCTGGATTATTTTCCTCGTAGACATCTCAGTGCTGTGAACTGCCTATACCTTGTAAGTGGGGGGGATCCTGCTGGGATTCATGGCCAGGGGAGACCCATGTAACACAGATTCCTTAGAGCAGAGCTATTATGAAGCTGAGGGGACTTATTGGAGGTCCTGAAACCCATATAGAGATCCCCAGGGAGGATTCTTCCTCCCTCATGCTTCTCTGGGAGGTGCACTGGACCAGTATTTTGTATGTAACTTTAGGGGGGAGGGATAGCTCAGTGGTTTGAGCATTGGCCTGCTAAACCCAGGGTTGTGAGTTCAATCCCTGAGGAGGCTATTTGGGGATTGGCCCTGCTTTGAGCAGCAGGTTGGAGTAGATGATCTCCTGAGGTCCCTTCCAACACTAATGCCTTTTATTTATTTTTAGCCCCCTCATAGTCAAGATGGAGTCTGCTCTGCAGACCACTCTGGCTAAGAGAAAGCGCGTGCAGGAATGCAGCAGGAAAAATCCCTTCCACCCCAGGGGCACCTGTTCCAAACCCCCCAGAGTGAATACGCACACCCACAGGAAAAGTACCATGGATATAAGAAAGGGAAATATTTATGTACAGAGGGATGAGAGGAGAAAAACAACAAGGGGAAATATAGAGGGAGTGGTAAAACAGGGCTGCATTCAAACCAAAGCCCCACAGGCCCAGTAGTAGCACAGTCTGAAAGGGCAGACAGTGAGCAATGTGTCTGCACACAAAGTTCAAGAGTCTTGAGCAAAGTTCCAGTCCAGTGGTGAGTCTTGGGTGCTCCTGGTCATCTTCGGTGCCAGTAAACTTTCCCAAACAAACTCCTCTGGTGCCCTCTTCTGCCGCTCTTTGCGAAGCCACACAGAGCGACTACTGTGACTACTGCCTAAACTGGGTCTGCTAACTGATGTGCCAAGTCTACTTCTGCCCCTGTTTTCCCTGCCAGCTTGGGACTGCAGCACCCTGTCTTGTTGAACCAGACACGCCAGTCTGCTCCAACACAGACCCAGGGTCTGAATCATGTGCCCCAAAGCTGCTGACTTAACTGAAAGCAACTTAAGAAGTGTTCCTGTCTTTAACACTCAAATGCCCAACTCCCAATGGGGTCCAAACCCCAAATAAATCCGTTTTACCCTGTATAAAATGTATACAGGGTAAACTCATAAATTGTTCGCCCTCTAGGCACAGCTGTTTGCCCCTCTTCCCCCAGGTATTATACATACTCTGGGTTAATTAATAAGTAAAAAGTGATTTTTATTAAATACAGAAAGTAGGATTTATGTGGTTCCAAGTAGTAACAGACAGAACAAACTGAATTACCAAGCAAAATAAAATAAAACATGCAAATGTAAGCCTTGTACAATAATAAAACTGAAGACAGATAAAATCTCACCCTCAAAGGAATTCCAGTAAGCTTCCTTTTACAGACTAGTCTCCTTCTAGTCTGGGTCCAGCAATCACTCACATCCCCTGTAGTTACTGTCCTTTGTTCCAGTTTCTTTCAGGTATCCTTGGGGGTGGAGAGGCTCTCTCTTTAGCCAGCTGAAAACAAAATGGAGGGGTCTCCCACAGGCTTAAATAGATTCTGTCTTGTGGGTGGAGACCCCTCCTCTCTCCTACGCAAAGTCCAGCTCCAAGATGGAGTTTTGGAGTCACATGGGCAAGTCACATGTCCATGCATGACTAAGTTTCTTATCAGCCAAGCCACATTCCTGGGAAAGCTCTGATGTGGATTGGTGTCTTCGAGTTCATTGTTGGCTTAAGTGGTTTTTGATTGGGCACTTAATTTGCACATTCCTTTCTCGAGAAGCTGACCAAATGCTTTACTAAGGTGACTTAGAGATCAAACAAGTACACAGCCAATATTCCTAACTTCAAGTACAAAAATGATACATGTGTACGAATAGGAGGAATGGATTCAGTAGATCATAACCTTTACAGAGATATATTACATGGCATATATAGCATAAAACATATTCCAGTTATGTCATATATACATTCATAAGCATGTTTCCATGAAGCCTTATGGGATGCACCGCCACAACTACCTCCCCACTTAATTATCTAGCAGTCTCCCTCCTTATTCCCAGTTCAGAGTCACAAGCCCCATGCAGCTCTGGGCAGCCGTGATCCTGGGTCCAGCTCCGGCCTGTCCTTCTTGGGTGATTCCTCCCTGGCACAGTGATCCTCCTGGCTCCTGTACTGGGGTGTACCTGATTGGCCGCCCTGTCCTTCCCAGGGTTCAGGCAGGTTCTCTGCTGCTTCACTTTGTGAGGGCCTGCGGGCTGCAGCCCTTCTGTCTCTCTCTGGAGCGTCTGAGCCACACCCTGGAGTTTCCCTCCATTCTCTCACTGCTCCTCCTCCCCCTTAGGAATAAGATTTAAAGGAGCCATGCTCTCTAAACTCCAAAGGGGTTACATGTATATCTCATGAAGTACATTCAGTTTAGTGCCAGTCAGTTTTATAAAGAGAGGAGGAAATGGAAAAGCTAAAACATCTTATATTCCAAAAATATTGAAGTGTCCATATTCTCAGTGTCCACAATGGTCCCTCAGCATGGGATCTTAATCAGATTTACTCAGGTAAAACTGCTTTGGTGGGAGTTTGAGTAAGGACCCAGGATTTGGGCCCATAGCAGGATAAAGCAATGAACATTTTGGACTTATATTTTAGATCATGATCTCAACAGTGCTAAACAACTTCCACTATCAAAAAAAGAACAAGCGTAAGCTCCTAGGAGAATACGATTCTGCTGTCTTGAGCACTGGGCAGGGTTTATGTCACATTTGGCCTGGCTGTTTACTTAAAGTATTTTCTGAAAGGATAGCAAAAAGAATTACAAAAAAATGAAATAGAATTAGAATAGCAGCAACGATAAATCTTACATGAGGAAGATTTGGCAAATACAATGCAACTTTGTGCTGGATAGAAGACAGCACATGGATTAACTTGCCCCCAAGAAACAACTGCCTGCACACTCCTTGTATTGCTGCCCTAGCAGTTAGTCACTCACTCCTTCTCTGGCCTCTTAGTGCCCTGATTTCTGTGGTGCAAAGGGTCCAGAAAGCAGTGGATTTCCTCATGCAGGGGAACCTTGATAGGTGAAGAGTTGGAATAGCCAGCTCCATACTTCCTTCTTACATGGCACTGGTGTAGGGGGTCATGGGGGCCAGGAGGGGTCATGGCAGGGGTTGGAGGGAGTGTGGCCAGAGTGTACTTCGCTCTGGTAATCCCTGGCCCACAGAACAGCTCCTAGGGGCTGTCCACACCAACATGGGTTAGAGCAGCTCTGAGGTCAGAAAGCAGCACTGCACTATAATCTCATGTTGTCCCCTTCCAGATTTTCTCAGACATGTGGATGGGATAAATTCTTCTGTCACACTTTATGCATTATGGCTGATTTCTGACTGATTGTTCTAACGAAGAATGTGGGCCAGATTGCAATCTCACTTTCGCTGGTGTAAATCTTGAGTTTCTCCACTGAAGCCAGTGGGTTTACTTTGATTTACACCACTGGTTTTGAGAATAGAATGTGGTCCAGTGTCTTTAAATTCCTACAACCCATTTAATATTCTCACATCTCACACAGAAGTACATTAATTATCCTCTTGGATACAGTATATACCCAATGAATGGCTACTGTACTGTTGAACCTGGAGACATACATGGCGTGCTCCTCTGAGCCTCTCTTGAGAGGTGCCGAATACCCCCCACTCCCATTCCCTTCAGCACTTTGCCAGATCTCTACTTCACTCTTCTCAAAGGTCCAGAAGAACTTTCACATACTTGCACTCTTGTGCTGTGTAGCTCACGGGTGTAGTTTTGCCCCACATGGCACCGAGAGGTGCAAGTTACATCTCTTGGGCAAATTCAACTGCGGGGAGGGGGTGCTCTGGAGGGCGTGTTCCTGGAGGAGGAGCAGCTTTAAGTTGTGATAGGAGGAACCTTCTTGATGGAGGCTGAATTAACAAACCTCCAAGCTGCCCCAACTTCACCCATACCCAGCCAGTATTGCCAACCTTTGGGACAATGCTGGCCTCTGTGGTGCCCAGTAGAAAGGGTGTTGCTTTCATTTTAAACCATCACAACCTTCCTTGATGCAATTTCTGCCAGGGCCTGTGTCAAATGGAGACCAGAATGAGAGCAGTTAATTTATTTTCAATTGTGACCAGAATTGGTGCATGTACCAGGGCTCACAGTGATAAAGGGTTAATGCTCTCAGCCACGGGTCGCAATAACTGTTGAATCACAGAAAGCAAAGAAGATGGCGACAGGCTAGTTTCTATGACCTTTTTTTATAGGCAGTACGGAGTGCAAACAATGAGCTGTTTAATTGTTATCACGGCTTTGGTACTGGTTTGCAGTTTGGCTCTAGGCAGGTCACTTCACTTCTCTGCCTCAGTTTCCCCTCTGTAATATGGGAATAATAATACATAGTTACAGGCTTCACAAGGGTGCTGTGAGGATTAGTTAGTTAATGCCTGTTCAGTGCTGTGGCTATGGAACGCTCTTAAGCCTAATTTTTCTCTCTATGACACTACTGTAACTCCTTTGACTTCTGTGTCGCTACACTCGATTTGTATCAGTGTTAAGTGAGAGGTGACTCAGGCCAATTGTGGATATTCTTGAGTGGTGAGGCAAGCAGAAGTGACCTTTCTTTTCATCCTTGTATTTGTTAATAAACTAACTCCGAGGAGACTTCCTTAAGGAGCTTGGTGATGCTTCAGCCATGAGCTAAAAATAGAATTGGATTAGTAGGAGAGAACAGAACATAGTAAGTAAATAATCAGGAAGAAAGTCAAAGGAGTGGCAGGGGCTGGGGGAGACAATCTGGAAAGGTCTAATGGGCAAAAAGTAAAAAAGGAATAAAATAGGTGAAGCTGTAGATTGAAAGGGTTTGTTTATTGTCTACTTGTGAAATGGAAAATGGATTGACACAGAGGAAGCTACAAAGGGATCAAAGAGTAAAAAGCCAATTAAGGGATCAAGGACCAAGCTCTGAAATATGAGAGAGAATTATAGGCATCTTGGAAGGATTAGAGAGAGATACAAAGAAATTATTGGGGTGGCGTTGAGGGGGAAGCGTGAGAGCAAAATACAATAACATTAGGAACAATGAGAGTAAAAAGAAAATAAAAGATGAGTGATCTGTTTAAGAGAACAGTCCAGAGAACACAGGTATCCGTGGAGCTGAACATGTCATGTTTCAACTGTTTGGCAGAAGATGTGTCTAGAAAAATGGGGGCAAATCCTCTGATGATATAAGTTGTCATAGTTCACAACAACCCATCAGGCATCCATCATTAGCCCCGTTTTAGAGAGGGAGAAAGTGAGACAGAAAAAAGTGAAGTGACTTGTTGAAGGTCACCCAGGGAGTTGGTGGCAGAGCCAGGAATAAATGCCAGGCATCCTGACTTCCTGTGCAGTACCTTAACCAAAAGAGCATCCATTTACCTATGATTGGAAACTTCCTAGAAAGAGCACAATAAGGTCCAGGAAAATATTCTGTCAATATGGAGTGAAGGGGAATGGTTTGGGGCTATGGGAAACACATACATGAGGTTGTATAATTCTATTTCTTATTAAAAGGAGGATGCTATAAAAGTGACAGATCCCATCTTATGAGTGTGTGCATCCCTTCATTGTGTAGCACATCAAGGAGTGTATACAAGCATTTTGGGAGAGTAGAAACGCAGTTACATATTCATATGGGTGGAAGCAACAAGTTAAGTGTAAAGGAAAAAAACTTTGAGGTACATGTTTCGGAGTAGCAGCCGTGTTAGTCTGTATCCGCAAAAAGAACAGGAGTACTTGTGGCACCTTAGAGACTAACAAATTTCAGCTCATGCTGAAATAAATTTGTTAGTCTCTAAGGTGCCACAAGTACTCCTGTTCTTTTTATGAGGTACATGGTTACTCCTGTGATTTTCTTTCCAAGTCAGCAGTAGAGTTGCTAAGGGATAGTTGGGAAAGGTGATACTTAGACTGGGGGCTAGGGGTTTTAACTTCCTGTTTTATAAAGAAATATCTAGAAACTGTGCACAACTGGAGTGATATTTGGAATTAATATCTTTATCGCACAGTCTTAATGAGAAGGGAGTGGAAGACTTATGTAGGAAAGGGGTGGAAAGGAGTAACTGAAATTCTCTGGGCTTGTAGTAGATAGAAATTGAAGTTAAGAATTATATATGGAGACTTGTGTGTATGTGAGGCGATAATGTGAGAGAACTGGGAAATATATTTTTTTTATTAATATCAGGTACCCCATAGCATATCTCTGTGATACTACCCTGCCTGAATGCATCATTGGATCAAATGGGGTTATCAAAATAAATCAGGCAGGAAAGGTAAAACAATGGCCTAGATAAGGAGCATTCCCTCAGGGATGATGGGTATGTAGCTATGAAGAGGGACTATTCAGCCCCAGTCTGGAGGATGACTGTTTGCCTAGGATGAGAACTGCAAGATCAAACAGAGAGGGTTGAGGGAAGTGGTCAGCATGCTGTGGACCTGACATACAGGCAGTCTGAGGGTCTGCAGCAAGCAAGCTGTAACTTGGTGCTCAGGGAGAATGGAGAGGCTCCAAGGCTGAATCATGTCATCTGTTGTATGCCTACACTGCAAAAACAAACAAACCATGCAGCAGTAAGTCTCAGGGCCCAGATCAACTGTTCAGACTTGCGGGGCTCGTGCTACTGGGCTACAAATAGCAGTGTAGCTGTTTCTGCGAGGGCTGGAGCTTGGGCTTTGAGACCCTTCCCCGTTACTGGGTATCAGAGCCCTAGCAGAAACATCTACACTGCTTTTTTTAGCTCTGTAGCCTGAGCCCCATGAGTCTGAGTCAGCTGACCTGGGCTCTGCCGCAGATTTGGTTTTGGGGTTTTTTGCAGTGTGTAGATGTACCCCCAGGGCTCACGGGAAATGCCAAGTGTGGGTACAAGAGAATGTGTTTAGAACTCTTCGCACTTTTAATCAATTTTTCATAGTGTTGTGCACCTTTTGGCAAAAGAAATCCTACTTTGATTTGGAGAAGCTGCTTCTGTACCACTGGAAACTGTTACTGTCCACTGGCTCCTGGAGGGAAACTCTTGCAGGTGCCAAACCTTGCTAAGTAACACAGCTGGCAACAAGAGGAGTGGTTGGATTGCTTGATTCCACCCCAAAGAGAAGTGGAGACACAGGCCAGTCAATTGAAGTGAGTGTGTTTGGGGGGACTGGAAAAGGGTCTCAGTGGGGCAGCCCACCCAGCGACTGTGACAGTAGGAAACTATCATAGTGGACTGAGAATAATAATAATAAAGTAAACTAGCTGGGCTTTCAGGGGTGTAGAATCATTACTACAGGGAAATCTGTCATAAACAATTACCCAAGAGACCATGAAGACCTGGTTGCCTAATACCTAGCCTTTATTTAAAGATTGAACAGAGTTGTACTAAAATCTTTAAAATGGTTGCTTAAAATGGCTGCCGGGTAGTATCCTTAATAGAGGTTTTAAATGTTGGTTGACTCATCTAGATGTGCTTATAAATAAAGAAAATAGACATGTCTGTAGCCATCGAGACAGAAATAAAACCTGCGAACAAAGGTCCCAATGACAATATTCCTGTTTGCTTTGAATGAAAGGATCTCATTTGGCACAGGTGCACTCCTCAAATTATTCCTTTTACAAAGGGCTGCATATTGCCATCCTTTAGAGTGGAGCAATACACATTTTGTGTGGGAGTGTGGCTGTATCCAGTGGAGATTAGCCCAACTCCCTCCTCCCCCACTCCCTGCCTGACCATCCATCAAAATTGGGAAAGTTAAACTTTACAATCCAGACCTGTCTCTGATATTCAAGAAAAGAAGATTGAAAACAGAATCAGACAGTTATTTCTATGAAATGTAACAGCAGTAGACCCCACAATTGAATGAGCATATACGATATAACGTGGCCAGAGCAGATGGGGTAGATAGGTGAGGGACACTGTAATTTCAGGAAATAATTTCCCATTGTTCTGTGCTTGCTTGCATTGATGGACTGACTCCTAGGGCAGCACTGAAGTAGAAAAGTGGCATTTCATCTAATCCTCTGTAGCCTGTGCAGTGACAGATAACAGTGTATTAAAGAGCCCTTGTTGTACCAGAACAAGCTAAGACTGGGAGAAGGTCCACTAGACCAATGTTGCTATTATGGAGGGGGAGTGATAATATGATTAAACTCAGACTGAGACAGTGTGGGGGATGTATTTAATTCTCAGTGATGGTGGATGAAGTCATTTGCTTGATATTTAAGATGATAGAATTTTAAAACAAAACAGCAGGCACACAACACTCTTACAAAGAAGATAAACATTACATTAATGCTCACACTAGACCTACAGGATCAAATCCTTAGCTGGTTTAAATCACCGTAGCTCCATTTACTCAGTGGGACTTTGCCAATTTACACTTGCTGAGGATCTGACCCACAAGCTTTCAAGACCAGAAAGAGCATTGAAATAACAAATTAAGGGATGTTTTAGGTCATAGTCTCAAACTGTTGATACCTACAGTTTTGTTCTCTGCTATGGTAATTTCATGATGGGGCTGGGGGGGAATAGTTATTTTAAAGAAAAGGGTATTCAAATGCCAGTGAGTAATTTGGTAACTAGACAGCAGCTACAAGATGAGGAAAAGATAAAACAGGAAAATTTCACTTTTCTATAGAGAATCATCATGAAATATGTCAGCCTAAAATGTTGCACCCACAGAGTTACATGCATTTGAATACAGAAGCTTTGAATGAAAGTCTCTCCTCAACCTATTGATGGTGGCCTCACAAAACACTGAAGCCAAAATAAATGTCATCTCTGAGTTAGTGAATAATAGTCAGCGTTCATCATTCCACTTAATGCTATTACCAAAATTACACCCTGAGGGATATCAGTGTGTGAACTCCATGGAGTCAGGTTTGAGTGGAAACCCAATCACATGTACTAGAACTATAGATAGTTCTGCATCACCCAAACTTTGGGAAGATCTGGATCTTAATCACTGAGAATTAAATATACTTTTGCTGAGAATTAAATACATCCCCCACACATGAATTCTTGACCCCATCTCTATACTGAATCAAAGCAAATCCTCAAAGTTCATAGGTTTTTAGATCCAGGGAAGTTGAGACACAGATCTGAATTGTGTGGCTTGGCCCCACTAATTAAACCACTGCTTTGGTAAAGGAGATGTTGCACTGTTTCTACACACTTACAGCATGTGATTGTAACAGATGAGATTGCCAGATGAAGGGCTATCACCCCAGGAGTTTCAGTTTTAAAAATGACTAAGACAACCACCTATGTGGCATAAGGAGGGAGGAGTTTCTTTGAGATCTTGGGTCAATAAACCCTCCATGGTCCACAATCCATCTCTGATAAGTCTCCTCACCTGGTCTGAATTAAATATAGTAGGCTGACGGATAACACCAGGCCTACTGGTGTTACGACCAGTACCTTGGTCATCTTGTCTGACCAAGGTACTATATTCATCACAGACTCAGGGAGATCAGACCTGGAAGTAGGGTGGTAAATTCAGGCTCAAATTCAGGAAAAGTACCACTGAGTTAAAATCCTTGGAGAGTGTTCTTAGTAATCTGTGAGTGCAGAGACAAGAGTAATCTGGGCATGTTGCTAAGCTATAGCCAAGCTGCCAAACACCAAAGTCTTCTGAGAGGAGTGGATGGAGACATTTTCTGACATGGTGCTGAAGTTCACAAGAATCAACTCCTAGGGAAATTTCAACCATGCAGAAATGTGCCTCCAGTAAGATAGGAGGTTTGGGGCTATCAGAACTCTCCACCTTATGTTACTCACAGGTAATTTGCCAATCCATCCACAGCACCAGCCATGTCTTGCACAGGATCCTGTCTCTGGAAGCAGACATAAGAAATGCAAGAACTATCATTCCCTGCTGTGATGCTGGCAGACCAGGTGCCAGCTCATGCCAGAATCTCCATGTCTCCACTGCACACTGAAAAATATATTACTGGAACCAGTCTGACTCACCTTTGTGTTAGTATAGTTAAAATGGGTATTAAAATTATAAGAATGTGTTTAGTGTTTACATTATGAGTTGCTGCATACACTAATCTCACTTATAACATCTGTATCCCACATTTTAAGGTAATATTTGAGCATTTGCACTGTAAGCCTTTGTACCTGTATAAATCACCGAACAGGAGAGAAACATTAACTAATGTGAAGTGCCCCCAACAGAAGGTATTGTGTTCTGCCTGACAAGGAAGGCCCATCAATACCAGATGGACTAAAATAGAACATTAAAAGGGATCAAAGACTTTGTTGTTCACTCTTCCCCTCTTTAAGTGAAGACTTCGTTGTTTGCTAAAGTGAAACATTAAAAGGGATAAAACACTTAGTTGGTTAAATGAATTCCTCTCATCAGCTGAGTTTGTAACTTGAAGCCAAAAGTGGGGAAGGGAATAAAAACCCTTGTATGACCAGATGCCTGGATGGGCCACACTGAGAATGCCACACTCAGGGCAGACTGCAAGAACTAGGCCAGGCAATTCCCCAAACTGGTGGTTTAGTCTATAATTAGATTCACCAAGCTAGTAACAAAAGAGCTTCTGTAGTACTACTCTGGTTACCAAGGGTAGGTCTACACTGGTAGAGTTACAGCATCGGCTGTTACAGTGCCACTCAGAGAGTGCTGAAGGGAAACTGCAGTTGTGTGTTCACACTTTCAGCTGCCAGCAGCACTTGCAGTGGTATTTGGAGTGGTGCACTCTGGGCAGCTATCCCACAGAGCACCTCTTCTTCTTCTGCCACTAAGAGTTGTGGGAAAGTGGAGGGGGTCATGGGGTATCTGGGGTCCTGTCCCAATGTCCCGTGATGCATTGCTTTGCATCCCAGCAATCCCTGTGCTTCTCTCCACATTTGTGTATTGTGCGCTCTGCCTCTTCGGTCTGCAGGAATGGATCCTGCACTGTTGACCAATATGCTGCTCGCTCTGACTAACATGTCACTAGTGGCAGTGGAGTTATTCCTTAAACTACAAAGTCAAGAGGAATGCGACATTGATCTCGTGATTTGTAGTAGCTACAACAAGAGATTGCTTGTGGCATTCGTGGAGGTGCTGATCACAGTGGAATGCCGCTTTTGGGCTCGGGAAACAAGCACTGAGTGGTGGGATCACATCGTCATGCATGTCTGGGATGACGAGCAGTGGCTCCAGAACTTTCGGATGAGGAAAGCCATGTTCATGGGACTGTGTGATCAGCTCACCCCAGACTTGCGGCACAAGGACACGAGAATGAGAGCTGCCCTGCTGTTGGAGAAAAGTGTAGCGATTGCACTGTGGAAGCTGGCTACTCCAGACTGCTACCGATCGGTCGCTAACCAGTTTGTAATGGGAAGTATGACTGTTGGACTCATGTTGACGGAAGTGTGCAAGGCCATTAATCACATCCTGCTCCGAAAGACTGTAACTCTGGGCAAAGTATGTGACAGTTGTGGATGGCTTTGCACAAATGGCCTTCTGTAACTGCGGAGGGGCGATAGATGGCACGCATATTCCAATTCTGGCACCAGACCACCTAGCCACTGAGTACATTAATTGCAAGGGGTATTTCTCTATGGTTCTCTAGGCGCTTGTGGATCACAACATTGTTTCACGGACGTTAACTCAGGCTGGTCTGGAAAGGTGCATGACACACACATCTTTTGGAACACTGGCGTGTTCAGGAAGCTGCAAGCAGGGACTTTCTTCCCGGACAGAAGATCACCATAGGGGAAGTTGAAACGCCCATTATGATACTGGGAGACCCCACCTACCCCTTAATGCCGTGGTTTATGAAGCCATACATGGGGCACCTTGACAGCAGCAAGGAGTGGTTCAACAACAGGCTGAGCAACTGCAGAATGACTGTTGAGTGTGCTTTTGGCCGTTTAAAGGCCCGCTGGTGATGCCTGTATGTGAGGCTGGACCTGGTCGATGACAATATTCTTATGCTTATAGCTGCGTGCTGTACAGTCCATAATATTTGTGAAGGGAAGAGTGAAAGCATCGCTCAGGACTGGATTGCTGAGGCTCAGTGCCTGGAGGCTGAATTTGAATTTGTTATTAGAGCTATTAGAAGGGCGTAGCACAGAGCCATAAGGATCAGGGATGCCTTGAGGCAGGAATTTGAAGCTAAAAGCCACTAATATTTGTTGCTATGCTCAGGAGTGCAGTATTTGTAATGCTAAGAGGTGATTGTGATTGGTGCAGATGATGCACTGTGAAGGTGTAAGAAAATTGTCTGTTTGCTTTCAATTAATGGAATAAAGATTGCTTTCAGACCAAAACAGTTCTTTGAGCTGAGGGCGGTGCAGCTAGCATGTCAAACCTTTCAGGCCCGACTATAAGGACAGTGCGTGGCAGTTATGACGGACAACACAACTGCCATGTTTTACATTAACAAGCAAGGTGGAGCCCATTCCTCTCCCCTATGCCGGGAAGCCCTCTGGCTGTGGAAGTTCTGCGTATCCCACTCCTTTCACCTGGAGGCATCCTATCTCTCAGGAGTTCAGAACAAATTGTCAGACTACCTCAGCAGATCCTTCTGCAATCACAAATGGGGTCCATCCACCCAGATATCATATACTCCATCATCCAAAGGTGGGGGTGTCCCCAAGTTGACCTATTCACCACCTTGAGCAACAGAAAGTTCCCAGTGTTTTGCTCCTTCCAGAAACACAACCCAAGTTCGATCACGGACACATTCCTGCTACCCTGAGGAGGACACCTGTTGTATGCCTTTTCCCCAATCCCTCTCATGCACAAGGTCCTACTCAAGGTCTGCAGAGACATGGCGGAGTTAATTCTGGTGGCATCAGTGTGGCCTTGCCAACATTGATACACCACGTTTCTGGAGCTGTCAGTGGACGCCCTGATCATGTTGCCACTCCTCCCTGACCTGATCATTCAGGACCACAGTCATCTTCATCACCCTGACCTCCAGTCTCTCCATCTCACAGCCTGGAAGCTTCATGGGGTTACCAGTACAAAAGTTTGAGAAAGAACTGTCACCGAAATGCTGCCAAAGACAACGGCAGCAATTGAGCTGTCGCTGAAGATAGGGGCGGCAATTCGACAGCAGCTCAATTGGTTGCTGCTGTTTCCGTCAGCACTTCGGCGGAGGGTGCGGGGCCCCTCCTCCGGATGCTGCGGCGCCCTCTTAGGCGTGGGGCCCAATTCCTGGGAATCGGGGGAATCGCCCTAAACCCGGCAGCCCTGTCTAATCCTGTGGACATTCTGTGCCAACAAATTAAAAATTCTGTGCACAATATTTTAAAAGTATGCAGATTTTATTCGTCAAAATAACACTACATAATTGCACTGGTTTCAATTACACCACTACCTCGACGTAATGCCACCCGATATAACACAAATTTGGATAAACATGGTAAAGCAGTGCTCTGGGCGGGGCAGGGCTGCGCACTTTGGTGGATCAAAGCAAGTTCAATATAACACAGTTTCACCTATAAGGCGGTAAGATTTTTTGGCTCCCAAGGACAGCGTTATATCGAGGTAGAGGTGTATTTTGGTAATTTATTTCAAAATACCTGTCAGCAAATATGTTCATAATGATATGAACACACACAAAAAACCCCTCAGGAGTAGAGAGTTAAAGAAACCCCTATGACAACCCAGTTCCTGCTTCTTCGCTCCCTTCCCCCAGCCAATACACCCAAACCTCCTTCCTCCCCCCAGAGCCGAACCACAGGGTCCCTCTTGCCCAGACACCCGCACACCCTCCCCCGTAGAGCCCAGTCACGGGGCCCCCGAGCCCAGACACCAGCCCTCCCCCTCTGAGCCCAGGGATCCAGAGGGAGAAACATCCTGATGCTCGGCCCCAGGCTTGCACAGTTTCCTGCACGCCGCCGCCTTCTTCCCTCAGGACATGCTGGGAACTGCAGCTGCCAGGAACCCTCTAGCTCCCTCCCCCTCCCCCAGAGGTGTCTTCTATGTGTCAGCTGGGCTCTGTCAGGTCCAGTGTTCCCTAGTGGCATCTAGCAGCACTACAGCCCATTTATGTGGGGGAAAGGAAATTCTGTGTGCACAGGGTTAATTTCTGCAAAATTCTACATTGCACAGTGGCGCAGAATTTCCCCAGGAGTAGTAAATATGCATGCCATGCTTGTTAAGCATCACAAAGGCTGCTGGGGCATATAAAGGCTAATCAGGAGCACAGGAGAAGTCGGGAGGGACATTTGTAGGAAAGACCTGTGCTAGTCTATGGCACGGAATTGAAGGTGATTGAGAAGGAAACAGAGAATCTGGACAGCAAGGAGAAGTGCCTGGGCACTCAGAAAGCAGATAGTCTCTCTGTGGCTTGTTTCTGGAGCTGCCCGTTAGCTGTCTTCAGCAGCAGTTCAGGGCCCTAAGCAACTGCGTACATTTAAGCTGCCACTATGTGGAGGGATGGGGAAGAGACAAGAGCCTCAGTTCTGGCCTCTGCTATGGCCTCTTTACGACGGCTCATTGGCTTAAAGGGATTGTACTGCCAAGAGTGGTGTAGAGCTGGCTGAATACTAATGTAGGAGTATGGATGGAATGCCTCTGTGCTTCAGCTATTCTCAGCCACCAAAGCAACTTCTTGCCCTGGAGCATAAATTAGAGCACCCTAAGATTTCTGGCTCGCTCCAAACGGGAGCGGAGCCTCCAAGGATGGTGCACACCTCCATTTCACTAGATCTTAGTGCAGAGATATAGGAAGAAGGAGATACACGTCAGGGCCCAAATGGGGCTCTGGGTGATCACTACTTCCCACCATCCTGCACAGATGTAATGAGGCTAAGTGATGTCTGTATAAAGAAATGAAAACTACTGATTATTCCTCAAGAAAGGCTTTTAATGACTTACAGCTATAAATGCAACACAGAAGACAAGCACAAGTATAAATAAACTTTTACTACTATTTTTAATACTGCAGCATTAATATAATCTGAGATCAAATTATCCCGACACTACCATTTTTTAATATTATAGTGTCAGTACAACTTGAGATCAAAACAGCTTGAGCAACCCAGACTTCTTTACTCCATTACCTTATTCTGCATGCAACCAGACTTTTTTACTTTAAAACCACACCCTACCGAGAATATATTACCTTCTAGTCGACCGCTCTTTGCATTGGCCAGGTGCAGATAGTCGGAGCAGTTCAGGTTTCCTCGGTTCAGGTGCGGGTCAGACCAATCAAAGAGGATAAGTTCTTAGACCAAGACACACACACACCTGAGGTTCTATACATTTAATTTCATCTGCCCACCGTGTTTTGAAGCAGGTCAACCAATCAGGTTAGGCCAAATTTAGTGTTGTCGTTTTGGCTGTATAATTCATGCTTACTTATTTTCTTGTAGCCAATTATTGTTTTAGTTTATAAGTTATGCTCAAGGAGATAGCTTACTTCTGTATAGCCCACTGTCTCGACTGTGGTTTTCCTTAATTTTCTAGGTAACTTACCTCTAAATGGGCTATTGGCTTGATTGTGGGTGAGGTTCTCTTGATGACCTAGGCCTAAAGGCCTAGCTCATCAAACCCACATAGGAATTTGTTTTTTGGCTACAGCGTCTTTTAACCACAAGTTCCAAAGATGGTTTCAATAAGCCATACCCAGGGGCATGACCTATTATACCATGTAGGAGTCAACATAAAATGTTGTCTGGTTGTAGGCATCTTTTGACCACAAGTTGCAGCTTAATTTTGTAAAGCTTGCTTTTTTAAAGATAATTTTGCAAAGCTCATTTTATAGGCCTAACACTGGCAATACTGTTGTTCATCTTAAGCTTGACAACACTCTTGCTTAAATTAATCACACTTAGTTTATCTCATCTTTAAGCTCAGCTTAGCCCAGCCACAGCTAAGAATCAGGGGCCAAGGTTATTGGAGCCCATTTTGTTTTGATTTCTTTTTGGTGTCATCTTTAGAAAACTAGACATGCGTTTTTGTGGTCTGGTTTTTTTAATTGCATAATCCGTAACTTTGATGTCTTCAAAGCTCTGCTGCTGCCCAAACCCGGCATCCCAGTACACCCAGGGTCCCGGCTGCCACCGTGTGCCTAGGGCTCTGCTGCTGCTCTGCGCAGAGCCCTGGGGGTGGGCTGGCAGCCGGGACTTGTGGCGCAGGGGTCGCAGCTGGGACCATGGCCTTGGGGTCAGCAGCTGGAATGCTGGGCGTGCTGGGATGGTGGGCGCAGGGCCGGCAGCAGGCAGCCCCAGGCATGAGTCCGGTAGTGGAGAACCCCACCTAAAACATGGGGGTTCTGCAGCACCCCCTGCACTCCTAGTTCCCTGGTTAAACATTTAACCATGTAACCGATAGAATTTTAATCGGTTACACGGTTATTGTTTTTACACTTTATTTACATCATTAGTCTCAAGTCCTCTTTTCCCTCATGTACTAATTTTTGGAAATTAACAAGTCTAGGTGCAGACTAGCAAAATACTCTGCTGCCATATCTGTTCTGTTCTGTCTATTGTATTCGTTCCTTCTGGGCCTAGATCCTCAGCTAGGGCCAATGAGTGCACAGCACAGCTCAATCGTGAGCCCACTCTGTGCAGGACCAGTCCATCAGTGTGACATAAAACAGCATCCTGAAAGCTGACCTAGACTATTTTCACTACCAGTGGCCCCAATGAGCTGATATGGCAGCAGGGGATCAGTGGGATGCAGGTAAGCCCTGGCCATACTTTCTTCATGCTGGCCATGCCCTTTCTGCAGAGAGGAGATAGAGCTGGTAAGATGGGCGACCCTATGCTGAGTCTATGCCATCAGTTGATTCCCCTATGTGGAGGAGATCCTCCAGTGACCAGTTACGCTGGCATTAGCGTCACAATCTGCCAGCTGTTAAATATTAGTTCTTGTTTGACAAACAAACTATATAAACAAATTAATGGTATGGGTTGTTTGCAAACTTTGCCTTTCATTATGATCACTGTATGATTCATAGATTCTAAGGCCAGAAGGGACCATTGTGATCATCTAGTCTGATCTCCCGTAGAACAGAGATCATATAACTTCTCCAAAATAATTCCGAGAGCAGATCTTTTAGATAAATATCCAGTTTTGATTTAAAAATTGGCAGTGATGGAGAATCCACCACAACCCTTGTCAAACTGTTCCAGGGGTTGACTACCCTTACTCTTAAAAATGTATGCCTTATTTCCAATCTGAAATTGTCTATCTTCCATTTTCAGCCATTGGATTGAGTTATGCTCTGCTGGGTTAAAGAGCCCATTATCAAATATTTGTGTCACCCCTTAACCTTCTCTTTCTTAAACTAAATAGATTGATCTCCTTGAGGCTAGCACTGTTTTCTAATTCTTTAATCGTTCTCATGGCTCTTGTCTGAACTTTCTCTAATTTTTCAACATCCTTCTTGAATGGTTGACACCAGAACTGGGTACAGTATTCCAGGAGTGATTCCACCAGTGCCAAGTATGGAGGTAAAATAACTTCTTTACTCCTACTCAATATTCCAGTTTATACATCCAAAGATCGCATTCTATGATTAGCCCTTTTGGCCACAGTGTTGCACTGGGAGCTCATGGGAGCTCATCTACCATGACCCCTAAATCTTTTTCAGAGTTACTGCTTCATAGAAGAGAGTCCCCATCCTGTAACTGTGGCCTATATTCTTTGTTCCTAGGTGTATACATTTACATTTAGGTGTACTAAAATAAATATTTTTGCCTGCACTCAGTTTACCAAGCGATCCAGACCACTCTGTCTCAGTGACCTGTCCTCTTAATTATTTACCACTCCCCTAGTTCTGTGTCATCTGTAAACCTGATAGGAGGGAGAACAGCAAAATAAAGACAACAGATTTCAAGAAGGCAGACTTTAGCAAACTTATGGAGTTGGTAGGTAAGATCCCATGGGAAGCAATTCTAAGGGGAAAAACAACTGAAGACAGTTCACAGTTTTTCAAAGACATTTTTAAGGGCACAAGAGCAAACTGTGTAGGAAAGAAGGTTGGTGGCAACTGGATGTCTAACATAGTGAATGCCAGTGAAAATGAGATAGGATCAGAGGCTAAAATAGGAAAAGAACAAATTAAAAATTACTTAGACAAATTAGATGTCTTCAAGTTACCAGGGCCTGATGAAATGCATCATGGAATAATCAAGGAGCTGACTGAGGAGATATCTGAGCCATTAGCAATTATCTTTGAAAAGTCATGGAAGACAGGAGAGATTCCAGAAGACTGGAAAAGGGCAAATATAGTGCACATCTGTAAAAATGGGAAATAAGGACAACCTGGGGAATTTCAGACCAGTCAGTTTAACTTCCGTACCCGGAAAGATAATGGAGCAAATAATTAAGCAAGCAAATTTGCAAACATCTAGAAGAAAATAAGGTGATAAGTAACAGTCAGAATGGATTTGTCAACAACAAATCATGTCAAACCAACCTGGTAGCTTTCTTTGACAGGGTAACAAGTTTTGTGGATGGGAGGAAGCGGTAGATGTGGTATATCTTCACTTTAGTACAGCTTTTGATACTGTCTCTCATGACCTTCTCATAAACAAACTAGGGAAATGCAACCTAGGTGGAGCTACTATAAGGTGGGTGCAAAACTGGCTGCAAAACCATTCCCAGAGAGTACTTATCAGCGGTTCACAGTCATGCTAGAAGGACATAACAAGTGGGGTCCCGCAAGGATCATTTCTTAGTCCAGTTCTGCTCAATATCTTCATCAATTATTTAGATAATGGAATCGAGAGTACACTTATAAAACTGGTGGACGATACCAAGCTGGGAGGGATTGCAAGTGCTTTGGAGGATAGAATTAAAATTCAAAATGATCTGGACAAACTGGAGAAATGGTCTAAAGTAAATAGGATGAAATTCAATAAGGACAAATGCAAAGTACTCCATTTAGGAAGGAACAATCAATTGTACACATACAAAATGGGAAATGACTGCCTGGGAAGGAGTCTTGAGGAAAGGGATCTGGGGGTCTTAGTGGACCACAAGCTAAATATGAGTCAACAGTGTAATGCTGTTGCAAAAAAAGCAAACATAATTCTGGGATGTATTAGCAGAGTGTTGTAAGCAAGACATGAGAAGTAATTCTTCTGCTCTACTCCATGCTGATTAAGCCTCAATTGGAATATTTTGTCCAGTTCTGGGCGCTGCATTTCAGGAAAGATGTGGACAAAATGGAGAAAATCCAGAGAAGAGCAACAAAAATTATTAAAGGTCTAGAAAACATGACCTATGAGGGAAGATTGAAAAAACTGGGTTTGTTTAGTCTGGAAAAGAGAAGACTGTGAGGGGACATGATAACAGTTTTCAAGTACATAAAAGGTTGTTACAAGGAGGATAGGACAAGAAGCAATGGGATTAAATTGCAGCAAGAGAGGTTTAGGGTGGACATTAGAAAAAACTTCCTGACTGTCAGGGTGGTTAAGCATTGGAATAAATTGCCTAGGGAGGTTGTAGAATCTCCATCATTTGAGATTTTTAAGAGCAAGTTAGACAAACACCTGCCAGGAATGGTCTAGATCAGTGGTTCTCAAACTTTTGTACTAGTGACTCCTTTCACATAGCAAGTGTCTGAGTGAGAACCCCCTTATAAATTAAAAACACTTTAACACTGCAAGAGTCATCTGGTGTTTTCTCTGGTATGGGGATGGGCATACAGAAACTGTAACAAAGATGGAGAAGGTGTCATTAAATCTGTGGACCTTTGAGAGGATGACAAAGAGGGGGCAGTTTGTGGGGTGAGGAAGAGCCAGGCTGACAGGATTAGGGAATTTTTTAACATGTTTTCTTTTCTTGGCCACTCTAGAGAGACTTGCCTGAGACACTTCCATTCTTCCCAATTGGTTTGGCTAAAAAATACTACTTTTACTGTGTAGCAGATTGCTAGGAGAAGTATCAGATGGTGACAATGAAGTTGGACTGCCACCTGACAGATCTTTTCAGGGTCAATCTGCGTCCTAAAAAATTGTAGCTCCTGGTTCCTGCTTCTGGAGTCATGTGACATCAGAATCTCAGTTTTCATTAAAAAAAATCCTCTCAATTAGGGCAGTCAAGCAATTAAAAAAATTAATCATGATTAATTACGTGATTAAAAAAATTAATTGTGATTAACCACGTGATTAATCGCAGTGTTAAACAATAATAGAATACCATTTGTTTAAATATTTTTTGATGTTTTCTACTTTTTCAAATATATTGATTTCAATTACAACACAAAATACAAAGTGTACAGTGCTCACTTTATATTTATTTTTGATTACAAGTATTTGCACTGTAAAAAAACAAAAGAAATAGTATTTTTTCAGTTCACCTAATACAAGAACTATAATGCAATCTCTTTATCATAAATATTGAACTTACAAATGTAGAATTATGTACAAAAAACTTGCATTCAAAAATAAAACAATGTAAAATTTTAGAGCCTGCAAGTCCACTCAGTCCTACTTTTTGTTCAGCCAACTGCTCAGACAAACAAGTTTGTTTACATTTCCAGGAGATAATACTGCCTGCTTTTTGTTTACAGTGTCACCAGAAAGTGAGAACAGGCATTTGCATGGCACTGTTGTAGCTGGTGTCGCAAGATATTTACATGCCAGATGCGCTAAAGATTCATAAATCCCTTCATGCTTCAACCACCATTCCAGGAGACAGGCATCCATGCTGATGATGGGTTCTGCTTGATAGCAATCCAAAGCAGTGTGGACCAACGCATGTTCATTTTCATTATCTGAGTCAGATGCCACCAGCAGAAGGTTGATTTTCTTTTTTGGTGGTTTGAGTTCTGTAGTTTCCGCATTGGAGTGTTGCTCTTTTAAGACTTCTGAAAGCAAACTCCACAACTCGTCCCTCTCAGATTTTGGAAGGCACTTCAGATTCTTAAACCTTGAGTCAAGTGCTGTAACTATCTTTAGAAATCTCACATTGGTACCTTCTTTGCATTTTGTCAAATCTGCAGTGAAAGTGTTCTTAAAATGAACAATATGTCCTGGGCCATCATCCGAGACTGCTATAACAGGAAATATGTGGCAGAATGCGGGTAAAACAGAGCAGGAGACATACAATTCTGACCCAAAGAGTTCAGTCAGAATTTTAATTAACGCTTATTTTTTTAATGAGCGTTGTCAGCATGGAAGCATATCCTCTGGAATGGTGGCTGAAGCATGAAGGTGCATATGAATGTTTGGCGTATCTGGCGCGTAAATACCTTGCAATGCCAGCTACAGAAGTGCCATGCAAATGCCTGTTCTCACTTTCAGGTGACATTGTAATTAAGAAGCAGGCAGCATTATCTCCCTTAAATTTAAACAAACGTGTTTGTCTTAGCGATTGGCTGAACAAGAAGTAGGATTGAGTGGACTTGTAGGCTCTGAAGTTTTACATAATTTTGTTTTTGAGTGCAGTCATGTAACAAAAAAAAATCTATATTTGTAAGTTGCACTTTCACGACAAAGAGATAGCCCTACAGTACTTGTATGAGGTGAATTGAAAAATACTATTTCTTTTAATTATTTTTACAGTGCAAATATTTGTAAGAAAAAATGTACAGTTTGATTTCAGTTACAACATAGAATACAATATATATGAAAATGTAGACAAACATCCAAAATATGTAATAAATTTCAATTGGTATTCTATTATATAACAGCGCAATTAAAACTGTGATTAATTGATTAATTTTTTAAATCATAATTAATTTTTTTGAGTTAATCGCTGAGTTAACTGCAATTAATCAACAGTCTTACTCTCAATACATTTCTGTCCTTCATGAATGCAAAGAAAAACTTGAAAACAAGACCCAGGCATAAGTGATGCCTCTATGAGTCTGCCAACAGCCTGAAACAATAGCTTCAAGAGGACTGAACCGACCCACCTATCTTAACTCTGAAATTTGCTGTCACTTCAAGGAGGGATGAGGTCATGGCTTGTGGGGGAGCCTATGTGGGTATATGTTAGGTGTGCTTAGGGCCCCAAATTGACTTAATTGAACTGTGAGTGCAGCTCTGCTCCCAGTGGGACAGGGCCCTGGAAAGCAGCAATGTTGCTTGCTAAAATGCAGTTATTATGAACCAATGCCTTCTGTTGTGCGTATTATTTTGGACTATGATGAGCATACCTGCAACCTGAAGTTAATGCCTCATGATATAGGAGTGACCTCTCCCGAGCAGTGTGTATGAAAGTAAAGATGCAAGGTCCTGGTATCCATATCATGAATAAGACATTTTGTCGAGGAGAAAACATTCCTCTAATAATGGACTGTTCCTTCATGAGGAAAACTGACCTTGCCAACCAGTCAGGATTCCCCAGCTTTCTGAAAGCTTCTTGGAATGATGCTCTGATTTGCAGAATCCTAGATTTTCATTGGCTGGAGGGGAAGTAGTGACTTTTTATAGATCATGTTCATCATATGTAGCCTGTGTTGCAGTGCCTCAAAGGCAGAAGCAGTTCTATCTAGGAGTTTCATTTGTAAAATCATGCTTTTTCCTCCAAGATTACCTACTGAACAAATGGCTGGTTTAATCTGACTTTGTAACAAAACCAGTGAAATAGATAAATAACAAGGCGGCCTAATTTGGTTAGTTAACAGCATAATGTTAGTATTACATTTGTTTTTCTTGCTGCATTTGATCTTTCTCCATTTCCTTTCTTGTCAGTTCATATGTTCATTACATTGTAAATATGCCTGATAATGTCAGGTCCTGACAGAGTAAGGTCATGTAGAACAGATGTGCGCTGTAAATAATTAACCAGCAGGGCACGTGTGTTTCTCATATGCCTAACCAGTGGCAGATGAGAAGATTCCTTCTTCAGCTTTACAGAAATGTTGAAGGATTCATAAAGCCACGTTGTTATCTCACTCAGATGAGAATCTGGACTTCAATCAAATTACTCCAGATTTACACTGCGGTAACTGAGGTTAGGGTCTGGCCCTTAGTGTGTGGGAACACTGATAATTCACAATCACCACAATGTAGCTGTGACAGATTTAATAGTGTCTACGATTTTTGCCCAGTTCAGCCCTTTCTCTGTGCATCTCTAATATTTTTGTGTGGGGCCTGATACTGTATTTCTTGAATACACAAAACTCTATTTGAAGTTAGGTATGTGTGTGTGTATACACCGAATCTCCACAGTTTGGGAACACATGAAGAATACAGAATCAGGCCTTGTGTGTGTATGTGTATTCTTTAGGAATTACAGTATTTATGAACCTTAGTCTGGTACGTAGGCTTTATAATAAAGAACAGAAACATTGCCACGTAGCATTGTTAGGCAGGAGAACTGTCTCTAAGTTGTACAATACTAATTCTTTTTAGGGGGTTGTCCAGCATTAGTAGACAGCCTATGCTGAAATTTATTTCTCACTTATTGGACAAAAGTCCTGTATTGGCTAGCTAATGACCTCCTTCTGTTGGCCCTTGGAGACCAGTTAAGTGCTGGTGCCACAGGGCATGGGATCTGTTGTTCTATATTGTCCATTAGATAGCAAACTTACATGGCATATCATTGATCCTGCATAGACTTTGCTATCTTAAATGTTCATTTTCTTTTCAGAAACCTTAAGATCTTTATCTTTAAAATGAAATAATCAACCAAATCCTCTTGGAAACATTAGCTTTGTACTAGTACTGTCACTATTAAGCTAATACAATGCTTCAGTAAAAAACAAAATGCTGTAATGGCCACAGACCACTTAAAATAACCCAACTAGAGGGATTTTAACATTATCAATATTTATGAGTTGTCTACATTGTGTCTCCTTCCCTTCCCTTTTAATGTCTCAGGGAGTAAAGAGCATTTATTTATTGGTAATTTTTCATCTTTTGTGGAGACTTCCTCCTTTTAAAAGACTAATATATTGATGTAGATGAAAATGAAAAGGCTTTTCCACATTAAAATAACCAATTACCTCATTTTAGGAGACAAAAGCATATATAAGTGAACTGCACCCAGAATTCCTATTTAAGGGTCCAATTCTCCTCTCTTTTTTACCCCTGCAACTCCTGTGAACTCACTGGAGTTGCAGCAATGCAGCTGAAGATAGATTTTGGCCCATAAGGGTGGTGCAGAAAACTGGAGCACAAATGTACCCAATACCTACCATCACCAAGCACTCAAAAATCATGAGTCAAGTCCCAAAAATAAGATTGGCTTAAAAATCGTGAGATTAAAAGTTTTGGGCTTTGTTTGCTTCCAGGTTTTGAAGCATTTAGAGTTCACATTTTAAAGCTTTTCTTCTTCTCAGTGAGGGCTCTGCAGCTGGGGTTTTAAATAAAACACCAAATATCTTGAGATTCATGATAAAGTTATGAGAGTTGGCAATGTAGTGCTATGCTTGGGGTCAAATTCCACTCTCTCTTATACTTGTGCAACCCCCAGACAATGAAAATACAGGGCTAAAAATCAATAGAGTCCCTTGGACATAAGTGAGGCCAGAATTGCCCCATGTATTCTAAATTGTGCAGATGGGGGCCAGGTTAGTTGGGGATGAGGACAAGGTATTCAGATACCTTTGGTCATGCTAGTCAAGTCCTACAAACATCTGAGGGCTTGTCTCCACTTGCTGGGGAATTGACACGTGGCAGTTGAACCATTGGGGGTTGATTTAGCAGGTCTTGCGACTGCCGATCACTCTCCCGTCAAGTCCTGTACTCCTCTGGAACAAGAATCATAAGGTAAGTCGATGGGAGAGTTTCTCCCTTTGACCCAGCACGGTGTAGACACCTAAGGTACGTCAACTCCAGCTACATTATTCATGTAGCTGGAGTTACGTAACTTAGGTTGATTTACCCAGTAGTGTAGACCTGTCCTGAATCTCTCTGTTAAAACTACTAACAATGGGCTGATTCTACATTTCTTTAACAGACAAAATTCCTGTTGAAGGCTGTTCTGGGTATGTGAAGAATGCAGGATTGGGCTCCATGATATGACTGACGTGTTGACAAGTTTGATCTTGTCACCAAGGATTGTGGACATGGTTTTTCTCTTCTGTAAGACAGAGGTTAACAAAACGGCAGGTCAAAGCCCCAGACAGGTGTTTTTAACATCAAATTGATGTTTGTGATTTTTTTGCTTCAAATTTCTTAATTATTAATTGTTTTTATTATTTTTGCATTATATTGTAATACTGTAGCTCCCAGTCACCGACCAGCACTCCAACATGCAAGGTGCTGTACAAACACATAGCAAAAGGATGGTCCCTGCCCAAAGAGCTTACAACCAAGTATAAGACAAGAGACAACAGGATGAATTCTTTATCTTTCAATAGCATAGAATGACTGGGGTACTAATACCGAATTGCTTAAACATGAATAGTGAGCTCTGTGGGGAAAGCTTTTCATACCATGACACGCCTTTTTTATTGTGTTTTTACATGTATTTTTTTCTCATTACCTGTGGCCACAAGATGTCGAACTATGGTGCCAGCTTCTAAGAACAAAGCAAACTACTTCTCCCTCCAGTTACCCCTCTGGGATATTTGCTCTGGAGTGTGACTGCCTTTCGAAAAGGCAGTCTTTGAATTTCAAGTATTTACTTTATTGCTTTGATTCCTGTCCCCCTCCACCCCCAATCTTGACGTGGCTAATTCTATCAGAGCCCAGAAGCAGAACTATAATACCATAAAAACACTATTCTTTAGGTATACTCTGCTTAACTTAAACCAAGATATATTGACAATGTCATTGCAAAGTCTGTTCTCACAAGATTTCCAGAATATAAAGACAGGATACATTTACATAAGCTTCAGATTGGCGTCAAGCCTGGATGACAGTGAGACTACTCACCTGCTTGAAGCTAATCACCTTCTTAAGTGCCTTGCTGGATTGGGGCCAGAGGCTTTATCGAGCTCTTAAAACATGGAAAGTTGTTTAAAGTGAAGTTCATTTTAGTTTCTTTTAGGCTGAATGACTGAACTTTAGCTGGATGAAGTGTGTGTATGCATGCATGTGGATCTCCTACATAGGGCCAAATCACAGGATTGCCTTCAGACCACTTACAGCCACTACTCAAGCCTGTGGAAGCAGTACCAGAGACCTCCCAGGCTTGTGCTGCTTGGCCAGGATTCTGGGACCACCAGGTTTGCATAATCATGGATCCCATGAGCAATCTTTTGACCTACCCCCAAACAAACCCTCCATGCCAGCTTATGTGAGGCTGATGTGGAGCCTCCTACATGATGCAGAAGTATGACACTGGCAGTTCCACTGCATTCTTTGCAGGACCTCTGAATTCCACACACACAATAAGCAGCAGTGTACTTCTGACTTTTATCATCACTCGTAGGCCATAGAGTCAAAATTCAAGGTCCAAAGGGACCACCAGATCATCAAGTTGGACCTCCTTTATATCACAGGCACTAAACACCACCTGATCACCCCCACACCAAGCCCAGCATTCAGAATTAGATCAAAGTATTACAGCCCTCAGGAGGCTATTTTGTGCCACAGGCAGAGAACAGAAGGGTTTAAGTTACATCAGTGCCTCCAGTGGCAGGGAATTGTTTTAGCGAGATATATTCAGATAATCCTAGCAAGTGACCTGTACTCCATGCCACAGAGGAAGGTGAAAAACTGCACTGTCCCAGCCAATCTGACCCCAGGGGAAATTCCTTCCCAGATAACTCATGAGAAGTAAAGTTATAAGTCTCATGAATGAGATGGTAGTTTTCCCAGACCTAAAGAAGAGCTCTGTGTATGCTTGAAAGCTTGTCTCTCTCATGAACTGAGGTTGGTCCAATAAAAGGTATTACTTCACCCACCTTGTCTCTCTAATATCCTGGGACCAACATGGCCACAGCAACACTGCATAAACAATGGATGGTGCAGTCTACTCCCCATTAAAGAGGCAGCCACATCATAAAGCCCACCCCAGTTGGCACTGTCTGCATACTTATTAGCAGTTCAGCACAGAGGGCAAGAACTAAAGGACCTGGAGACTGAACTAGGGTTGCCAGACGTTCAGTTTTCGGCTTGAATGCCTGGTTGAAAAGGGACCCTGGCAGCACCAGTCAGCACTGCTGACTAGGCCGCTGGAAGTCCCAGAAGCAGCTGGTATCTCCCTGCGGCCCCTAGGTGCAGGGGCCAAGGGACTCCACATGCTGCACCTGCCCTGAGTGCTGGCTCCACGGCTCCCATTGGCCAGGAACTGTGGCCAATGGGAGCTGTGGGGGTGGTGCCTGTGGGTGCAGGCAGCCCACAGAGCACCCTGCCCCCTCTGTCTAGGAGCTGGACATACCAGTTGCTTCCAGGAGCCACCTGAGGTAAGTGCCACCTGGCCAAAGCCTGCACCCCCATCCCTGACCCCAACCCCTTTCCCAAAGTCGGAACCCCTTCCTGCACCCTAACTCCCTCTTGGAGCCAGCACCCAAAGCCCCAACCCTCTTCTCCAGCCCTGAGCCCCCTCCCGCACCCAAACTCCCTCCCAAAGCCCACACCCCTTCGCACACCGCAACCCCCTGCCCCAGGCCTGAGCTCCCTCCTGGAGCCTGCATCTCTTCTGCATCCCAACCCTTTGCCCCAGCCCTGAGCCTCCTCCTGCACTCCAAACTCCTCATCCCTGGCTCCACCCCAGAGCCTGCTCCCCAAGCTAGAGCCCTCACACCCTCCTACACCCCAACCCCCTGCCACAGCCTAGGGAAAGTGAGTGAGAATGGGGGAGACTGAGTGTGGGATGGAGTGAGTGGTGGATGGGGCCTCAGAGAAGGGGCAGGGCCTTAGGGAAGGAGCAGGACAAGAGTGTTCGGTTTTGTGCGATTAGAAAGTTGTCAACTCTAGACTAAACACATGTAGAAGTTTTCCAGCCAGGTCAGATTTCCTACCATTATTAAGGTTTGAGCCATGTTGGCATGTCAGTGAGAAAAGCTTGCACTGTTGCTATCCTAATTATACTTGTTTTTATATACAAAGTGCTTCCCTCCCCTCTGGGGCAGCTTTCACAAGTACTAAATCCACACACACAAGCTTCATGAGTGATGCAAACCACTGTGCATGGTACAGTGCCAATTTAATTTCCCCAATGTGTTTACAAGGATATATTCTCAGTTTTTTTATCTTGTGATGAATAAATACATGACAAAAATTAGTCAAGAGAAGAAACATTTGTGGGGGAAAATATACTGAGGAAAGTGAGGAAATTCAGAGTTTAGGCTGAAAGTCCTCCTTAATTCAGTCTGTTTTGCCAAGGTATTGCAGGCACCTCTGAGCATCAATTGACCTCACAGATCATACTTGCTGGATCTCCTAGGCACAATGGGACAGGTAAAAGATGTCATTTCTGCCAACTCTGAATTCCTTTGCTCTTATTGGTTTGTGTCAAAGACAGGTTGTTATTTAAAAAGCTTTTTAAATCAGCCAGTGTTTTATCAAGGTGTGTGAGTGTGAATACAAAGATATCCTAGGATTGAATAATTATGCCTTGAAATATTATTCAAAACATTATCATTTATCCCATGAGTGGGGTGTTTTGGGATGGGTATTGCTAATCCCACCAGTCCAGGTCCTGCAATCCATAGAAGTCAAAGGGGCTGCTCATGTGAGTCAGGACTGCAGGATTGAGTTGATAGATTGTACCCTATTGTCTGCAACCATTATGATTAATTTGATACATTTGAAACCAATTACCTGTTAAACCCGAAAAAGAAGTGCGATGTTGACCTTATAACAGGTAGCCGTGACCTCAATCAAGCCACCACATATGGGTTAACAGACCTTCCCAATCTTTGCACATTTCATGTGCCTAGTTTGAGGTTTCTAGTTTTGCAGATAGGTTGCACTCCTGCCAGGAAGTCAGGTTTGTGATGGAGTGTGAATAATAGGCATGTATAATACTGTGTGCAATATATTATTCTGAGACATAATAACACTTAGCTCTTATATACCTGAGGAAAACACCTCACTCAGCTTAAAACATGCTACGCTCCTCTGGTCAGCTGTCAGATCCCTGCTCTGCCCACTTCATTGAGGCAGTCGGGGAGAGCTGATGATCAGTGGCTGAAGGAGAAATTAACTTACAGCCTGAACAAGGGGAAGATGTAGGGCAGGAGGAGGGAGATTAAATGGTAAGAGACAAAAACAAGGGGGAGAGCAAAGCAGGAGACACCAAAAGGGGAGACGTGAAGGGTGAGACAAACTTCCAGTCTCCCTCAGCAACATGCAAATCCCCTTGGAGCTGAAACTTGGCAAGGTTGGGTTCAGGAGAACACAGCTCGTTTCTTAGTCTCCATTTATCTAACCTTCTAAATGCTAGTAATCAAAAGAGTTTTTGTGTAGAAAGATCTAAGATTTAGATGTGGCACTACAGGGTAGCACTGAAAAATAGAAGAAATTTCTACAGTCACATGGCTTGTTTCCAAATAGCTAATCTTAGTGAAAGTAAAATTAAAATAAAATGCTGAAGAAAAGTACCTGCAGCAAATTCATTTTACATTCAAGTTTATATCACTATTTGACTAGCTCAGTTCTAAGATCCCAGGTTTTATTTTTTAATGTCATTTTCTAGAGTGAAATTAGTGTCCTGATTGTGGAGGAAATCAATCCTTTAAGATAGGGAGAAATGTTTTTAAATTATGCATTGCTTCCTTTTCAATAACGCTCCAAAAGCACAGCGCCTGCTAACAATGTGCAGGGCTAGATGGCTCAATACTGACACAGAAGGAAAGCTCATAGACTCATAGACTCTAGGAATGGAAGGGACCTCGAGAGGTCATCGAGTCCAGTCCCCTGCCCTCATGGCAGGACCAAATACTGTCTAGACCATCCCTGATAGACATTTATCTAACCTACTCTTAAATATCTCCAGAGATGGAGATTCCACAACTTCCCTAGGCAATCTATTCCAGTGTTTAACTACCCTGACAGTTAGGAACTTTTTCCTAATGTCCAACCTAAATCTCCCTTGCTGCAGTTTGAGCCCATTGCTTCTTGTTCTATCATTGGAGGCTAAGGTGAACAAGTTTTCTCCCTCCTCCTGATGACACCCTTTTAGATACCTGAAAACTGCTATCATGTCCCCTCTCAGTCTTCTCTTTTCCAAACTAAACAAACCCAATTACTTCAGCCTTCCTTCACAGGTCATGTTCTCAAGACCTTTAATCATTCTTGTTGCTCTTCTCTGGACCCTCTCCAATTTCTCCACATCTTTCTTGAAATGCGGTGCCCAGAACTGGACACAATACTCCAGTTGAGGCCTAACCAGCGCAGAGTAAAGTGGAAGAATGACTTCTCGTGTCTTATTTACAACACACCTGTTAATGCATCCCAGAATCACGTTTGCTTTTTTTGCAACAGTATCACACTGTTGACTCTTATTAAGCTTGTGGTCCACTATGACCCCTAGATCTCTTTCTGCCATACTCCTTCCTAGACAGTCTCTTCCCATTCTGTATGTGTGAAACTGATTGTTCCTTCCTAAGTGGAGCACTTTGCATTTATCTTTATTGAACTTCATCCTGTTTACCTCAGACCATTTCTCCAAATGTGAGGAGTGCTACCAACTGAATCACCAACATCCCTTCGAGCACCACCTAGGTGTTCTTGGGCCGTCTCCCATGCTAGCACTGACACTGCTTAACTTGCAAGATCTTACAGGAGTTGCTGTAACTAGTCTTCTGTAGAGAAGAAAATCAGTAATGCTGAAGGAAAAATGACCTATGAAGGGTCATATGAGGGATGAAAGTGTGAGCAAAGGTAAGGCCTTCCTTATAAAAGATTCATCATGTTCTGTTGATCTTAGAAACATATAATAAAAGGATTATATGTTCAGCAGCTGCTAAGTCCTCTGTTTCAATGTTGTGGCAATATGGCTTTGATGCACAGTTGTTGTTAATTATACATAATCTTTCCATAAACAGAGAGTCTTTTACTGTTTTTAATTATGGCCTTTACCTTCAACAAATAACATAAAAGCACAGTAATTTTTTTTCCTATTTAAAACACATCATCAAGTAGATTCAGAGAATAAGTTTTAGTGGCCATTGATGGTTTCTAGTTGGAATTAAATTATTAACATCAATAAACTTTTATTTAAAAGTTTTTTGAGCAGGATGCAACCAAGATTGCCAGGGCTCTTAACCAGGGCCCCTGTGGATTCCATGACTGCAGAATTTGCTATAGATTTAACCCTGGATGCAGTTTTGTGCTTCAGATTATGAATTTATTTAATAGTCCTCATGATTGTGAAGATAATCCTGAAAACGTAATCTTCAGACAGTGTGAAACAATGGCTCTTAGAGATGTGAGTGGCCCTATTCACTGAAACAAGTTGTTCACTCTGAAACCTAAAGCTGGCATGCTGAATCCCAACTGTTCATGATTTCATGGCTCATCCTTTTAGCAGACATATCCTGCCAGTCTGTTTATCTCATAATCTCAAACTGTCCACCATGCTTCCCAAGTGTCAGAAGTCTCCCACTTCCTCCTGAAAACTTCTGTAGTGCACTTAGGCATTGTCAATGCAAAAATCTGTGGCATATTGAACACATAAACTGTGAGGACAGCATAAAATAAGTTGAATCAAAATAAGTAACAGAAGGGCTACTCTAACAGCTGTATAATTCAAGAAATTAGCAAGATTTAAAAAAGGGATTGAACATGTATATGAATAACATGAGTACCCAGAGTTATCATAATGACAATGCAAATTCTGGAAGGTACACTGTACCTCATACATCAGGGCTTAAGCCAATCTCTGTTAAACGATAGGATGAGACCAGATGTGGGGGGCGGATTATCCCACATCTGCTTCTGCAAGGTTCATACATCTTCCTCTCAGACAGGATACTAGACTAGATGGATCTTGAGGCTAATCCACTCTGGCAATTCCCATGTTCCTATTATTTATTTTTAATTAATTAAAAAATCTCAGTTGTTTACATTTATCTGAAACTGCCACACAATCTCCAGAATTTCTACCAGAGTCTGCAGAACCCAGGGACTGTGCGCCAGAATATGGGCCCAGCTTGCTGTGCACTATATGGAGCCTTGTTCTTACTATGCAACTGTCCCTTCAATACACTAGGCTGTAATAACTTATTTGACTTTTGTGTAATCAAGTCTCAGGCTAGGCAGATACTTGTTATTTCTCTCTTCTTGTTGATAGGAAGAAGACAAGAAAAAAGGAAAAAATATTGATAACAGAGGTGAAAATAGGGAAGGGGAAATAAAAAACCCAAGCCAACTCAGAACTCTAAATATAAGCAGATAAAGCAAGCATTAGAAAGCAGACTCCTTTACAGAAACTGTATACTTGTATTTGTTTCTTCGTGCCACTGCAATTAGATGTTTTATAAACAGCTAAATAGAATTTATCTGAGGGATGGTTCTGCTTCCATTGAAATAAGTGGTAAAACTCGCATTGACTTCACTGGTGCAGGGTCCAGCCCTAAGTTAGGATGTAAATGCACATTATCTTCCTATAAAATAACTGCTAAATCATTTGTCTTTTTTATGCATTAATTTATTATTGTAAAAGTCTCCATTGTTACATTATGCAGAACAATGAACTTTATTCCAAACCACATGGTCCCTTGGAGTAATCCTGCTAAAAATACAGGATAAGGTTTCAAGTATCAGAAGGGTAGCCGTGTTAGTCTGGATCTGTAAAAGCAGCAAAGAATCCTGTGGCACCTTCTAGACTAACAGACGTTTTGGAGCATGAGCTTTCGTGGGTGAATACCCACTTCGTCAGATGCATGTAGTGGAAATTTCCAGGGGCAGGTATATATATGCTAGCAAGCAAGCTAGAGATAACGAGGTCAGTTCAAGGATAAGGTTTGTGGTCTCTTCAGATTAAATCAAGACCTAGAGAAGAAGTAAATGCCACACTGTGTGCAATTGCTTTTCTTTTTCTTAGGGGCAGTTCTTGATTAATTTTTGCTTTATATCACTAGATTGACTCCTAGCTTCAGAATATTTTGAGCTAAGTGTAAAGTGTTAAAAATGCCTGCTATTATTGTGCATTAATTTAGTAAAGTCTTCCTGAAATTGAGGTAATATTTTGACTAGCTGATATTTTGAAAATTTCATACAGTTCAAACAAAGCTCTGTACTCCATAAATTTTATGTTGCTATGGAACAATACTCTGTATTTCTTCTTGTCGACTACATATTGGCGAAGTTGATGATCAGGAGTACAGGGTCAGATTTTCAAATGCTCGGTACACGCTATTGCTTTTCAGAAATTCTCAGCACCCAGTGTGTTGAGCTCTTTTGAAAATCTGCAACTGACTACGAATGCTGAGCACTTCTGCAAATCTGGTCCTATACAGCATAAAAAAACGGGAAAACGATTTGCAAAAAAGGATACATTCTTAATAGAGCATTTACTGGAGAGATCTCTGCTAGCATTTTTAGTGACTTTCTTACAAATGGAAAACCTGAGAATAGGCCAAGCTGCTGTTCTAAGCATGAATGTGATGCAAAATAAATATTCAGTAAGAAAATTGTTTTGGTCATCAGTAAAATCCAGCTGCACTGAAGCATAAATCAACCATATCATCCAGATACAGCAATTAGAAAATATGAAAGTAACTTAAAAATATCCGAAGACCTGTGCAAGTGCGTTGAACATGTCTGTGTCTGCAGCCATACCCCTGTGTGGGGTGTTCAGAACATCCTTACTAAGCAGGGTCAAGCCTTGCTGGTAATTGATGGGAGATCTCCTAGCAAAGCCTATGTGGTGTTAGTGGTGATTCAGAAGGTTACAATTTCCTTTGAGTCAGTGCAGGCACATTGTCCCAGTCTGCCGATGGAGGCACTATATTGTTGAAGGTGCGTGCAGTCATTGGATGAGAGTTAAACCGAGGTCCTGACTACCTGCAATTGTCAGAGATCCCAGTGCATTTTTTCAAGAAAAGGGGTGCTAACTGCAGTGATATTGGCCAGATCCAGTTTGTGTCATTATGTTCTGTCTGCCTAAGCTCCATTTACGGTTTAATTTGGATTTACTATTCTTCATCACTTCCTGACCTAAACTATCTAGTTGCTAAACAATTGCCACTTGCTGTCTCAAAAGGGGCTGCACTACAAAGATGTGTGATTCTTATACTGTAATCTGCTAAAGAAAGAGACAAGAAAAAGTGTTCTTGATGCACAGTAAATTACTTGTTTTTTACAAATGGGAACCAAACCAAGGATAGATAATCCCACAAAGAACTTGCACTTTCTGCGGTTAGGAATGATTTTGAAGGGACTGTTGTGTAAGTGACAGCTGATTTTGATTTCCTGAGAGCTGATTTGTTTTCAAACAACATTTAATGATTTTTCAATATGTTCCTTCTGATAAGTGGTCAACAGACTTTTTTTTAGCACCAATTTGCTTATGGATTGCTTCTAATTTTAAGCCAAGATGGTTCTACCTCACCCTTAGTGTCTGCAAGCTCTTCTATTTCTGTTACTTAAAAACCTTCCTGAATGCATGACTGTTCTTCTCTCCTAATCTTTTCAAAGTCATTTTGCCTCTTAATAATTTTTGTGTCCTTAGTCCATTTGTCTATATATTGTAGAATTTTGGGGATTTTGTACAGCAAGAGTAAAAAGGAGATGTTTGGTTATTTTGTTATTTGTAATAGTAATTATTATTGACAGACTTCTTGTGTGCAAATTGGAGAACTGGAGAGCAGAGTTAGACTGGAGGTCTTGCAAACCAGATTTAGGGCTTTGTTGAGTTCAGTGGGAACAGGATCAGGCACATAAACAATTATGAAATAAGCCTATGGGCAGGCTCTTGAGCCTAATTTCCTCCCAAATTACTAAAGAGACACACTGTAGAGGCTGGTAAACTGAGGCAGATTAGAACCCTGAAAATAAGTCCGGAAAGTTTTTGCAGTTCAGAACATGTTTATAGAGCATTGCAGAATGTTTTGGAACAGATGTAATAAACTGCAATGTGAGAGGCAGGGCTGAGTAGGAGGGATACTGGTGTGCTGACAAGGCTGAGGGGAGATAGAAAGCTATCCGGACCGTTAAACAGATACAAGATCATTCTAAAAGAAAGGAAGAAAACGAAGAGAAAAAAATTCCGTAAGTAAATCCATTTTGAACCAGAGGGGATTCAGACGTAAAACAAACCACAGTTTTATGGGCCAGATTCTAACACCTTTATTCATGTACCAGTCTTCATGTAGAGTCTACAGAACTACTCAAGTAATAAGCTACTTCTTCACATGAGTATGGTTGGCAGAATCTGACCCTGTGATATTTGTTACCATTAATTGGTAAATTGCTAGATGCTTTGCAGATGGCAATGGAGCCTGGTTCCCTCCCTGGAAAAGAATAAAATGTAGATAGACAGTGTAAAAACATTGAAGGTGGAAGAGGAAGTGACAAAAGTAGAGAGTTGGAGCTTTCTATCTGTTACCTCTCTAGCCTAATTAAGGGGTAGATTTTGCCACAAGAACACAGTTAGGGGTGCCACATTGCCATGTCAACCAGGAGCATTCCAGGGAAGGAAAGTGACAGGATACCACAATTTCCTCCCTGCTCCCACCTGGCTCCAGGGTGGTGGTAATTCCCTATTGACTTATACCAGCAGCAAGTTCCTACCCCTTTTATATGCCAAACTGTGCTGATTGTACATTGGAAGTAAAACAAAGGTTCCCCTCCCTTCGACTGGAGGGGATTAGTGTGTACTGTTTCCTCCTACCCATGCAAGCTTAGACACAAGGTTCATGTAACCTATGTAGGGGAGTAAGGAGAATTTTGGTTCCTCTTATTTCCTGTTGTGGGGAACAGTCTATGTCATGATCCAGCACTGTGTCTTACAGTCCCAGAATACATATCCCAGTACAATATACCTAATCTTATTCACTGTACTGTAGGATTTTGTATAAGCAATTTCCATTCTGATGTGTGATCTGTCACACCTGTGTTCTGAAAAATTACATGAAATCAAGAATATAGGATATCCTTTTGTCTGCGATAGATGGAATTACCACGTTTGTCTGAATATTGTTCCCAGCCCTTTCCAGACATATACTGCAAATTGAGTTCACAGCATGACTGGATGGAAGGAGCTAATGATTAGCTAGGTGGAAGAATGCATGCTGACAGAATGTTGACTTTACCAGATATAGTTTCAGTTAGCTCTTCTAAAATGCTAAGTGTCTGGGCAGTGGAATGAATTCTTTCCTCTGCAATCATATTTGCAGTCTCTGCCTCATGGTCTTTGACAGTGTTACACCAGTGTAAATGAGGGCAGAATTTGTCCCTTAAATTATATTCCATATTTAATTTGCTCCATTGTGCTTAGAATTTATAGCTTATATATAATTAGGTGTGGCCGAATTTGATTTTTATTTTTATCATGATTGGATAATATTGATGTTTATTTTAAAGCATTTTTTAATTTTATCTGTTCTAGTTTTCACAGTTGGAAACTAAGAAGGGGTCAGAAAATTATTTAATACAGCAGACGTGATTCAAAAAGTTAAAGCTTTATACTGGCTAAACACAAATTGTCAACATCACATATTAAAATATACAAGTTAATATTCTTAAATCAAATCCTAATAGTATTCAAGCAACCTTTTCCTTACTTTTCCTGTCTGTAAATTTCAGTTTTATGGTGGCGATGTTTTTTCAACACTTTGTGCTTATGGTGAAATTGATATTTACTGACATTTGCCAATAAAAGCTGAATCCTTCGAAGCCTATATATAATGTAACATCACACGTTGGTCTCACAGTGCTATTTGCTTGTAACATTGTTCACAGAATGGAGTTTTAACAAATAATTTTTAGAATCCTCTGTAAATATTAACATGGTCACGATACCAACTGTATACCACCAGAGCATAAATGAAAAGCATGACCAAACTCCAATTGACTTCAGTGGTGCAATATCTGGACCTATGCCTAGGTAACACTTCTTTGCTGGTTGATGTCTCCAAAACTTAATGAATTGACATCACTCCTTGCTAGAAACAGAACATTCAACCTGCTTAAATGTGGAAACTAATTTGGGTGGTACAAGGATCCAAAAGGAGAGACACATGAAACATACTTGATCCATAATAGATAAATGCAATGCAAATCTTTGTTTTGTATATGGCACCTAGACTCTGCAGTAACGCAACAGAGTCAGATTAGATTAAAAAGTCCTAATATGATTTGGGATTCTTCTCTCTAACATAAACACAATTTTTCTAACCTCATTTTGAGGCATTTCTAATGTAAATAATATAAAGTAGGGGAATGGTCTGAGTGTATGAATATGAAAAGAGAGAGATGGAGGTAAATTTGGGTCTAAAATGAGAAACCTTGGAGATCATCCCAGAAATCTTAATTTGTACTAATTTGCAGTTACAAAACAGTTTGATGATACAGCAACATCTTAATACACACCTATAGGCATTACCACAATACAGATAAAGAAATAAATAATGCTATAACCTGTTAATGCAATCCTAGAATACAAACACATATGCAATTCTAATAGCTTGGCCGTGGCATATTTCAATGGGATGCAAGAGCTGGTTTCCACGCTCAGAGCTCATCTCACTGCATGGAAAGCTCATGCCAAACTGACACTGGAGAATGTCCCCAGGGGAACAAGAGCTCAAGGAGGAGTGCACCTGGGGGACAAAAGGGCTGAAAGCTAGAACAGGGGCTCACAGGGCCCCCTACTGCCCTGGCCTGCCTCCCCTTAAGCTCCTATTACCCCATTTCTGTCCACACAGCCTGTTCACCTCATCTCCCTGCCCATAAGACAGCGGGCTGCTACCTTGCATTCCTCCTTCCACCATCTCTCCTCCTTAGCAGCTCCACACTGGCTTAGCACCACCAGAAGAGCACCAGGTGGAAAAGAAAGATGAGGGTCCACCTGAACACAAAGCTGGTGACACAGCAGCCCCTCATATAGAGGAAGAATCGTCACAGGGATCAAGGTCTGTGCACTACATTCAGAACACTGAATTAGTATAAAAGACAGTTTCTGCCCCAAAAGAGTTTATCTCTGTATCTGAGTGAAGACACAGGCAGAGAAAAACAAACAGCCGAGGTGGTGAAGAGAGGGGGACAAGGTGTCAGCGAACTGATTTTGGCATAATAATCACTGCACCAACTGCCTATCCTTTGTCCAGAGCCTTGCTGGCATTGGTGCAGAGGTGAGTTTGAAACAGAGATTTGAAAGAGGACAATACAGTAGCCTTGCAGATTTTTTCAGTGAGCTCTGCACAGATTTGGAGGCTGCCACGGGAGGTCCTTGAGAGAAAATTGGACTACTGGGTGAAGAAAGCTGGTATCATGGCCAGAAAAGAAGTGGGGGCTGATGGCTCGATGATGTATTAGAGTTGATCAGAAAAGCATTAGCCTTTGTAACCGTGGGGTCTGGGCTTATTTAGCTTTGATGACAGTGGGGCCTAAGGCTAAACGGTATGAGATCCACCAAGGGAAGGGGCTCAAACTAGTAGTCTCCTGATCAAGTATCAGAGGGGTAGCCATGTTAGTCTGGATCTGTAAAAGCAGCAAAGAATCCTGTGGCACCTTCTAGACTAACAGACGTTTTGGAGCATGAGCTTTCGTGGGTGAATACCCACTTCGTCAGATGCATGTAGTGGAAATTTCCAGGGGCAGGTATATATATGCAGGCAAGCTAGAGATAATGAGGTAGTTCAATCAGGGAGGATGAGGCCCTGTTCTAGCAGTTGAGGTGTGAAAACCAAGGGAGGAGAAACTGGTTTTGTAATTGGCAAGCCATTCACAGTCTTTGTTTAATCCTGAGCCGATGGTGTCAAATTTGCAGATGAACTGGAGCTCAGCAGTTTCTCTTTGAAGTCTGGTCCTGAAGTTTTTTTGCTGCAGGATGGCCACCTTAAGGTCTGCTATAGTGTGGCCAGGGAGGTTGAAGTGTTCTCCTACAGGTTTTTGTATATTGCCATTCCTAATATCTGATTTGTGTCTGTTTATCCTTTTCCATAGCAACTGTCCAGTTTGGCGGATGTACATAGAGGGGCATTGCTGGCATATGATGGCTTATATTATATTGGTGGACATGTAGGTGAATGAGCCAGTGATGGTGTGGCTGATCTGGTTAGGTCCTGTGATGGTGTCGCTGGTGTAGATATGTCTCCTGAGCTTCTCCAGTTTAAACATGAGGGGGTAATGGTTCTGTAGCTTTATTTAAGAGAACGTACTTAACTCTGGAGCATACAAACTGCCTTGGCTTTGTTAACCTTCAGGGAATGCTGCAAGATGTGTATATTTTCTCCAGTTTTCCTTAAGGAGGTGGGCTTTATAGGAGCTGGAGAGGGAGGAGAATCTGGTAGATGGGGAGACTTTTTGTGGATATTTGTTCCAGCTAAATTTTCTGCATAGTTAGAATTCTGTACAGTGGCTCGAGTTTAGATAAGTGTTTTTATTACATTGAAATTAACATACAGTTACTCCTTGCTTAACATTGTAGTTATGTTCCTGAATAATGTGACTTTAAGCGAAATGATGTTAAGCGAATCCAATTTCCCCATAAGAATTAATGTAAATGGGGTGGGGGTTAGGTTCCAGGGACATTTTTTTGACCAGACAAAAAACTATTTATTATACACACAGTATATATTTTAAACAAACAATTTAATACTGTTCACAGCTATAATGATTGTGAAGCTTGGTTGAGGTGGTGAAGTTAGAGGATGTTAGAGGGTGGGATATTTCCCACGGAATGCCTTGCTGCTAAATGATGAACTAGCACTCGGCTGAGCCCTCAAGGGTTAATACATTGTTGTTAATGTAGCCTCTCATCAAGGCAGCACGAACAGGAGGGAGGAGAGACAGCATAGCAGACAGAGACAGACACACACCTTGTGTGTGGGAGAGAGAGAGAGATGCACACTGCCCCTTTAAGTAAACTGACCCACTCTTAAGTGCATTGTCTTTTTAAGTGGATCTGGAAGTTGAGACAGCAGCTGCTGCACCAAGCTCTCTCTGTCTCTCTTCGTCCGTGTCCCCTCCCTGCTCTACATGGAGAAGGGGTAAGTGGGGTGCAGGAGCAGGGAGGAGGGTGACACTCTGAAATTAGCCCCCCTTTCCCCACCTGCACAGAAAGCAGGAGTCTCTGGGAGCAGCTCCAAGGCAGAGGGCAGGAGCAGCACATGGCAGTGTGGGGAGGGACAGCTGAACTGCCCAGCAGTTGATAGCCTGCTGGGCGGCTTCATCACAGGGAATTTAGGGGAGTGGGGAGCTGATAGGGGGGCTGCTGGTCCACCCTGGTTACAAGCCCCCACCAGCTAGCTGCAACGGGCTGCTCTTCCTGCAAACAGTGGACAAAGCAGGGGGCTGCCAAACAACATTAGAAGGGAGCGTTGCACAACTTTAAACGAGCATGTTCCCTAATTGATCAGCAATGTAACAACGTTAACCAGGACGACTTTAAGTGAGGAGTTACTGTACTGAAGCTAAATTCTGGCTTCAGATCTACATTGCATATCTAAAACCTGTGTTAAGTTAATTGACTAAGGTATTGACAGCAGCCTCTTCACTTAGGGCCTGATCCAAAGCCCATTTGAAGACTAACTTTGGTTGGCTTTGAATTAGCATCTTAAAATAACATTCACTGATAGTCTATCTTCTCTGAAATTCGTAACTCTCCAGAGCCACACTCCTGCATTTGGTGAATCTCTCCCAAAATCGGCAGATTTAGCAAAGAACGTAAGTTCTTCCTTTGCGTCTCTATTTCTTAATCAGTTTTCAACCCACTCATGCTCACCTTACAATCTTCAGGAAACAATAAACTGTCTACTATGTGGGTGTTTAAACACCTTTAATCGATTTCAGGGATCTACAGCACATGCAAAAACATTTATTACTCAGTGATACATAGGTTTGACCCTCTCCTAGGGGATTTTGGGGAAGTGAGGCCAAGTTAACCTATCCAGGGCTTATACTGATCTGGTAATAGTTATATTTTTCTCTTTATTTTGTTGGCATATTGAACATAGTATATGCTGTACCTTTGTATTCATTGTATAGGTTCAAATGTCGGGCACCCAAGAGAGTAAACTACATTCATTAGAAGTACAGTGGCATAGAGGAGCAAGTCTAACTGAAGGCCTAAGTGTCTTGAATATGACAACTGTGTTTACAGTGCAATACATGGAGATTTTATTTTATAATGTGCCAAGTGCACTTTCTGTATGGTATATGGAGTCCGTGGAGAAGAGAAAATAATCACAACATAAGACTGAGCTCAGATAATCTGCCTGGTGGAACTTTGGGGCTCCATATGACCTTTGGTTTCACCAACACTTACCATTAATGCAGCCTTGCAAAATTCTTCTCACCCATTTGGCCTGGGACAACTTTTTTTTTTTTTTTTTTTTGGAGGCTGAGTAAATCATTTGTTTTTTCATTATTATCATCATAATTGTAAAGGATGGGCTAGTACAATTTGTGCGTGGGCTCATAAATGTTACTCTATTTTTGCAAGTGTGCATTAGTAGTTAGATATGGCTAGAGGATAGGAAACAATGGACCAAAAGAACATATTGCATATACCTTGGAGAAAGATACTTTGCTTTTCCATTCTAGACCTTACTGTCTTACATGTGAAACAGGATCTACATAATCTGCATATTTATATCTTCTTGAGGTTTCCTCTTTCAGGCAATTAGCTTCTCGGCATCTTTTAACAAAAGGGAACACAGCTCACAGTAATTATTCCTCAGGGGAATATGGCATATGGATAGCTACCAAAAGGAATTAAGGCCAGGGAAAGGCCAATGATTTCTCTAATAAATTCTTGGACGCTTTCCCAGAACTCCTGTACTCTGCGAAAGAAACAGTAGAAATGCACTGCAATGCTGTATTGGTCACAGTTGGCCAAATTCTGATGTGTTTAGTGATTCCCCACTAAGTTGTATACAGAGCATTTTTAAATTATCTCTCTGACAAAAATCTGTCAAATTGGAATATCGTGATACCTGCCTCTTTCTATTAGGCTTTCAGATATGAAAGAGAGGGAGTGGAGTCTAGAGAGTAGAAGAAGGGGTCTGGAAATCTGGAGGACACAAGCCCAATTTCATCCTATGCCACTGAACTGCTATAACTTTGGACAAATCACTTAACCCTATCTGTGCCTTTGATCCGCATCTGCAAAATGAGGTAACAATACCTGTCTGATAGGGGTTTTGTAGGCTTAATTCATTAATGTTTGTAAACCAAGTGGTTTAAGATTCTCAGATAAAAAGTTCAGTATAAGAATAAATATGCATTTATTAGTCATATTAGTGAAACAAGAGATCCACTAAGCAAGTGTTGGTTCACTATGCATTCTTAGTTTTCAGTTTGTCTCAACACACAATGCTTTGTGATTGCATAGATGTAAGAAACAAAATCCCATCTGCCATTTGTGCAAGGTGCCAAATTTTCAAACACATTTTATTTTGTGTTTAATATCTGGTATATAAAAAAAATAATTGCTTGAGAGCTGCAACTTCATGTTTTGCATGTCTAAGCTTGCAAGGACACTTCTGGCACAGTTAGATCTTAATAAATCATAATGGGTGAGAGACATAAAAAGAGAAGAAAGAGTAAATATCAGCTTTTTTCAGGACTTTGGCCCAGATCATTTGGCCATTGTAACTGTGTCAATCAGTGCTAATTGCAGTCAGGGCACACCACAGCTAATTTACATTACATAGGTCAGACATGAAAGTAGAGAGGTGGACATACCAGTAAGCCATTCCATAGACTGTGTGGCATAACTGACCAGTTACGGAAATTGGATGAGAGAACCCTTCATTCTTTTGGATCTGCAGAAAAAAATTGTCCTCTCTCTATTTGCTAGGGTTGCCAACTTTCAATTTGCAGAAAACCGAAAACCCTTGCCCCGCATCCTTCCCTGCCCCTCTCCCAAGGCCCCACCCCTTCTCTGAGGCCCCACTCCGTGCTCACTTCATCCGCCCTCCTTCCAGCACTTGCTCTTGCTGGGGGTATGGGCTCTGGGGTGGAACCAGGGATGAGGGGTTTGGAGTGCAGGTGGGGGCTCCAGGCTCAGGCTAGGGTTGCCAGGTGTCTGGTTTTCTACCAGAATTCCTGGTCGAAAAGGGACCCTTGCAACTACAGTCAGCACTGTTGACCAAGCTGTTAAAAGTCCAGTTGCGGTGCAGCGGGGCTCGCAGGCTCTCTGCCTGGCTCCACAGGGCACCCAGACTGGTGACATGTTCTTTCCGTTCTTAAGTGGATGCGGGGGGTGCCAGAGAGCTCTGCGTGCTGCCCCTGAGCTACGTGGGGGGGCAGCATACTGACCCACCTGGTCGCTCCTGCACCTAGGAGCTGGAGGGACATGTTGCTGCTTCTGGGAGCCACCTGAGGTGAGCATCTCCTAGAGCCCACACTCCGAATCCCCTCCTGCACCCCAACTCCCTGCCCCAGCCCTGAGCCCCGTCTCGCACCCAAACTCTTTCCTGGGGCCCTCCCATACCCCAACCCTCTACCCCAGTCCTGAGCCCCCTCCTATACCCAAACTTCCTCCCAGAGTCTGCACCCCATCCCCTTATCCCAGCCCAGAGTCCCCTCCTGCACCGCAAACCCCTCATCTCTGCCCCCACCCCAGAGCCCACACCCCCAGCCAGAGCCCTCACCCCCTCCTGCACCTCAATCCCCTGAACCAGAACAGAGCCCCCTCCCGCACCCGTAATTTCTAATTTTGGCCCCACTCTGGAGCTCCCAGCCCAGAGCCCTTACCCCCTCCCACACTCTAACCCCCTGCCCGAGCCCAGTGAAAATGAGCAAGTGGGTGAGAGCGAGTGATGGAGGGAGGGGGGATGGAGTGAGCCAGGGGTGAGGTCTCAGAGAATGAGTGGGGTGGGGCCAAGGCAAGGGTGTTCGGTTTTCTGCAAATAGAAGCTTGGCAATCCTTGCTGGAGTTGAGGGGTTCGGAATGTGGGAGGGGGCTCAGGGCTGGGGTAGACGGTTGGGGCGCGGAAGTAGTAGTAGGAGGTGCAGGCTCTGGGAGAGGGCTCGGGTGTGGGAGAGGGCTCAGGGCTGGGGTTGGGGGTGGGCATTTGAGCTCTGGACAGTGCTCACCTCAGGAGGCTCCTGGAAGTAGCAACATGTCCCTCTGGCTCCTAGGTGCAGGGATGGCCAGGTGGCTTCATGCTCTGCTCCCATCCACAGGCGCTATCCCCCACAGCTCCCATTTACTGCATTCTTGGCCAATGGAAGCTGCAGAGCTGGTGCTCGGGGGCAGCACACGGAGTCCCCTGGCTGTCCCGGCATTCACTTAGGAGCAGAAGGAACATATTGCCACTTCCAGGAGCCGCGCAGAGCTGGACTTTTAACGGCCGGGTCAGCAGTGCTGACTGGGGCTGCCAGGGTTCTTTTTCAACCGGGTGTTCTGGTCAAAAAATGGACACCTGGCAACCCTACTGCTTGCTCTGCAATATACATGTACTTATTTAACCTATGTTGTTCAGTTTAATAAATACCAAATCAGATTCTGATCTGAGTTATCCTGGTGTAAATCTGGAGAAATTCTGTTAAAGTTACTGGGGTTACTTCAGATTTACACCAGGAAAACCTGAGGGTACAGAAGGGATAAGCAATTCTCAGGAAAAGCTACTTATAAGAGGTGCAGGGCAGGAGGTGGACTAAATTAAAATAGTTAGAAATAAACAAAACCCCCAAACAAAACAAAAGCCCAGCAACTGCAGGAGGACATAAACTATCTGACTCTTTCCATTCCCTTTGTGTAAATTACTCATTTTGCACACTCATTGAATGCCAAATAGGTACAAGTTACAATTCTTGTTCACTTACCCCTATTTTTTATTGATTTGCATCCAGTGGACCAAATTCTGCTCTAATTTACACTGGTGTAAATTCAGAGTAACTATTTGGCCTGACTTTCACTATGCTTATGTAATCACTGAATTTGACTCAGATACTGCTATCACTATTATATCTGATTAGATCCAGGGTGTCAAAACAAATAGCCAAATCTCATGGTTTTAATTTGAGCCTTGCGATGTTGTTGTTTTACTTAACTTGATTCCAGGAGCTGGAGCTTGATCACATGAGATGCTCAGCTTGCATTACAATTTTTTTCTAGCCCTCATGGTTATGGAGAAAAGTCTGAAAACATGGCCTTGATTGTACCTTAAAGGCTCAGAAACTACAAGGCAAATAAAAAGAACCCAGAGTTTGTTTATTTTTATTTTTTTAAATATCTCATCATTTTTAAGATAGTCAATTTTGAGACCAGATTCATGATTTTTGAACACCTGAAGCTGGCAATAGCAAATTCCTAATAACCAGCACTGAAAAACATTCAGTCTGCAATCATCAAAACTATATTAAAAACAAAGAACATAAACAATGCCACTGTAACAGGCTGGCAAGTGTTTGTCTGAAACACCCCCTTCTGTGAATAGGTGTTCATCCTTGTGGGAATGGCTTACATGGGTTCTGCTGATTCTGAGACAGATGGCTCATTACCCGACTTGGAGATAAGTGAGGTTGGAGTAGTTTTGTATGGAGCGAGGCCCAGATTCTGAGAGGTCTTTAGGCTCCTAACATCAACAGAAATCAATGGAAGTTAAGAGCCTAAATACTTTGTGGGCTCTAGTCCAGATCCACAAATGTGTGACAGGCTGGAGAGAGAAACCCTGCAAAGGTTTGAGCTGAATTTTGTTATCTGAGGCCTGGATCCACAAAAGTACTTTGGTGCCTAACCCCCAGATTTAGATGGCAAAGTCTTGTTTTTAGGCACCACTGCGATCCACAAAAGTTCCACTCGGCTGCTGCCCAGGTCAGTAGGTGCCTAAACTCACTCAGTGAGCAAGTTTTGGTAGCAGAAGTTCTGTAGGTGCCTGTAATGGGGTTCACACACCACTCTGGCATCTCCTGCTGGCTGTCTTGGGAATTAGCTCTGTATATTAGTGAACCCTCTTTGGGTAGTGCCTCGCCACTGTCACTCCTGCTCTAGGACCCATGTCTCTCCAAGGACCAAAGCATCCTCTTCAGCAACAGCCTTCCAGCTATGCCACACACTGTGCTTGCCCCTTCCTGGGGACCTGCAGTCTACTGTTCAGCCACTTCCCTTAGTGGCTGCTGCTGAGAATTGTCTAGCCACTTCCTCATAGCCCCAACATCCTCTTTGCCCTTGCCTCAGGGCCTCAGCCTGCAAACCACAGCAGCCAGCAGCTGTCTCTTGCTCCCCAGTCCTCGCTAGCAGCACTGCTCTGTCCAGGGTGCTGGCAGTTCTTACAGCCCTCCAGAAACAAAGTCCTTCCTCCTTGGGCTCCCAGCAGGAAGGACTGCCTTCGTCTGTCCTGCAGCTCTCTTTTCATATGGGCCTGCTTGGCCCTGATTGGCTGCTCCCTTCAGCCCTTCTCTGATTGGCTGCCTCTGGCGCAGCATCCCTAGGACTGCTTTTAACCCTTTTTCTGTAGTGAGGGGCAGCTGCCCCATCACAGTGCATATGCTCCCGCCTCAGAGCATGTACACTCCTGCCTCAGTCTGGGCACTGGGGCTCCTATCTCCCACGTAAACCCCAGAGCGATCTACAAAATAGGGAAGACAGGCATTCCTCTGCCTAACTTATGTGTGGGGCCTCATCCAGTAGTATACTTAGACACCTCCTAGTTCCACAAAGAACAGCTGGGGTATGGGGAGGAGAAAGGCTTTCTCTTTAGCCCAGTGGTTAAGGTACTCAGCTGGGATGTGGATGAGGAGAAGGGATTTGAACAGGGATCTGCCACCACTCCCATGAGTGCTCTGAACTATAGGATATCCTGATGTGGGGTTCCCCAGTCTATCCAAATAAGTTGTTTCACTTAAATTACAAATTACTTAGGCCAGAGAGAGTGAGAATAACTTTAAAGCCTAGTGGTTAGATCACTCAGCTGGGAAGTTGGCAGATCCCTGTTCAACTCCCTTCTCATCACTCAGAGAAGGAACTTGAACTGGAGTCTCCCATATCCCAGGTGGGAACCCTAACCACTGGGCTAAAGGTTATAAGGGAGCTCCTCATCTTCCTCTTCCCCACCATCTTCCCCTGGTTTGTGGATTGTAAACTGAGCTAGGCAGCTCCTTGCAGCCTGGATTTGGCTAGTTTAGGCAGCTCCCTGCTTACCATGCTGGTTTTGTCGATTGCATTCTTAGGCGCCTCTCCCCGTGCATTGCACAGGGAACCTAGGTGCCTAGCCCAGGCTTTGTGGATCACAGTGTCATTCCTGTGATTTTCTAGGGACCTAAAAGATAGGCATTGTAGTGCTCCCTGTGACAATGCCTAAGGTCCTTTGTGGATCTGGGCCTTACAGATAGTTTCGTAAGAAAACCAGACCCCGGGATGGTTGGGGAGGAGCTGTGAGAACTGACTAAGTGTGGATTTTATTTTAGAGTAGTTTGGGAAAGGTACCCTGATCGTAAGCACCCAGAAATTAATCTGGATTATGGGCTGTCAGAGAGCCAATGACATGGAAGAACTTTTCATTAAAGCAGGAAAGATGTAAGAAAAATACACACAACTCCCAGAACTTCATAACAGATACATTCAATAAAAAGATTCTGACAATATGCCAACAAAACCTACTAATCATAAAAGCTATCATTCAGTCTCTGCTCCATTGTAAAGGGTCACCATCTTGGGAATGTCCTCTTCTGGCATGGGGTGGCCTGGCAGGTGCCCTACCCTGCTTCCCATGTCAAGAAGACTTCTCCAGCACAGCCTGCAGTGTGCAACAGGTTAATTTATTAATATGGATACCTCAAAATCACAAAATAAAGTTCAATACCAGAACTCAAAGGGTTTTGGCTCTTCCACCTTCTGTGACACCAGGCTCTTCATCGGTCTCAATTATCCTTGAGACTGGAGGGTTCTTGGGCCTACCGCCAGAGCTCCCTACTGGAGTCAAAAGCTCAAATGAAACAATGATACAATGTCCACCCATCTCACATCATCCTGGGCTTTTCCCAGCTCCCAGGCCCTTGTACAGGACAGTGACCACAGGGCACTCCCCTGGGCCTTCCTCTTGCTCTAGAGTCCTGTCTCAGGCAGTGACAGTGCCATGTCTGCTCTCTCTGCCCCTTTCCTAACTGACTATTTCATGTGCTCAAACAGCTCTCACCTGCCCCTTCCTGTCTTCCTCCAGGAACCTCTCAGGCAGCTCTCCCCTGCTCCCTTGTCAGCCCACTTGAAGTGAACTGATTAATCACAGGTGCACTGGCCTCTTCCCTTTTAAAAGACTCAGGTTTAGCCTGGTTCCCTAGATTCGCAGAGTGAGGAAGGTAGCTGAGCCAAATTTGAGTGAGTGAGTGGCTCTGCAACCTCCTGTGTCAGGGACTAGGTTGTAATGCAGGGAGCCGAGGCCAGCCAGCCTGCTCACCCTGTGGGACAGAAGCTGCTTCAGCTGGGACACAGGGTTTATGGGGTCAAAGCAGGACAGTTGCACAAAACCCAGGACTGTTGGGAGGTATATGCCTATCTTGCCTTGGTTTGAGGATCATGCTGGGGCTTAGATGGCCAGGAGCTGAAAATGAGGCTGCAGTGCACATGTCCAGAGGCAGGACCTTGGGTTCCTACAGGGTTAGGCAGCAGCCAAGCAAGGGTTTTGTGGATTGCAGTGGTGTCCCTTTGTGGATCTGAGTTCCAGTTTATATGTGATTCTCAAGCAGATGGCATACTGAGCATGATCATGCAGGGAGCATATTATAAAGTAGATTGGAGCAGAGAGATTAACCTGGCTTCTAGGAAGATGATCTGCAGAGTGTAATCCTGTGGGGTGTAGATAGGCCACTGTAGGGGCCTCTGTTTTGGGAAAGGTACGTGATTGATATGATGAATGTGTGTTATTTTGAAGAAATAAAGCTGAAGACCTTAAGAGAAAAGGACTGAAATGAGGTGGGTGCAGTGTGTTCTTTGGTGCAGAGGCTGGTGAGTTAACTCACTGGCTTACACCTCTCCAGGTGTGACAGATGCCACCTCCACAAACAGTCATCTTAGGTGCTGCTGGCATGGCAAGTGAGAGACAGGGAGAAGGTTAAGGTGTGGCTTGATTACAATCTATAGGTATCTATGTGGGGAACAAACATTTAATAATGGATTCTTCAGTCTAGGAGAGAAAGCCAATGTGAATCAATGGCTGGAAGCTGGAGCTAGACAAATTCAGATGGGAAATTAGATATAACTTTTTTAATGGTGAGAGTAATTAACCGTTGGAGCAATTTATTCAGGGTGGTGATGAATTCTCAGTCGCTGAGAATTTTTAAATCAAGATTGCAGGAGTGTTGGAAGTAAGGGTGCTGGGGTTGCAGGATCATTCCCTGCCTTAAAGCGGTTTCCATCATATATTGGGCTTTCAGTTTTGTTCAGTGGCATTCAGCACCCCCTACTATAAAAATTGTTCCAATGCTACTGCAAGATGGGATGTTTTTCTAAAAGATCTGCTCTAGGGATTATCTTGGGGAAGTCTGACCTCCTGTATTGCACAGGCCATAGACTGTGTGGGCATAATCATCCCCTTTGGGATTGTAATCTATGAATCAAAACCAGGTCTCCCATGTAACATACAGCAGGGAACTACAACTAGGCCACTGGGCAGGCTGGCTCTTGCTAGCTTTAATGTGATGCTAGTTGACAGGAGCACTACTGGAAGCACACACACAAATGGCTATATTTTATTGTGCTTATGGATTCATCTGTAGAGGATGGATAATGCTCCTGAGAATTTGAAGATTCCTCATATTTGCACTAGGATCTCCCTCATGCATTATGCAATAGTAATGTTTCTTAGTGATGGGCAGAGATGAATTAAGGCTAAATGGGAGCTAGTGCATTTAAAATCTCAGGCTACTTCCCTCCAAGGGACACTTTTTGTTGCTCACCCCCAGCAGGTTCTTCCTCAGCACTCCCCCCCCCCCATCTTCTCACTCCTGGATCTTTGATCTTACTCTCACATGAGATAACCCTACTCACTCCACCTTAGCAATCAGCCAGTCTGCTATACTTACTATTTTACCTTTGACTCACTGTTCCATCCAGTCTCCCTCTGACCTTGGGGAATGGATCCTACTTTAATCCATCCTGCTAAAGGGAAAATCTGAAGAGATCTATAGATATGCTTTGGATAAACATCTGAAAGTTCAGATGTGTGTTGAAACTTTTGGGAGCTCTTTCCACCTCCCTCAGTCTATAACCTTAGGGTGCAGAAGGGGAGGGCAGTTATCTCAGGAAAAGCCACTAAGGAAGTTGGTGCAAGTTCAAATAGTTCACAATCTCCAGTTGCCTTTCTCAATACCCACTCCTGATTTATAGATTGCACAGCCTTACCTTCCTGGCAGTGCGTAATTGGTAATGAAAGAGGTGCTGGGACTCAAACCATTTTTTAACGTTCATAAATGATGCTGCAAGCCCAAAGGTGCTGGAGCTATGAACTGCCAAGCCTAGAGGTGCCAGGATTTAGCACAAATTAAGCACTGCTTCCTGCACAACTGTCCTGCAATCAACCTCTTCCAACCACAGATATGCCACTGAGGCCTAGCTGTATTGCAGCCACTATGTTGGGCCTGGCTACTGCAGATTCCAAAGGGAATCCTTTGGGAGTATGTACCGAGAGAAAGGATGGTCCAGTGGTTAGAGTGGTCGCCTCGGAGACAGAAGATCTGAGTTTGAGTCACTAATCTTCTTCAGATTTCCTATATGATCTTGGGCAAGTTACTTAACTGTTCTTTACCTCAGTTCCTGGTCTATACAATGAGGACAATACACCCTTATGAGGGTGTTGGGGGAATAAATATTCTGAAAAAAATTGTGAGGTGTTCAGCTATGATAGTAATGGGGCCTACAATGGAGTAGGCAGTTATCACAGGTCTTGGGGAGGAAGGAAGCAGTGGAAGCAAGGAATGAGGGCAGGATCTTCTCCCATCCATTCTGAACTCAGAAGAAAAGATTTGGTTCAGTCCAAATGATTGCTGAACGTTTCCTGCAGTGTTGTTGTAGCCGTGTTGGTCCTAGGATATTAGAGAGACAAAGTAGGTGAGGTAATATCTTTTATTGGACCAACTTCTGTTTCTCTTCTCACTGCAGGCCAGTGTCTCACCTTGCTGCTGGCCCCCATGTCCCTCCCAGACCCCTTCTCTTGGGGTTCTGCCCCCTGCACTACCCCACAATCTCACTGGGTCTCCTCTCCCCAGGGAACCCCCAACCCCCTATCCCCAGTCTTTGGCTACTGCCAGTCACCATCTAGCCCTCACTCACTGGGGTGGACTGCAGTATAATTGCCACTCATCATCAGCAAAGAGGGTTTAGACCTGCTGCCTCTGCCTACCCTTGGGCCACCCCTATGCAACTCCAGTAACTTCTCCAGCCTTTAGCACGGTCTGTAGCCTGGGAGTTTTCCAGGCCAGAGCTCCCCAGCTCCGCTGCACTTTAGGTACCCTGCTCAGCTACCAGCCGCCAGGCCCATCCCTCTCAACATCTAGAGAGAGACTCTGCCAGTTCCTGGCTCACTGGCCTTTTATAGGGCCAACTGTAGCCTGATTGGGGCATGACCCAGCTGCGGCTGTTTCCCCAATCAGCGAGCCTTTAACTCACAGCCCCAGCCCTCTCCCACCCCGCTATGTCCTCCCACAAGGCAAGCTCTCAGCAATCCCAACCACAAGGCAACTCTGCAACCCCTCTCCCCTTCAACAGCTACTTATAGTATCTAGAGAGATAACACATATAGATAAGATTGATAACTTGTTTTTATTTAAACTCTGGAAATAGAAACACTGCAGCATCTTTAGTGGGACACGAACTTTTAACATTAGATATCCTGGTGCAGGGGTTCCCAAACTTGGTGCGCGGCTTGTTCAGGGTAAGCCCCGGCGGGCCACGAGATGCTTTGTTTACCTGAGCGTCCACAAGTATGGCTGCTTGCAGCTCCCAGTGGCCACAGTTTGCTGTTCCTGGCCAATGGGAACTGCAATGGGAGCGGCGTCCGGGAATGGCGAACCATGGCCACTGGGAGCTGCAAGCAGCCGTACCTGTGGATGCTCAGGTAAACAAAGTGTCTCGCGGCCCTCCCGGTGCTTACCCTGAACAAGCTGCGAACCAAGTTTGGGAACCCCCGTCCTAGTGTATTGTGATAATAGTGCAAATCTTTGGACCCAAGAAAAAAATGGCAGATTAAATTATTTTTCTGGCAACTTGCAAATTCATTAAAAATCCATTAAAAAACCATCCAAGCTGGTAAAATACCAGCCACATGGTAACCCTACCCCACCCCCAGGTAAATGAATGTCAGAACTCTTAAAAGGTCTGGGCTTAAATTCTGTTTGGATTTCCTTTTGTTTAAGAATTATGCTGCTTTAAAATTCAATGGAGAGGGTGGGGGGAGAGGGAGTAAATGGTTCAGATTGTTAGTTTAAAAATTGAAGTGCAGAACTGTGCCTGTAACGTTTTTTAAAGCTGAAATCTATCAGAATGTTCCAGTCAGAGCTACAGCCCTCTCTTTATGTACCACATACTCTATACCTTCCTTCTGTAAATCAAACACAGAACAGTTTGAAAGTGCAAATCATATATTTCACAGATTTACCAGAGGGATCATTTTAATCAGCTTTGAGCCCACTAATGCTGTAGAAACCTTTCAAGCACTGCTGCTGTTTTCATCTTCACGCAGCCAGTGCAAAAGCCAGACTGAACACCATGCCTCTGATAGTCCACCGCTGGAAGAGATTCGTCTCAGTAGGTAATTGTACAGTTGTCAGCTGCTTTTGTTGTGTATGTGATGTAAGTGTGGGTGAACATAGAAATAATAAGATCAATGTTTTTGAGCAGAAAGTCAATTGGTATTCAGTAAATCTTTAATTCGCTACTAGCTATAAGCTGTAGGTTGTAGGCCTCATCTTTGAGTAGGCACCAGAATACAGATAGTTTTCAATTTTTGATATACAAAATGATAATGTTGGTTTTTGTTTTTCATTTTCTGTTTGAAGTGTTAGCGTTTTAGAAAGCAAGATCATAGCTTCTTGTACCTTAGTCTGACAAATATGAGAGTAGTCAATGAATTCCACAGGAATGGATACACTGCAGTAAGAAAAAATAGCAGTTGTGTGCTGCAATATTAATAGACAGATAGTATGGGCCAAGGATATTTTTAGCCTCAGCCAATATTAATAAAGCAAAACAAGGCACAGAAAGAAACATTATTGTTCACCTCTTTTAAAGATTAGTTCTTTCTAGCAATTGTTTTGGGGAAATGTCTGATAAGTATGTTTTCAAATATTTCTTTTTATTCAGCCTATTAGATCTATTCTATGCATGTTATTTATTAATTTTACATCTATGACTCATAAATGACAGGAATAACTAACTAGTTAACTGTCATAGGCATTACTGATCTGAGTTATTATTTAGAGCCAGATTCTGATACCCTCTCTCACCTGGAACAGTATCTTATTTGAAATCAGTGGAACTACTAAAAGAGTAAGGAAATACCCTTTATGAATAAGGGCTTCGGAATCCTGGCTCTTAGTGATTTGAAGTATGAAAATGTGATGACATAAGCGGTATAGATTTATTTTAGGGCTGTCAATTAATTGCAGTTAACTCAAGATTAATCACAGTTTTAATCCACTGTTAAACAATAATAGAATATCACTTTTAAATTTATTATAAATATTTTGAATGTTTTTCTACATTTTCAAATATATTGAATTCAGTTGCAACACAGAATACAAAGTGTACAGGGCTCACTTTATATTATTATTTTTGTGAAAGTGCAATCTACAAGTCGAAGCATGAAGGGACATAATAATATTTAGCATATCTGGCATGTAAATACCTTGAAACGCAGGCTACAACAGTGCCATACGAACACCTGTTCTCACTTTCAGGTGACATTGTAAATAAGAAGTGGGCAGTAGCATCTCCCGTAAATGTAAACAAAGTTTGTCTTCGTGATTGGTTGAATAAGAAATTGTAGTGAGTGGACTTGCAGGCTCAATTTTTACATTTTTTTTTTGAGTGGTTTTGTGAAAAAAATTTCTACATTTGTAAGTTGCACTTTTATGCTAAAGAGATTACACTACAATACTTACTTGTCTGAGGTGAATTGAAAAAATATTCTTTTTTACAGTGCAAATATTTTAATAAAAATAATATCAAGTGAGTATTGTAGACTTTGTATTCTGTGTTATAATTGAAATCAACATATCTGAAAATGTAGAAAAACATCCAAAAATATTTACAATACATTTAAATTGGTATTCTATTATTGGTTAACAGTGCAATTAAAACTGCAATTAATCATGACTATTTTTTTAATCTCACAATTGAGATTTTCTGTAATCGTTTGACAGCCCTAATTTATTTACGTTTTTGATCAATCTAATAAAACTTTGAAACTACAACTAGTAAAAGGGAAGGAAGAAAGGCTTTAAAGCATGGAGTTTGAAAAGTATACAGTTGCTTTATAAATTAGTGAGTATACTGTGAATGGGAGAATGCCTAGAGTGTAAAATTTAGAGCAGAATGATCTCCTATGGACAAAAGCCACTACCATCTAGGATAAGGCTCAGGTGGGTGTGAGGGGTACACAGCTTGCTTTTTATTTTGCTTTAGCAATACAGTCTTCGTCTGTCACGTGTTTAGTTGCAGATAGGTGCTCTATGTATGTGCATGAAGATATGAAGGATCAGAGTATATCTTTTGTTAAATTTGAATTTCAGAGAAATATTGAACATTTTCTGTATGCAACTTTATTCTAATCTTTACGCAACATGACTTATGTCTCAGACCTAAAATTGGCAGGCCAAAGTAATTAAAAATACATGAACTGAGTAACAAGCAAAGATAACTTAAAATATTTTAAAAGACGAAAACGAGAAAAGATGAAAACTAGGAATGAGTTACATGAGAAGCAAAGTCAAGAAAAACACTCACTCCAAAGAATTATACATACTGTGGGAACTTCAAGCAGTTTGAGGTTAGGTGGGGACATACAATAACAGCAGTTCTGTAAGATGCAGTTGAGCTATACTATGGAGAGAAATATAAATCAACGTTGTAGCCCAGTGCACTTTTATGGTCTCTACCTGTTCTCTTTCCAATGTGCCTTTTATTTGTTTGTGTGGTATTCAAAGAAAATATCTTAAGGCAAAGTTTTTCACTGGGCCTCATAGGACATCCTACAGTCTTGGGCCTTATAGGACACCCTACAATCATGGGCCATTAAAGCATTTACTAAGTCAGTGGGAATGGATCAGATTCTCTGCTACAATAAGTATTTGTTACTCAAGATTGTTTAAAACTTGTTTTTGTGTGTGATTTTTTTTTTCAAGGTCTGTTGAACTCAAATGCCTATAAACACTTGGGCTATGTAGACGTGCAGATTCACCCCTGCGGTGCCTCCTGCTGGTCTCTCAGGGAATTAGCTTGATTCCCAGCCTGGAGCACCCTCTGCAGGCTGGTGATCCACTACTGCTTGGCCCCCTGTATCCCTCCCTGGACTCCGGTGCCCTGTTAGCTGGGGTGCTTCCCTCTGGCAGTAACCCCTTTCTCTCAAGATCTCCCCTCCCCAGAAAACCCCCACCCACTATCCCTACTTCACCTCAGTATCAGGCTACTGCCAGTCATCATCTAGCCCCCACACCCTGGGGCAGATTGCAGTATCAGCCTACTCATCACTGGCAAGGTTGGGTTTGGACCAACTGCCTTTGCCTACCCCTGGGCTGCCCTCTGCAACCCCCAGTACTTGTTGGCCTTGTGCCAGGCTGCAGCCTGGGGCTTTCCAGGCTGGAGCGCCTCAGCTCCTCTACCTTTCCCCAGCCCTGCTCCACTCAGGTACCCTGTCTCTAGCTCCCTGCAGCCAGGCCCTTCTCTCTCTACAGGAGAGTCTCAAAGAGAGACTCCTGTCTGCCCCTGGCTTCTCTGCCTGTATAGGGCCAGCTGAGTCTGTTTGGGGCATGGCCCCAGCTGCAGCCACGTCCCTCAATCAGCCCAGCCTAAAAGCTGCTTTCTCCAGCCACAGCCCCCAGCCAGGCTGTTTTTAACCCCTCTGGACCTGAGCAGGGTGACCACTCTGCTACAGGCAATAATATGGCTTTATTAAAGAGTCCTCTCCCCTACAACACTTGGCAGCTTTTAGGACTTTCTGGGAGAGAGGGGCAGAGCGGGGAAGCACCGTATCTCTGCTCCCCCCCCTTCCTCCCAGAAAGTCTATTTGGCGGTGCTTAGGGGATGTGGCGTGCTCTGGAGAGGAGGTGGAGTTGGGGTGGGAAGAGGTGGACCTGGAACATTCCTGGCAAAATCCGAGCCTGTTCTCCAGGGAAGCTGCCGCTGCTGCTGCAAAGGTGCTTCCTAGTGTCCTTGCTTGCAGCGGGCTGTGCCTGTGTGGGGTAAGCCAGGGGCACTTCCCAACCACAGTACTGTACAGTATATAATGCCTTTTGTCTGCCCCCCCAAAATTTCCTTGTAACCTAACCCCCCTCATTTACAGTAAATCTTATGGGAAAATTGGATTTGTTTAACATTGTTTCACTTAAAGTTGCATTTTTCAGGAACATAACTACAATGTTAAGTGAGGAGTTACAGTATATTGAACACGTCTAACCTTTCCCAAAGTAAGCCTACCGTGATCAAGTATCAGAGGGGTAGCTGTGTTAGTCTGTATCCACAAAAACAATGAGTCCTGTGGTACCTTAAAGACTAACAGATTTATTTGGGCATAAACTTTAATGGGTAAAAATCCTCACTTCTTCAGATGCATGGAGTGAAAATTACAGATGCAGTTATTATATAATGACACAACCTATATAATGCCTTCATCTGTAATTTTCACTCCATGCATCTGAAGAAGTGAGGTTTTTTACTCACGAAAGCTTATGTCCCAATAAATCTATTAGTCTTTAAGGTGCCACTGGACTCCTTGTTGTTTTCCTATTGTGATGTAGTCCAGGCATCTTCCCTGCCTAGGAAAGACTCCTTGAAGGACTAACACTGAGAAGCCATCACAGAACAATCTGGAGCCATCACATTTGATTTTCTCAACTACTCGCCCAACTCCACGGAACAATGCTTTTTCTACACAGAGGCCTCAGGATGTCTGGTGGATCTGCAGCTTTTCAGCCAAGTCATGTGGCAAAAAGAGACAAACTGTATTTAAGAGGGTGCTTTTCTGAGCAGGGGCGACCGCACATGGCCTCATGTAAGAAGGACAGGCTTGAGAGAGAGCCTGGAGGAGAGACTCTTCCTAGCCTGTAATGCTGACAAACCTTAGACTCTTAGAAGGGGTGAGATCAGAGTAGGGAAGGGTACATCCCAAGGCTTTTATTTTGCAAAGACTTGCACAATTCTGTTGCTTTTTAAGAGTGAAGTGACTGTAGTTAAGAAATTCCATACTAAATCTGTGTTCCACCATGTTGCCTCTGAAGGAATTAAGCTAGAAGCCAATGTGTCCTCAGCTAAGGGAAACTCTGAGGAACCATTGGTAGCAAATAGGGGTCTTGGGAGGTCTGAGGTGCTGGTTTTGGGGACTAGGGCAGCTGAACTGCAGAGTCCCAAGACCCAAGGAAGGGCTCAGACAAGAAGTCTGAATTTGGGAGTGTGCCCTAGAAACCCAAAGTTAGAAGCAGTGACTAGACACCAATCCAGTTGACTTGAAAGCATGTATGACCCAGTGTTTGAATCTATTTACAACAGACTGGTGACCCTCTAGAGAGGGATTGGGCCAGGTTGTAACAATCCATAAGGAAGATTAAATATGGACCCCCAAAACGTTACTGTTCAGAATATAACTACACTATAAATCTAGCCACTCTAGCTACCTAGGTTTTTATATGGCACCTGTGACTGTAATCTATGTTGATCATCACTGAATTGATTCTTTTTAGTTGATTAGTGCAGTTCCTAAACATTGCTGAAACACAGATGGTGTTTCAAAACACTGGGAGTGGAACTAAAGGGGAAGATTCTGGCTGTTAGTCAGCTGACGTTTAGATCAACTCTGAATACATTGTTACAAAAATGCTTTTGTTTACATTTTGTGGATCTCTTTTGTTTCTGATATATTCTGGTAAAGTAGCTAGATTCTAAATTCTGTCACCCCTCTGCTAAGTGGCAGTAGATTTCAGGGCCTTGCAGGTTGGTTTCTTGTTGGAGGAGAAATCAGTGATGCCAAATTTGGGTATTTTCTTACTGTAACTTGTGTTACATGCCATGCCAGCTGACTTGGGCTCACATGGCTAAGGGGCTGTTTAATTGAGGTGTAGCCATATGGGCTCAGGTTAGAACCTGGGCTCTAGGACCCTGTGAGGTGGGAGGGTAGGACTAACAACAATTTTTGCTCTAAGCGGAGGACTTAGTGACAGAGGACAAGAAAGACCTGAGTGAATCGTTTGATCACAGGATGACTATGTGCTGCCAGTGTGATGTGACTGTGAAAAAGGCAAATGCAGTCCTAGGATATATCAGGTGAGGTATTTCCAGTAGAGATAGGGAAGTGTTAGTGCCATTATACAAGACAGTGATGAGATCTCATCTGGAATACTATGTGCAGTTCTGGTCTCTCATGTTTAAGAAGGATTAATTCAAGCTGGAACAGGGGCAGAGAAGGGCTACTGGGATGATCAGAGGAATGGAAACCTACCTTATGAGAGGAGACTCAAAGAGCCTGGCTTGTTTAGCCTAGCCAAAAGAAAGCTGAGGGGAGACATGATTGCTCTCTATAAATACATCAAAAGGATAAATACTAGGGAGGAGGAGGAGTTATTTAAGTTAAGTGCCAATGCTATAAACTGGCCATCACCAAGTTTAGGCTTGAAATTAGGTTTCTAACCATCTGAGGAGTGAAGTTCTGGAACAGCCTTCCAAGGGAGCAGTGGGGGAAAAAACCTAACTGACCTCAGGTCTGAGCTTGATAAGTTTATGGAGGGAGTGGTATGATGGGACTGCCTACGACTGCATGTAGCCAATCTGCGCTTGCTAGCAGCAAATATCCCCAATGGCCAGTGATGGGACACTAGATGGGGAGAATTTGCCTGGGATGGAAAATAGCAGTCTTAGCTCATTCGTCCATTGCCCACAAACCAGTGCAGCACTACTTGCTACAGCATAGTTTATACTCTTTTCTCCAGTCTAGTTTTAAATGCGTCAAGTGATAGAACTTCTGCACCCTCCTTCAGGAGACTGTTACAAACCTATTTGATTTCATCATTTGCACATTTTTTCCTAATATTTAGCCTAATCTTTTTGATTGATTTCCCCATTAGCCCTAGGTAGATAAACCCCTGCCTCAGAAAATCTGCAATCTTTCAGACTTAAATACTTGTTGACAGTTGTCATAAGCACCTTTCACATGAATAATATTTTTGGTTAAGCTATTTCTTTAGTTATTCTAATGAATCCCTGAAACTGATTAATAATTTTGGTTGCTTTTTGAATTCTCAGTAGTTTCTCTATGTCTTTTTTTCTGGGGAGTTCAGCGTTAAAGACTATTCTATTTGTATCATTGGAGCCATGTAGAGAAAAGCTAAAACTTCGCTGTTACATGAAGGCTTAACATGGTGTATACAGCCCAAAATTGCATTGGTATCTCTTATACTACCACCAGTAGACCTGTTAGCTTTACTTTCCCTCATTAAATCTGTGGTTTTGCTTATTTTTCCTCATACGTTACAATCTAGGTTAAATCTTATATGGCAACTTTCCATTTTAAGTCCGTCTGTAATGTTTCTCTGTCTTACCTTGTGTTGAAAATAACGTCTATTTTAGGCCTTGCTCCAGCAACTGACTCAATGTGCGTGGACCCCCCCTTCTGATGTTGAGTTTATTTACCATGGTACTCATCTCTTCTAGATCAGTAATGAAATGGTTAATAATTTTAGGCTGATCACATATCCAGGTGGCAGCCTAATGGACACCTTGACATAATTTGCAATTTTGACCATTATCATTGTCTGTGTTGCCTTTCAGGCATTTTCCATCCTATGTAATAGGGATTATAGCCAAACCAATTTGGATTAATTTGTAAACAAAGATTTCATGAAAATCTTCATCTAATTTCCCCCCCAACTACATTATGTTTCCTTCATCCAATAATATTGTAATTCTGTCCAAAGAAGTGAGCACATATATATGAATAATTTAACTTTTCTTAAGTTAGCTTATTTTACAGGAGTCTGAGAGTGCATGTCTGACAATAGAAATGGCAGCTTTGAGCTTTCGTTTATAACTGTTGTTTTGGCATAGCACCATGTTATTTTAAATCAGTTTATGGGGAAGTGAGACTTGAACGTCTGTGTTTTCTGTTTATATAAAGAAGATTTTAGATTGTCCTCTGTTATGTCAGTTTTCTGCTGGCAGAAAAAATGATTTTTGAATTTTACTAAAGTAAAATTAGTAACAACAATTGGGGCATCCTACAGAGGCATGTGTGTGAGTTCTCTGGTGGACATGGTGCTAATTTGGTTGGTATGGTTTGTCGCGTTGGTCTTTTTAAAAACTGATAATAGTGCTCTGGTTCAGCCCGAGCTGTAAACCAGACAGTAATTGCTCTTTTCTCTATCAAATTTTTTTTATTTAAATTATGGAGTACCTCCCCTCACAGTGAAGACTTATGCAAAATAGGTGAGGTAGAATTCTGCAGTTAAATGAGTGAAATATTTAAAAAAAATATGTAAGCTCTATTTTTGGTATGTGTTGGATTTATAAAGTAATAAAACTAAAAATGGGACATTAACAGCCTGTGCAATAGAGGACACGAAGTGTTGTATATGCTGCAACCTAGTGTTACTGGATTTGGGGACACTTACCTCTTTCTAGGGCTGTCAATTAATTGCAGTTAACTCACACAATTAACTTAATAAAAGTAATCACAATTTAAAAAAATTAATCACGAGTGTCTCAGGGTCCCATGCAGGCTCTCCCACTTTTGGGCCTGCACCCTGTGTTTAGGCTGGTATTATAAAGAATCTTCCACACCTCTTTTTGTTGGATCGCCCCAGGGTCTTTATTTACAGTGCTTGTGCAGTTCCCAGATCTCGCAACAGTTAGTGCCCCATAGACCCTCCCCAGGGTCTCCTGGCACTTGAGGCTTTCTTGTTGGCAAGGAGACAGAGATACTGCCCTCCTATCTCCTCCCAGGCTAGCCCCCTCACTGAGGTTTGTCCAGGGCTTTTATAGCCCTCTCCTGCTCCAGCCCAGCTGTCACTACTTAGCTCAGTATGTTCCTCTGAGCCAGCCCTCATTAGGGTCTGCAGCTGGGCTCCTTGCTGAGTACCTGCTCTCTACACCTGGCCTCCTGGCCAGAGAGCACGGCTTTAAAGGGGGTCTTACCCCTACCCTGCCGCAACGATTAATCACAGTTTTAATCACACTGTTAAACGATAGAATACAAATTAACATTTATTAAATATTTTGGATTAAATATAAAGCGGATAGAAAGCTGGTAGATCATCGGGCTCAACGGATAGTGATTAACGGCTCAATGTCTAGTTGGCAGCCAGTATCAAACAGAGTGCCCCAGGGGTTGGTCCTAGGGCCGGTTTTGTTCAACATCTTTATTAATGATCTGGATGATGGGATTAATTGCACCCTCAGCAAGTTTGCAGATGACACTAAACCGGAGGGCGAGGTAGATACGTTGGAGGGTAGGGATAGGGTCCAGAGTGACCTAGACAAATTGGAGGATTGGGCCAAAAGAAATCTGATGAGGTTCAACAAGGACAAGTGCAGAGTCCTTCAATTAGGATGGAAGAATCCCATACACTGCTACAGGCTGGGGAGTGACTGGCTAAGCGGCAGTTCTGCAGAAAAGGACCTGGGGATTACAGTGGATGAGAAGTTGGATATGAGTCAACAGTGTGCCCTTGTTGCCAAGAAGGCTAATGGCATATTGGTCTGTATTAGTAGGATCATTACCAGCTGATCGAGGGAAGTGATTATTCCCCTCTATTTGGCACTGGTGAGGCCACATCTGGAGTACTGCATCCAGTTTTGGGGCCCCCACTATAGAAAGGATGTGGATGAAATTGGAAAAGTTCCTGCGGAGGACAATGAAAAATGATCAGGGGCCTGGGGCACATGACTTATGAGGAGAGGTTGAGGGAACTGGGCTTGTTTAGTCTGCAGAAGAGAAGAGTGATGGGGGATTTGATAGCAGCCTTCAACTTCCTGAAGGGAGGTTCCAAAGAGGATGGAGCTGGGCTGTTCTCAGTGGTGGCAGATGACAGAACGAGGAGCAATGGTTTCAAGTTGCAGTGCGGTAGGTCTAGGTTGGATATTAGGAAAAACTGTTTCACTAGGAGGGTGTTGAAGCACTGGAATGGGTTACCTAGGGAAGTGTTGGCATCTCCATCCTTAAAGGTTTTTAGGGCCTGGCTTGACAAAGCCCCAACTGGGATGATTTAGTGGGATTGGTCCTGCTTTGAGCAGGGGGTTGGACTAGATGACCTCCTGAGTTCTTTCCCAACCGTATTCTTCTATGATTCTATGATGGTTTTTCTATATTTTCATATATAATTTATTCTGTGGTGTAATTAAAATCAAAGTGTATATTATTTTTATTTACAAATATTTGCACTGTACAAATTATAAAAGAAATAGTATTTTTCAAATTACCTCATACAAGTACTGTAGTGCAATTTTTTTGTTGTGAACATACAACTTACAAATGTAAATTTTTTTGTTATATAACTGCACTCAAAAACAAAACCAGTGTAAAACTTCAGTGCCTACAACAAGTCCACTTCTTGTTCAACCAATCGCTAAGGCAAACAAGTCTGTTTACGTTTCCAGGAGATAATGCTGCCTGCTTCTTGTTTACACTGTCCCCAGAAAGTGAGAACAGGCATTTGCATGGCACTTTTGTAGCTGGCATTGCAAGGTATTTTCGTGTCAGATATGCTAAACATACATATTCCCCTTCATGCTTTGACCACCATTCCAGAGGACGTGCTTCCATGCTGATGACACTCGTTAAAAAAATGTGTTAATTAAATTTGTGACTGAACTCCTTGGGGGAGAATCGTATGTCCCTTGCTCTGTTTTGCCTGCATTAGGACATATATTTCATATTACAGCAGTCTCGAATGATAGCGCAGCACGTTTTCCATTTTAAGAACACTTTCATTGCAGATTTGCCAAAACGCAAAGAAGGTACCAATGTGAGATTTCTAAACATAGCTACAGCATTCGACCCAAGATTTAAGAATCTGAAGTGCCTTCCAAAATCTGAGAGGGACGAGATGTGGAGCATGCTTTCAGAAGTCTTAAAAGAGCAACACTCAGTTGCAGAATCTACAGAAACTGAACCACCAAAAAAAGAAAATCAACCTTCTGCTGGTGGCATCTGACTCAAATGATGAAAATGAGCATGCGTTGGTCTGCACTGCTTTGGATTGTTATCAAGCAGAACCTGTCATCAGCATGGACTCATGTTCCCTGGAATGATGGTTGAAGCCTGAAGGGACATATGAATCTTTAGCACATCTGGCATGTAAATATTTTGCGACTCTGGCTACAACAGTGCCATGAGAACACCTGTTCTCACTTTCAGATGACATTGTAAACAAGAAGTGGGCAGCATTATCTCCTGTAAATGTAAACAAACTTGTTTGTTTGAGCGATTGGCTGAACAAGAAGCAGGGCTGAGTGGACTTGTATGCACTACAATTTTACATGGTTTTATTTTTTGAATGCATGTTTTTACATAATTCTACATCTTTAAGTTCTACTTTCATGATAAAGAGATTGAACTACAATACTTGTATTAGGTGAATTGAAAAAATCCTATTTCTTTTGTTTTGTTTTTACATTGCAAGTACTTGTAATAAAAAATAAATATAAAGTGAACACTGTACACTTTGTATTCTGTGTTGTAATTGAAATCATCATTTTTGAAAATGTAGAAAACATACAAAAATATTTAAATAAATGGTATTCTATTATTGTTTAACAGTGTGATTAATTTCTGTAATATTTGACTCCATATTTTTTATGAAAATATGCTTGTGGTAGGAATATGACATAAGTAAGATATGCTTTATGCAAGATAACTCTTGTAAGGTATCATTGGAAAGGTTATAATTTACTGAATATGATTATCCTACTTGTATGCACATATCATTTGTGTATCTGAAATTAGAAGTATTGACTATGTATCTATGTTTCAACTATGTTACTTTGGGTGATGCCTCCTGCTAACACTTCAGGTACAACAATGAAAAAGCCAGACAGTACTGACGGCCCATCAGCAAGAGACAGTGGATTGCAAAAGAGTTAGTCTTCCTGTGAACGTGTGGGTCAGCCTGTGTAGAATGGCTCTAGGGGCCCTACAGAGGCATGTGACCATATCACCTGATACTGGAACCCATCTTAAATTCTGTCCTTTTCCATGAAAAGCTGGGGGTGTATGTGTGTCAAACAAGGAAACAAAGGACTCCTGTTTTATGCAATCCTATTTAAGGGTGGGGAGTGAGGTAATCCTGGTCATGGGTTCTCCCCTGCTACCCCACCCAAGATGACTGCTGGAAACAACTAAGACTGAACTAGGGGAAAGAACTCAACAGAGGCTGGAAGAGTGTCTGGCCTGTGAAGAAGATTATTAGAACCACATTTAAAGTGAGAACTTACATATAACCAGTTTCTTTAGTATATTAATCTTAGTTTGTGTGTTTGATTTCATTTGATTAGTAATCTGCTTTGTTCTGTTTGTTACCCCTTTTACCACTTAAAATCTGCCTTTTATAGGTAATAACATTTGTTTATTAAACCTAGTTTCTGTAATTTCTAACTGGGGGGAGGGGAAGAAGTGTGCACACCTCTCTCCACACTGAGGGAAGGGGCGAATTTCATATCATTTTGGGTTTGTTCCCCAAAGAGGGGTGGATATCTGGGTGCTGTGGCAGGCCCCTTAAGCTGAGCCTTCCCAGAGTGGATCTCTGTCTCTCTCTGTGCAGTTGGCTGTGGCCTTGCCTGTATGCTTGGCTGGAAAAGGCTTGAGAGCCCAGCCCAGCAAGACCAGGTAAAAGGGGGCCCAGGCTGGCAGAATAGGCTGACTCAGTGGCGTCTGAGCACACGAGGTTACATCACAAGGGGCCCAACCTGTGATAATCACAATTAATTTTTTTAATCGCATGACAGCCCTACTTCTTTCATTTATAGTTTGAGGAATGTGCTCTGAATGGGAATGAAGATGACTTCAAGAAAGACTGAATATTTAATCACTGACATATACTGAGCTGGGTTTTTACCATAAATGCTTCTCAGCTGTTTTCTGATTATTTTTTAGTGTATGTTGTAAGCAGCATCAGATGCATACATGTGATTAATGAGTGCAATTTCATTACTATGAATTTTGTTTGAGTATTGATTATCTCAAATATTCAAGTTAATAAATAACATCTTTTTGCACTAAAATTAATACCAATGTTGGGGTCTTTCACCAGGACCTCAATATTAGCTTCTACTGAGATGTATTAGGTTGTTAGCATTCTAGTCTTCCAGAGATAGGCTTCTGCTACTTCCATTTGGCCTCCTGAGTGGATCAACTAGCCCTTAATATTCTCACCTTTTTTCTCTTTAAGGAGTTTTACTAGCCCTGAAACCAAATCAGAAAAATCTATACCTGTATAATTTGAAATGAGTTTGAGGTATTTTAAAAAAAAACCCAGAAATTAGAGGGGACCAGTGGAGTGTACTTCCCTAGGCACTTTACTGAAACTAACTGCCGTTGAATGCAGTTTGCTCCATTCCAAAAACTTAAAAATATTCCTCAAGAGCACCTTTGAGCCAAGGGTAAATTCCATCACAGGCAGGGAAATCAGCCCACCTTTCTTTGAATTTGCTGTGGAAAAGTTAACAAGAAGCTCTTCCCCTCCTCCCCCTGTTAGAAATTACAGAAACTGGGTTTAATAAACAAAACAAATTTTATTACCTATAAAAGTAAGATTTTAAGTGCTAAAAGGGGTAACAAACAGAACAAAGCAGATTACTAAGAGCCTCCTCTAGCACATCATTGGAGACAGTACTGGATGTCCAGTTCCATATGTAATTTGCAGTGTTGTTGTAGCTATGCTGGTTCCAGGATATGAGAGAGACAAGGTGAGTGAGATGGGCCAACTTCTGTTGGTTGAAAGAGACAATTTTTAAAGCTTCACGGAGCTCTTCATCAGGTCTGGAAAGGGTAACCAGAGTATCACAGGTAATACGAAGTGGGAGAGATTGTTAAGCATAAGAGGTTCACACATGTTGCAAAAAAACACTTAAAATGAAGGGGGAAATTAACACCTCTGCAGTGATAGGATGAAAGGAGGGTTAGTAGGTTATAATTCATAATGAGCCAAAAAAATAGTGTCTCTATTGAGAAAATGCTAAGACAAAAACAACCTATGAGCCATGGGCTGACGCTTTTCACAAAGCAGTTACCCTGCATCTGACCTCTCAGTCCTTGTCCTCAAAGGAAACCTTCATAACACCTTCATAAGATGAGCTTGGGAACTTAAATTCATACCTCTGCTAGATACTAAAAACCATGGTCTAAGAGACACTGGCTTTATGGCTCATTACAGCGATTTGTAGTATTTGTAAAATGTGACTATCCTGGAAATAATCTACTTAATTAACTATATTATTCATACACAGCTGCTTTATGGCACTGATATTTATAAAGAAAAAGGGAGTAAAATGATACTGTTGTAAATGAAATGAACTATTTCAAGTGTGACAGCCTGAAAATACAGGATCCCAATCATCAGAATTTTCAGAAGACTTTTTCTCCACAGGTCAGATGTGCACAGCTTCTTTTCTGTCCAAAAATGGCCCAGGATCTGCAAGTGAAAAAACATGCTGAACTTTCAGTCTAATTTATTATTATTTATTTATATTATCATAGTGCCTAGGCACCTCAGTCATGGAGCAGGACTCCATTGTGCTAGGGCTGTACAAAAAACAAAAAGACAGTCCCTACCCACAAAGAGCTTATAATGCCCCAAAATTTGATTAACACAGAGTTAATGATGCCCATGGGTGTCCAGTGGCATTCCCAAATGTCGAGAATGGCTGAGCTTAAATCTCTGAAAACCAAGAAATACAATGTTAAGGTACACGCCACACCTGCACCTGGACTGTGCCCCTGAGAGCTGGCAGTAATAGTTGGAAATGGTTTGGTGCGAGTGGTATAATAGGTAGACATGAGAAAGTTTTAAGAGAAGATGCCATTGTATGTGTTGTGCACCACAGATTTTAATTCCAGCAGTTATCTGCTTGCACTCCTACTGCCTTCACTGTATGGAAAACAGAAGGGATTTGTTGGAGTAGTTTGGCAGATCTGTTACTCTAATGTGTTGAAAGGTGCATGTGTGCCTCATTTCAGCACAGAATATTGTCAGTTGTGTCCATGGAGGTATAGGAGGGCATCCTCTTACCATGGAAATTGTCAGTTTACTGGTGTACATGACTGTGGTCTTGCAGTTTAGTGAGGAGTAAGTGAAAGCAATGTCTCAGAAGGCGTCTTCTAGGCCAGGGTGAAGGGGAGGTGATTTTGAGCAAGTCTGGGGTGATTTGTGGGAATAGGCTCCACAGTTGAATGTAGGTCAGTGTAGTTAGCTCCTTTTTGCTATGACTGATTTAAACCTGAGTTTTGCCTTCGGCAAAGGGTATGTCTACACTATGGGATTATTCCGATTTTACATAAACTGGTTTTGTAAAACAGATTGTATAAATTTGAGTGCACGCGGCCACATTAAGCACATTAATTCGGCGGTGTGCGTCCATGTACCGAGGCTAGCATCGATTTCTGGAGCGTTGCACTGTGGGTAGCTATCCCGTAGCTATCCCATAGTTCCCGCAGTCTCCCCCGCCCATTGGAATTCTGGGTTGAGATCCCAATGCAAAAACAATGTCGCGGGTGATTCTGGGTAAATGTCTTCACTCAATCCTTCCTCCGTGAAAGCAACGGCAGACAATCATTTCGTGCCCTTTTTCCCTGGATTGCCCTGGCAGATGCCATAGCATGGCAACCATGGAGCCCATTTTGCCTTGTCACTGTCACCGTATGTGTACTGGATGCTGCTGACAGATGCGGTACTGCAGTGCTACACAGCAGCATTCATTTGCCTTTGCAAGGTAGCAGAGACAGTTACCATCCCTATTGCACCATCTGCCTTTGTAAATTGGCAATGAGATGATGATTACCAGTCATTTTGCACTGTTTGCAATTGGAAATTGGCAATGATGGTTATCAATCATTTTGTACCGTCTACTGCTGTCATGGGTGCTCCTGGCTGGCCTCGCTAAGGTCGGCCGGGGGCTCATGGACAAAAATGGGAATGACTCCCCAGGTCATTTCCTTCTTTATGTTTTGTCTAAAAATAGAGTCAGTCCTGCCTAGAATATGGGGCAAGTGTACTAGAGAACCAGAGAGCACAGCCGCTCCGGGTCAGAGCCCCAGATATCCCGCAGAAATGATGAGCTGCATGCCATTCTGCAACAACCCCACCTGTTGCTTCTCTCCTCCCTCAACCCTCCTGGGCTACCGTGGCAGTGTCCCCCCATTTGTGTGATGAAGTAATAAAGAATGCAGGAATAAGAAACACTGACTTTTTAGTGAGATAAAATGAGGGAGAGGCAGCCTCCAGCTGCTATGATAGTCCAGGCAGGACATTAAAGGGTGGGAGGGGGAGAGGAGCCCAGCCTCCCACTGCTCTGATAGTCCAGGAAGTACAGAATCTTTTCTTTAGACATGAAAGAGGGGGGCTGATGGAGCTCAGCCTCCAGTTGCTATGATGAGGACGGTTACCAGCCGTTCTGTACCATCTGCCGGGAATGACGGGGAATCATTCCCATTTTTACCCAGGCACCTCCAGCCGACCTCACTGAGGCCAGCCAGGAGCGCTCATGGGCTGATGATGAAGACGGATATCAGTCATATTGCACCATTTGCTACCGGGAAGGGGATGCTGGTGTTCAGCGCTGCAGCACCCCGTCTACCAGCAGCATGCAGTAGACATAGGGTGACATTGAAAAAAGGCGAGAAACGATTTTTTTCCCTTTTCTTCCGGGGGGGGAAGGGTATAAGTTGACGACATATACCCTGAAACACCCGGGAAAATGTTTTTGACCCTTCAGGCATTGGGAGCTCAGCCAAGAATGCAAATGCTTTTCGGAGACTGCGGGGACTGTGGGATAGCTGGAGTTCTCAGTACCCCCTCCCTCTCTCCATGAGCATCCATTTGATTCTTTGGCTTTCCGTTACACTTGTCACACAGCACTGTGCTGTGGACTCTGTATCATAGTCTGGAGATTTTTTCAAATGCTTTGCCATTTCGTCTTCTGTAATGGAGCTGTGATAGAACAGATTTGTCTCCCCATACAGCGATCAGATCCAGTATCTCCTGTACGGTCCATGCTGGAGCTCTTTTTGGATTTGGGACTGCATCGCCACCTGTGCTGATCAGAGCTCCACTCTGGGCAAACAGGAAATGAAATTCAAAAGTTCGCGGGGCTTTTCCTGTCTACCTGGCCAGTGCATCCGAGTTCAGATTGCTTTCCAGAGCACTCACAATGGTGCACTGTGGGATACCGCCTGGAGGCCAATACCGTTGAATTGTGGCCACACTAACCCTAATCTAACATGGCAATATCGATTTCAGAGCTACTCCCCTCGTCGGGGAGGAGTACAGAAATCGGTTTAAAGAGCCCTTTATATCGATTTAAAGGGCTTCGTTGTGTGGACAGGTGCAGGTTTAATTCGGTTTAACACTGCTAAATTCAGTTTAAACATGTAGTGTAGACCAGGCCAAAGAGAGGTTATTAGCCTTTTTCCTACACCGCTCATATGCTGTATTCCCAGTGTTCTGTAGCATCTGTATGGGTAGTGCTAGCACATGCTAGGACAGGATGCAGAGATAAAATTCTTAGACCACTTCTCCATCAATGTCTGCTTGTTGGAGTAGTTAATCCTGGAACCCACAAGGGAAGAGGCAATTCTTGATTTAGTTCTAAGTGATGCACAGGATCTGGTCCAAGAGGTGACTATAACTGAACTAGTTGGTAATAGCAACCATAATATAATTAAATATAACATCCTTGGGGTGGAGGCATGCCAAAAAAATCCACCATAGCAGCATTTAACTTCAAAAAGGGGAGCTACACAAAAATGAGGAAGCTAGTTAAACAGAAATTAAATAGAACTGCCATAAGAGTGAAATGCCTACAAACTGCACGAAGACTATTTAAAAACACCACAATAGAGGCTCAAGTTAAATATATACCCGAAATAAAAAAAAACACACAAAGAGGACCAAAAAATGCCACCATGGGTACACAGCGGAATAAAAGAGGCTGTTAGAGACAAAAAGACATCCTTTCAACATTATAAGTTAAATCCTAGTGAGGAAAGTAAAAGGAGCATGAACTCTGGCAGTGTAAAAGTGTAAAAGTATAAGGTAGGCCAAGAAAGAATTTGAAAAACAACTAGCTAAGGATGCAAAAACTAACTTTTTTTATTTTTATTTTTTTTGCTGTAAGTACATCAGAAGTAGGAAGCCTGCCAAAGAATCAGTGGGACCACTCTGTCAAATATCAGGGGGTAGCCGTGTTAGTCTGTATCCACAAAAACAACAAGGAATCTGGTGGCACCTTAAAGACTAACAGATTTATTTGGGCATAAGCTTTTTTTTTTTACCCACAAAAGCTTATGCCCAAATAAATCTGTTAGTCTTCAAGGTGCTCCTGGACTCCTTGTTGTTTTAGTGAGACTACTGGATGATCAAGGTGCTAAAGGAACACTCAAGGAAGTCAAGGCTGTTGCTGAGAAGCAAAGTGAATTCTTTGCATTGGTTTTCACTGCAGAGGATGTGAGGGAGATTCGCAATCCTGAGCAATTCTTTTAGATGACAAAGCTGGGCAACTGTCCCACACTGAGGTATCAATAGAGGAGGTTTTGGAACAAATCGATAAACTAAAGAGTAATAAGTCACCAGGACCAAATGATATTCACCCAAGAGTTCTGAAAGAACTCAATTATTAAATTGCAGACCTACTAACTGTGGTATGTAACCTACTGCTTAAATCAGCCTCTGTACTGGATGTCTGGTGGATAGCTAATGCAACAATGATTTTTAAAAATTGCTCCAGAGGCAACCCTGGCAATTATAGGCCATGAAGGCTAACTTCAGTACCAGGCAAATTAGTTGAAACTGTAGTAAAGAACAGAATTATCAGACACATACGTGAACATAACATGTTTAGGAAAGTGCCAACACAGCTTTTGTTGAGGCTTGATTTCCCTTTGCAGTCTAGAGAATGTCAACAAACATGTGGATGATGGTGATCCAGTGGATCTAGACCTTAGACTTTCAGAAGGCCTTTGACAAGGTCACTTACCAAAGGTTCTTAAGCAAAGTAAGCAGACATGGGATAAGCATGAAGGTCCTCTGATGGATCACTAACTGGTTAAGAGCTAGGAAACAACATGGTTAGTTTTCACAGTGGAAGAAGGGTATATAGTGGGGTCCCCCAAGGATCTGTATGGGGACCAGTGCTGTTCAACATATTCATAAATGATCTGCAGAAATGGGTAAGCAGTGAGGTGGCCAGATTCATAGCTGATACAAAATTACTCAAGGTGGTTAGGTTCAAAGCTGACTGAAAAGAATTACAAAAGGATCTCACAAAACTGACAGCATTGTCAAATTAGACATTCCTGTGTCTTTCTTCCCTGATCTGGGGAGATCTGGTAGGTGTTTTCAGAGCATGCCTACCAGATTAGACCTCTCATACAAAGCAGTCGGGGGCAGGCAGGTTGGGAATTTTGGGGTGTATGTGTGTCCAGAATACCCACGGGATAGGGACTCTCCTGGAAAGTGGGAAACCCAGATTCAAATCTCTGTTCTGTCCGATTTGGAGCAGGTTTCCCATGTCACAGGAGACTGCCCTAACCACTTGGGTATTTTGGGATTGGTCTCTCTCAGTCCCTCCTGCTGGAGCTGTTCTGCTGTGTATAAAATAGGTATTGGGGCAGACAGAGAATAACTGTATAGGTGAGTGGTTATGGCACTCACCTTGAATAGGGGAGTGTCACATTCAAGTTGCTGTTCCAACAAATAATTAAATTGTTTATACAAAGTGGAAGAACTTCAGCAGGCAAGATTGAGAAACCTCCCCACCAGCATCAGAATGTCCAATAGCTTGTTAGGCATTCTTCTGACTAGTGAGAGACCTGGATTTAAGTCCCTTCTATATATGAGGCAGAGCAGGAATTTGAATCTGGATCTACTACATCCCCAAATAACTGTGTGTGTGGCTGGGGGGTGGGGTGGAGGGCTGTTGGCTATGAGTGCATGTAACAACGTAAGACACACAGACATCTATACATCCTGTAGTTTTGCTATATATCAGGTTTGAGGTGTGACAGAACAAATGAATGAATTTTTGCCATACATATAGTTTTTTGTCTTATCTGTAGTTAAGTTAATACACAGAGATTTGCAAGAATTCTTTCAGAAATACAGCTATCGTGTGAAACGTTTCTGTAATTACTGGTCAAGATGGTAAAACCTTTTTCAAGTTTCAAAATTGTAAAATTAAGCTAAGGGCTACGGATGTTGATTATGAAGCTCAGAGCATAAAGTAGGTGGTGGTTCATTTTTGTTTTGAATCTGTTTTGAGTTTGAATCTTAACCTTATTCATATTCATCAGCCCAGTTTACAGAATCCTCATCTTTACAATTCAGCCATAATCCTCTGAAAACTTATGGGCATGCTTACTTTCATTCCTCATGAATAGTCCCGTTGGCAGAACAACATATGACTGGATGGACTACTCACATATCTAAAGCAAATTGTGGGAAAGTTTTTGCAGGATCAAGGCATAAATGGGGCCTTACCAAAATTCATTGAAGTCCGTGAGCATCTTTCCATTGACTTAAGTGGGCATTGGTCAGGCTCACAATGCTAAAGCTGGCATGTGTTGAATAGTGCAGAGTCTTCACCAGGAAGCCAAAGTGTCTCACGAAATAAATTCTCACTGTCTGGCAAAGAATCTTTTCTCTAGAATGGCTGGTTTGACTGACAGAACTACATAGTGCATCTGACATTGTGACTGTTTGTACCTTACCTGTAATTTTTCTATCGTTGTGTGCTTGGAAACCTTTCTCTTTTATGAGAGCTGACCTTGCTCTTAGTGAATTTAAGCTACCAACAGTTTAGCTGCGTGAGTGCTAGTCTATACAAGCTATGGGACCTTTTGACCAACCAGGTTGAACTGACACAGTTGTAATCAGAGAAATGGGGGGAAAAAAACAGCCCAGTGCAGACTGAATGAAATTTGTAAAATGGGAGTAGTAAACCTCACCTTTGTGAAAATGCTTTCAGATTCTGGTGCTTCAGGCACTATATAGGTGAAAAGTTATTATTTGGATGGTAATGTGTAATATAAAATACTTTGTACACTTGTATCATTTTCCACCTAAGGATCCCAAAGCACATTGCAAACATTAAACCTCACAACCTTCCTGCCACAGAGATGGGTGTGGTGACATCTAATTTTTTTTTTGTAAAAAAGGGGGGAACTGAGGCACCCTAAGGGTCAGTTACTTTGTCACATCAGAGGAAATCGGTAGAAAGAGATAAGCACAGAACCCAGGTGTTCTGACACTCACTCCTTTGATCCGGCACCAGGCCCCTCCTTTCCCTCATATTTGTGTTCTTCCTAAAACTAGGATGACCATATTTCCCAAAGGGAAAACAGGACACCATGTGGGGCTGGACCGAACTCTCCCCAGCCCATGCGGGGCTGGTGTCGCTGTTCGTCCCCACGCACCTTTCTCTGCACCGCACCCCACTTTTTTTTCCCGACAAAACTGATCAAGTCTGCAAGACAAAGCAGACAAATGCTCACTTTTGCCAATAAAAAGTCAGGAGGGCCGGGACAGGGCTTAAAAAAGGAATGGCCTGGCCAGAACGGGAGGGATGGTCATCACCCTATCTAAAGGGAATGAACGGCACCAGGAAGCATATACTTGGGAAGCCCTCTCTGACAAGAAACACGCTGCTACAGCCTCTTCCCAGTACATCGCCTTAGGTTATCCTCCTTTACACAGGTGCTTGTGAGCGCTTTTTCCACTGGAGCTTGCATTATTCACCATCAGCCATTGCTTTGGCTAAACACCAGGCAGGAAACTCCTAAAGGCAAGATCGCTTCAGTCTATCATATCCCTCCCCCCTTAATCCCCAGGCTGTTTGTTTTATAGAGGTTCCCGTTGCCAGGGACAATCCCAGCTCAGGTACTCTCACTCACGTCTATCCACGTACCCATTAAAAAGCCCCGCCCCGCCCCCCAAATACCCCACCCCATAAGGCACCATCATGTGCAGAGGCTGTGGGGACTTGCAAAGGCTGCTGTGGGCAGGTGGGTGGGTTTAACCGGCTGTGATGGGCAGGGAGGGATGTCTCCTTTTGTCGCTGTTACTTTATGATTAGCGGCCTCGGCGAGAGCAGGGCAGGGTCTGTGCCTCCCTCGGTGTGCTGCGGCTCTGCACACACGGGGCTGGGGCACAGAGGAGTGCAACACCCGCGCTGCTGCAGCTCCGGGGCCAGGGCTGGCGGCCGCCAGAGGCAGCGGCTGCAGCCCAGCAGGGGCAAGAGCTGGACGGGAGAGGGGGGGATCCGTGCACAGTGCAGCATCTCCCTGCCGCTGCCCTGAGTCTCTCCCGCGCTGCTCGCTGACTCGGGCTCTCTCTGCTGCTGTTCCCTGCAGGACCCGTTTGTTCCCCCTCGGGCTATAAGAAGGCGGATGATGAGATGTCCGGAGCCACGTCCTCAGCGGATCTGGCGGAGGCAGCAGCCCGCACCATTTACCTGAACCAGCCCCAGCAGAGCAAGTTCCGCGACAACCGGGTCAGGTAAGAGCGCGCGGCCGCCGAGGGCAGGTGCCGCCTGCCGGTGCCTCCTCCCCCTGCCCTGGCACCTGCTGCTCCGCGCTAATCCCCAGGCGAGTGTAGCCCGCGAAAACCCTGTATGACTGCTGCCGCCGGCGCCTCTGGGGGGAGTGTTTGTTTTGCAGCCTGGGGCCGGGCCGATGCAGTGCCTCAGCCGGCTCTCTGACACCCATGTGTCCTAGTGCAGTCATGTCAATAGCTGGTGTGCGGGCTCGGGATGGCTGCAGCCCCAGAGGAGAGCTGCAAGCAGAGGGAGAGAGGAGTGAAAGGCAGGTCACCCGCAGGTCATATACAATGGAATCATTTTTGTGGCCCAAAAATGAGAGAGCCAGTTGCAGGTGATAAACTCTTAGTCCCACAGTAGTGAGAGAGAATTACAAGATTCTTTGGAGCAGGATTGTGAGAGCTAATCACAGGTGATATTTATACCCAAGGTTCTTGTTGGCAGCACCAATGATGAAAGGCAATAGCGGGTGAGATGTAGAGATAGTAGGTCTAAATCACATCTCACTTCTACTGTTGTAAAATAGAAGTAACTCTGGTGGAGTTACTCAGGGGCAAAACTGGTGCTAGAGAGATCAGAATTAGGCCCACTGTTTGGAAGAGGCCTCACAGAGTCTACATCTTTGCATTTTGTTACTGTTTTCAAAGACATACTAGATTTTAAAAAAATGACATAATAGTAATAGGAAGTAATACAAGTTTAACGAGACTAGCCAGTTATATACATGTTTGTGTGGGACATAAGCCCAAATAATTAAAAGATCATGGCCAATGAGTTATTGTGCATCTTTGAAGGAGATCAGTAGGAATATGTTACAATAATTGCTTAAAATGCTTTCTGTATTTTAAAAATCTTCTGTGTAAAATATTAATACCTACCAGGCTATTGAGTTTGGCAACCTAAATACTATGTGTGAAATAGTGCATGTGGGAGTTATGGGACATGGGCTAGTTTCAGAGTGGTTACTTGCGTGGATAGTAGAAATGGTGCTGAATATCAGAGACAGGTGCTTAATAATTTAAGGAAGCTTCCTGTCTAGCGAATTTTCTGCTGTTTTAATCTTGACGTCTGGTTCATTGGTCAGAGATTAGTTTGTTATACAATAATTTATTAATGCCTTTGTGAAGAAAAGGGATTTTCAAAGCAGACCTAGAATGGCACTTTCTATTTGCTGTTCTAGTATGTCTGTTACCAATGGTAATTGTTTTGAGAATGTTGCTGTTCTGAACAGGGCAGCTCTGTGCTTATATTGGACTTATCCACAGTTTGGATATTGTACATTGTATCCTGAAATAAGCTTCTATGAGTTGAACAGCTTGGTTACAATTTTCCCTTGCTTGAAATCTCTCCTTTTGGAATATTTCCAATGGATATTTTTTCCAATAAGCTCTCTGATGAACTTGTGTAGAATGTTGCAGATCTTTTGCTTTTCTGTAACTTTCTCCACTTCACTGTTTTCTTTCTTGCTAAATACCTGTTTATGGGCAGAGATAATTTTGTTTTTAGTTATCGAGAGCACTTGTGCTCCTTTCTGTCTCCCTTAGACCATTGCAGGGTGAAGGACAGAAAGTGAACATTGACCAAAATGTGCAGGTTTTTGAGAGGCAGATTCTGTTGTCCTAGGCTGTCTTAAACTGCATGCAAAAAGGAAATACCGTGGGGTGGGGAAGAGAGGAGAGAGGGCTGGTTAAAATAAACAATAAAAGATCAGTTCCTGTTACTATGCTCCTGGTAGTTGGGGAACTGTTGCAGTCACACACCCATAGTTGCTTTTTGAGAGCCTTCCAGTACATGTTGAAAAGGTTGTTTAGGCACAATGCTATCCAGGAAGATTTTTATTTAGCAGTTCTCCAGTCTCTTTCTTTATTTGCTTCAAGGAGTTCCTGGGCTATATGGCAGTGGTTTTCAAACTTTCAAATTTTTTTTCTGGCAACCCAGTTGAAGAAAATTGTTGATGCTCATGACCCCAACGGAGCTGGGGATGAGGGGCTTGGGGTGTGGCAGGGGCTCAGGGATGGGGTAGAGGGTTGGGATGAGGGGGTGAGGGCTTCAGGGTGGGGCTGGGAATGAGGGGTTTGGGGTGCAGGGAGGGGCTTTGGGTTTGGGGGGGGCTCAGAGCTGGGGCAGGGGATTGGGACATGGGCTTAACTCGGGCAGCTCCCGGTCAGCGGGGCTGCCAAGGCAGTGCACAGAGCCCTATGGCCCCCCGCCTAGGAGCCAGACCTGCTGCTGGCTGCTTATGGGGTGCAGCGTGGTGTCAGAACAGGTAGGGACTAGTCTGCCTTAGCCGGACAGCACCACCGATGGGACTTTTGAAGGCCCGGTCACCAGTGCTGAGCAGAGCCGCCATGACCTACTGCCTTACATTCCACGACCCAGTACGGGATCATGACCCACAGTTTGAAAACCACTGCTATCGGGGCACTACCCCACCAGGAATAAGTCAAAATACTAGCTTGGTGTTCACAGCTCATGCTCCCTTTCCATGAGGTATCTGCCACACACTGACTGACTGGAATTCTGCTGTGATAACTTGAGCCACCTGGGATTCAGGTTATATCCTTCTTTATTAAAGACCTGGCTGAGGCATGTTATAGGTTCTTTCCCCTATTTAGGAGGATGCCTACAGCCACTGTTCATTACCTCCTCTACAAACACACCAAGTGCAGTCACATTCCTTTTTGTCTTCTGGGTTTGATGTCTCCTCCTCCAGTTGAAAAAGGACTTTGGGGGAAGTGTGAGGAGAAATTGTGCCTCAGATTGTGGCTGTCTCTTGCACAGAAGCACCAGAGCAGAGCTGGCAAAATACACAGGCAGATGAGCCTGCTGCAGCATCCTAAGGGGTGGTGCACGGTCCCATTTCACTTGGTCACTGAGGAGCTCCCTTTGCGGAAGTGTCACTCTGTATCACACCACAGCCCAGTTCGGCTGCATAGAGCAGTGGTTTTCAACTTGTGATCTGTGCACCCCAGGCGGGGGTCTGCAGAACATGTCTAAGATTTCCAAAGAAGTCTGCACTTCCATTTGAAATTTTGTAGGGGTCTGCAAATGAAAAAAGTTTGAAAAACACTGTTTTAGAGCAGGGGTTCTCAATCTTTTTCTTTCTGAGGCCTCCCCAGCATGCTATAAAAAGTTCATGGCCCATCTGTGCCACAACTGTTATTTTGCATACAAAAGCCAAGGCCAGTGCTAGGGAGTAGCAAGCAGGGCAGTTGCCCAGGTCTCACGTCACAGGGGGCACCGCAAAGCTAAGTTGCCAAGGCTTCGGCTTCAGCCCCGGGTGGAGGTGTTCATGTCCTTGGGCTGCAGTTCCTTGCGGCAGGACTTCGGCTTTTTGCCGTGGGCCCTAGTGAGTCGAACACCGGCCAGGCTTGGCGGGCCTCCTGAAACCTGCGCGCGGCCTCCCACATGGCCCCAAGTTCCCTGGTTGAGAACTGTTGTCCTAGACGATGGCCAGTCTATGGGCAAGCCTCAGTGAGGTTTGAGTAAGGATGGAGTGAAATCTCAGGAAAGGCATGCTCTTTTGTTCCTACAAAAATAAAATCAAAACCACTTTGACTGTTTTAATGATTTATATGAGTATTTTACCAGGACAAACCCCTAGAGATGAAACATCTTATTTCCAAGTGTGTCCTGGGAGCAGCAAAAGGAAGAAGCAGTGCCATAAATCCACTGTCTCTGAAGTGAGAACGAATATATATAATAATCAGTTATGCTGAGTTCCCAGTTCTTTAGATAATGCAATTTTTAATGGTTTGTAATTAGTAGTACTTCTTGCAGAGACTAGGTAACAATGCCATGATGCAGCCAGATCACTAAATAACAGATGATCAAAGCCATATTTTTGTATCTGATTGCAAGTTTTAGTACTAAATTCTGATTACAACAGCTATTGTAACTGGTGTGGTCTTTGTTTAAATTGATACTTACAAACTGTAGGCCTGATCCTGCAGCCTGGACACAATCCCATGATTTTGCCTGTGTCAGGTTCAGCCTCTGCAAGTAGGTGTATAAAAAAGGCATAATCAGTAAGGGCAGAATTCTGCTCTCTTCTACATATGGTGGATCTTGATTCTAGTATTTTGCTCCTTCTGCCTGTAAAAATCTCCCAACAACAACCCTGAGAGCAGAATTTTGGGCTTACAGTCTTGGAACATGAATCTTGTGGGAGTTCTTTGGTATCCTGCAGATGAGATTTTTTTTATATACTGAGATTAATGGTCATCTTCTGAACAGACAGAAGGTAAATCACCCCAGGAAAGAAGATAATAGACCAGGAGCCTTCAGTTTTACCTTAAAAATGTGCTTTACAAACAATGGCTTAAGCCTCAAGGGGCCCTGTGAGACAGGAAAGTATTATTCACATTTTGCAGGTGTGCACACTAGGTCCAGAGAGGTGAAGTAACTTTCACACAGGAAGGCTCTGGCACAGAGAGAGCTAGAGATCTTGTTATTGCAAGTTCTGTGCCTCAGCCATAAGGCCATCCATATGTCTTAGAGCAGTGATTTTCAAACTTTTTTTCTGGGGACCTAGCTGAAAAAAATTGTTGATGCCTATGATGCAACGGAGCTAGGGATGAGGGGTATGGGGTGTGGGAGGGGCTCAGGCCTGGGGCAGAGGGTTGGGGTGTGTGAGTGAGGGCTACGGGGTGGGGCTGGGAATGAGGGGTTCAGGATGTGGGAGTGAGCTCTGGAGTGAGGCAGAGGGTTGGGGTGCAGCAGGGAGTCAGGGCTCTGGGATGCGGGTGCAGGCTCTGGGGTGGGACTGGCGATGAGGTGTTTGAGGTGCAGGGAAGTTTGAGGGGGGTCAGGGCTGGGGCATGGAATTGGGGTGTGGGCTTACCTCAGGCCACTCCCGGTTAGCAGTGCAGCGGGGGTGCTAAGGCAGGCTTCTTGCCTATCCTGGCGCCGCGGACTGCGTTGTGCCTGAAGCAGCCAGCAGCAGGTCTGGCTCTCGCCTGCAGGGAATGCCCCTCCCAGCTCCCATTGGCCAGGAAGCCGGTGCTTGGGGCCGGGGCAGTGTGCAGAACCCCATGGCCCCCCTGCCTAGAAACCCGACCCACTGGTGGCCACTTCTGGGGCGCAGCACGGTGTCGGAGCAAGTAGGCACTAGCCTGCCTTAGCCGAGCAGCACCGCCAATGGGACTTTTAACGTCCTGGTCGGCAGTGCTGTCCAGAGCGACCCAGTGCCTTACATGCCACAACCCAGTACTGGGTCATGACCCAAACTTTGAAAAACGCTATCTTAGAGAGGTTTTCAAGCTGTGGTATACAGAGCACTTGCTGGTGATGGACAGAGAGCAGGTTGATCACACGGTGCTAACTCCTTATTTCCAGTAAAAGAAATAAAACATATATTAAATACTTATAGTATATTTTTGCCATATAAACAAGAGCTGTAATTGTCACAGGCACGTTATGCACTTGCAAATGGGAGAAGGTGGTCTATGTGATTGTGAATAGGGGGGAAGATGGTCATGAAGACAATCTGTGTATTAAAATATGGTCCATACTCTCAGAATGTTTGAAAATCTTGAGTCTGTAGCTTTATGTTACTTCTACCAATGCTGATCTAGCAGAGAGCTCTGGATTTGTGGTTGAAAATGTGATTAAAAAGTCAATATGTGCAGTACTCCATGTACTGTTGATCAACACACTTCTTAAAGTGAAATGCTGCATCAATAAACAGCTCTGTGCTTGTATGTGTGACTTCGTTGTTAAGCTTCCAATAAATGAATAATATTCTTAGTTACTGTTAGAAACAATAGCTAGTTGTATTGTTTTTGTACTGCTGCGAACAGAATAAAGCCAAGCAAGTATATGAAAACAGAGCATTTATTGGGGTTCAGAACAACATTACATTTTGAAATATTACAGTGTTGCTTTTTTTGTCACAGATTCTGAAAGACACTTGTGATAAAAAAATTAATACGCTACAAAAAACTATGTGGAGGTCTTTAATCTATTTCAGATTGGTTTGCAGATATTGACATTCCTCAAAGAAGAAATATTCTTCAAGGTTTTTTCCTTATATATTATTACTGTTAAACACTTGCTGTGTTTCACTTTAGAGGTGGAAGCATTTCAGTGGTGGGTGAAATGATCACTCTTATTATGGGTGAATTTCATCCATGGTGAAAGAGAGCCTGCAGAAAGCTATATGACATCACTCTAGCTCAGGAGTCGGCAACCTTTCAGAAGTGGTGTGCTGAGTCTTCATTTATTCACTCTAATTTAAGGTTTCACTTGCTGGTAATACATTTTAATGTTTTTAGAAGGTCTCTTTCTATACATCTATAATACTATATGTAGTTAGCTACCTTGCATTAATTAGTCCTAATGTGGCTCCTTTACCTTTATGGTAATAAGGGTCTGACACACAAGAGTGTTGGCAAGAAACTGACAGTTTACTTCTGGAACACAGGTAGATGAGTGGGGTATATCCATTGACTTCAGTTACTGCTACCCTTCCTTTGTTAGCAGTTAGTGTTTTCCAGTTAACGACCACAACCAATTATTATATTTGATTTTCTTATTAAAAGTTTCCAGCTGACTGTTGGAAGCGAGAAGATGTTTGGGTTACTGTGGCAATGATGTTTTTCAGGGAAACATTGCTAACATGGGGCTTTGTTACAAACAATACCATGTTTCTGTGCAGTTTGTGCAGCTCTTCCTGGTCGTTCTGGTTCATAAACCGTCTTAGCTGTCAAAAAATTCATAATTGAAAATACTAATCAACTACACATCTGTTTTTTGTAGAGGGTTTGTGTAAATAAAGAGAACAAACAGCAAGGCCTCTCGTGTTGTTTGGATGGCAGGATGTTTAACCAAATAACCAAAATGAGCAAAGTTAGGAGTGAAAAATACTGTCATTTCTTTTTCAAAACCTGATACCCATGATGCCTAGCTGTACACTAGTTTTGAGCACATATTCAGTAAAACCTGTTTTATTTTGTAACTCTCTTCTTGGACACTACCAGAGGAAGCTTTGAAATTATTTTCATGAGCTAAACTTTTTATTTCTGTAATAATGTTACAGGCTCTTAATTCTATAATCTATTCCTAAATATGGGCAAAACCCTGCAATCCACATTTAGGCAAAACTCCCAGTGAAGTCAATAGGAGTTTTTCCTGAAGTAAAGACTGCAGGATTAAGCCCTCTAGAGGGAGCCATTATTTGTTAAAGGGATTAATTTTCCTGTTAATGTGTGGATTATTTATAGGATTAGCATGTGTTTTCAGGTTTCAGAGTGGTAGCCGTGTTAATCTGTATCAGCAAAAAGAACGAGAAGTACTTTGGCACCTTAGAGACTAACAAATTTATTTGGGCATAAGCTTTTGTGGGCTAAAACCTACTTCACTGGAAGCATGCAGTGGAAAATACAGTAGGAAGATATATATATATATATACACAGAGAACATAGGTGTTGCCATACCAACTATAATGAGACTAATCAATTAAGGTGGGCTATTATCAGCAGGAGAAAAAAAACTTTTGTAGTGATGATCAGAATGGCCCATTTCCAACAGTTGACAAGAAGGTGTGAGTAACAGTAGGGGAAAAATTAGCATGGGGAAATAGTTTTTACTTTAGGTAATGACCCATCCACTCAAAGTCTTTATTCAAGCCTAATTTAGTGGTGTCCAGTTGGCAAATTAATTCCAATTCTACAATTTCTTGTTGGAGTCTGTTTTTGAAGTTTTTTTGAAGTTTTCAGTGGATGATAGCCCGTATAAGCACATTTTTGCATGTGACACTTTCATACCATTATCTTAGCAATTGGCAGATAACATTTAATAGTAAGAAAAATATATTAAGCTGTTACAATAAAAAGATGCAAGAACACTGAATTAATTCCTGGTGTAACTCCACTGACATATGGACATAGGCCAGGCATGAATTTGTCTTATAAACTTTATTGTGTCCTATTTGTGAAATTAAGCTTGTTATCTATTTATTTGACAAATAATATACTTCAATAAAAATTAAAAGGTAATCAGTAAATGAGGTAGTAATTGCCTTTTCATTTTCACTGTCTAACGGGATTTCGTGAAGCTTGTATTAGTATTTAATAGGTGCATTACCTTTGTAATATAAAGGAAATAGTTCATTTGATCTTATTAGTATTAATTTATCACATTCTACATTAAATTTCTCTTTATGAAATGCTATGCTTAAGTGGGATAAACATTAACTCTTGTGTCATGATGTAAGAATTATGCATTCCATTTTTTCTGTTCTTAAACTCACATAGAAAGGGAACTTTCAGTGCTGTGAAAATGGCATGCTCCGCTTATGGGGTAGTAGAGGGATTAGCCTTGGGATATTCTGCAGTGGTGCCTTCTAATTTATTAGCATTAGGTGGACTTCCCAGGAAGCTCAATTCATCCCTGTCAGCATGAGAACTACTGTTAAAAGCAAAGCATGTGGAGTGGGAAGGGAAATATGTTACAGTTCAATAATGAAATCAATGGAGTTTTCAGTACCCTAGACTTATTCCAGGCTATTTGAGAGCAGGGGTGCTGGAATTAGGGATGCTAGGGGTGCAGGAGCACCCTGTGGCTGGAAGTGCTTTACATCATATACAGGATTTACAGTTTTGTTCAAGGCTTTCAGCACTTCCACTATAAAAAATTGTTCCAGTGCCACTGTATGAGAGTGGAATTCGGCTAATATGTTTGATCTGAGAATTGGTTGATATGTTTGTATAGGATTTTTTATCTTCTTTCACCGTGGTTTTTATTTTCATCTTGAAGCATCTTTGGTAGTTTCATATTTTGGGCTTTGAGTTGGATTCTACCTTTATTTAGGGCAGGGGTTCTCAAACTGGAGGTCGGGACCCCTCAGGGAGTCGTAAGGTTATTACATGAGGGGTTGTGAACTGTCAGCCTCCACCCCAGACCCTGCTTTGCCTCCAGCATTTATAATGGTGTTAAATATATTAAAAAGTGTTTTTAATGTATCAGGGGGGTCACACTCAGAGGCTTGCTGTGTGAAAGGGCTCACCAGTACAAAAGTCTGAGAACCCCTGATTTAGGGTATGAACACACCTGTAAAAGCACATCCCTGCGTTGAGCGAGGTAGGGGGCTGAATCTTCTCAGTGGAAGTATCAGGAAGTCCTGGGCCTGCTACCCCATCATGGAGTGCTGCTGCACTCTGCTATTCAGAGCCAGAGGGCTGCGAGCAGCCATACATAAGTTAGAGCAGGCTAAAATGGGGTCCAGCTAACATGAGGATAGGGGAAGCAAAGAGGCAGCTTAAGCAGTCAGAACTGGGGTCTGGATAACATGAAGATAGGGGCCCCTCTATTCCTGCAGCTGGAAAAGAGAATCAACCTCACTGACTTTGGTGATTTACAGTAAGAGTCTGGACTCCTGGATTCTCTTCTGAATTCCATTCCTAATTACCTGTATGACCGTAACTTCTGTGCCTCATCTTAACTCATAGGAAATGGGTATCACAGCAGCCTGGTGGGGCTTAATTTATTAACGGACTAAATTCAGCCTGGGGCTGTGACTGTTTCTGTTCAGGATGGCAGGCCCCTTTGGTGGTAAGCCCATCTTGAAGGGAGTTGCAGTGGGGCATGGCACCTAAAATACTTGCTCTGCTGGGGAGCATGGAGCTGGCCAGTGTGGCTTCAAAAGAGGGGCACTACTCAGGGGAGAGATGTGGCAAGTGGTGCTCTATGGAGGAGCTTTGAACTGAGGAGGAGTTTATGTTCTTTCCTTTTGCACCACCAAGTCAGCTTTAAACTTTGTACATGGATTGCTCCAAGGCACGGTGGCCCCTACTGCATATTGCACCATGCTGCACCTGAGGGTGTAAATGAAGTTCAGTTTTTTAAAGTACTTTGAGATCCTTAGATAAAAAGATGGCTTAGGAAAGCAAAAGATAGTTACTGTATTCACAAATAACTATGTTTTATGCATCATAAAGGATGGGAAATGAAAAACTGATATGTCAGAAATACCCACAAGTTAATGCTAGGTCTACCAAAGTTAACATTGCCACATTATATTTCCTATATTTGTTATGGCATGCACATTTATAATACATTAAACGTTAAATTGAACATGGGAAGGAAGAATAGAAAATACAAATAGATGCAACGTAGTTAAATTAGAGTTTCAGGAGCAATATCAGCTTTTGGAGTTTCCTGTCTTTTGAGTGTGAGAATTTTTTTCAGTCCTTATTGTTGCATTGATATAACTTTGTATTTTCCTCTTTGCATTTAATTTTGTGGAGGGGGGCTATGGGGAAGGAAGAGCTGTGGGATTAGAGGGTGTTAAGAAAAATGAAAAAATAAATCTGGAGCTTTTCAGCTTGGGAAATTTTCAAACTCTTCCTGCATTGCCTTGGTCTGGACCAGAACTTCAGTCTTGCACAGTTTAGGAGCTCTGCGGGAACAGAGTTTAACAACTACATTCTTAACCGTGGTATCCTTAACTTGTGTATGCGTACAGCATTAGAAACTGCTCTAGTTAAAAAGTTCAGTAAGAAACCTTGTTTTAATGGTCATATTTGAATTCACAATTTAAAAACACTTTAAACCATAAAAATACATAACTGATTTTCTTCTGCCTAGCCTATTTTTCTCTTTACCTCTTAGATCTACAAAATGACAACCTTGAAGTTTGCACCTATAGCTATTTTGAGTTGTTACAGCATTAAATTATTTTCAAAACATATGGAAAAGTGTATTTTTTTGCATATTTGAATAATTCAGAAGTAGCAGAACTGATTTTACTTATTTAAAAATAACCATTGGGAGTAGTGGAATAGTGGAATAGTTCACTCCAAAAGGGATTTATCTGAGAAAGTGAGAATCCGCTGAAAAATGGCGTTCAACATTAATGACATTAAGTGCTACTTACATCTACCATAATTATGTAACATTGAAGTACAGTACCTTAATGATTGATATGAAAATACTATGCTATGTGATACAAGCAGAGCCTTCTCTTTGTTGTAAGTTTCCAAAATGTTTATTGCCCTGGATGATTTGAATTTGTTTATGTAACCGATCTCTATGTGAAACAAAAAGAAGTGTCAAGAAAAAAGCCCAAAATGTCATCTTTGCCACTTATTCAAAAAGAGTTACGTGAGCTAGCTAACGACAAATGCTGTTTACATGTGAATAAATATGAAACACCGACTGCCAAAAAGTTTGTTTTGTACAAAATAATGTGTAGATCTGAAGATATGTAATCCTGGGATGTGGAGCATTCCTGGTATTCATTAGTGAGGCATTGTCATAAAGGGGGCACCTTCAGATCCTTCTCCGAGTGCTTTAATGTCTCTTGCTGCCTTATGCTTGTAAGATGTAGTTAAATGTCATTTGAGAGACGCCTGCTGTGTCTCCCCACTGTAACAGTATTTATCTGACAGTAGCATAAGTTGGTGTTGGCTCTGCTCTCTGAGAACCTAATCTTTAGCCATTGAAGTAAAATGGGAGTTTTGGTTTTGAAATAAATGGCATGGGTTTGTGTGCTGCAGCCCCGATTCTACAGACATTTTAAACATGTGAGTACTCTCACTGCAGTCAGTAACATTAAATAAATGTATAGGTGTTGCAAGATCAGTCCTAGATAATTAGGATCTGGCCAGGATTGCATTATGGAACAAAGGCTAATGTCCCTGATAAGCCTGATTTTTTTTCCAAGTCCCATTTCACCCCCAACTACCACGAAAAGAAGCCAGTCTTTGAAATTGCACAGAGTTCGGTGTTTCATCAAGTGGCAGGATCCAGTATTATGTTCTTTACTCCCCCATTGGGCTCTCTTCTGCCTTTGTTGCTTGTGAGAATGACCTGGGCCACCCTTGCACAAGAGTGTTTTTGTTTGTACAGAGAAATGTTTAAAATTGACCTGCTAATTGAATCCAAGCAAGAACTGGGGAGTGGGGTGAGACATGTGAAGGGGATGTCCAGGTGGACATGGGGGGTAAGGAGGACTGGGACAAGGAGAGTTGGTAGCTTGGAGCCTGGGAATGCAGGAATCGGGGGAGTAACAGGTACAGGAAGTGGGAGAGTGGCAGAATAGGAAGGGGATGTAGTGGGGAAGGTCTGGAGGATGTGTGTGTACATCCTGGGCCGGGGGACAGGAGAACAGAGTGAGGCATGGAAAAGCAGAGTCTTTTATCTATGTTAAACTTAATTAAATCAATTAGTTTTCAATATGGATAAAAGCTTCCTTTCCATTCTTCTCCACTACCCCAATATTCCACCTGGGCATAACTCCCCTCCACCACACACACCTCCTGTGGACTTGCTGAAGTCTGGAGGCAGAGAAACCTGCGTTGATGAGCCTCATAAGAATTGTCAGAGCAGAGCTCCCCTCGTAGGAAACTTTAAATACCAAGCCTATTTAAAATTATTCTACACTTTTTGTAAAACCCAAATGTTATGAAGGGAACAGTTATGAGTTCCAGACTTTTCCCACTGCCTTTTAGTCCTTCATCCTTCTTTCACTCCACCTGATTTATGCTACTCACCTACCCTTAAATTTCCCATTGAAATCTGAAAAATGAACACACAATAAATGACTGATTTATAAAATCCCATTTCTTATTCAAGGTTCTAGTTCCCAAATACTAGAATACTATCATCTACACAATGTAACTACCAAAATACTGATTGCTAAATAACATTCAGAGTTAAATACCTAAACCTGTGAGGTTTGTGTATGCTGACACTTAATTATGACAGAATAGTCAACACACTTCATGATCTGTATCATGCTATGAGAATGTAGGGAAAACTGACATAACTTAGTGTGCTCTGGGACTATATTATTTTTGAAACCTTTACTACACATATAATAAACAATATATTATAAGCTATGTATAAAATCAGTAGTATACGTTCAACAGCACATTTCCATTGAAGGACCAATGAAAGGAGACAAATGGTGGAAGTTGGGTGGGGTAGTAGTAAGTGATGAAAATTAGCATATTGTGGCAGGGAACTAGCTGGATCCTTTATCTGTTCACTTCAAGACTTGCTTATGTTTGTTTTGTTTTTTAAAGGCGTAAAATTTTTGTTGAAGAGTAGTGTTGTTTTTAGATGGATTCCATTGAAACATACCTTTAACCTTAGCTCTCTATAATTTTTTTGTTGGTAACTAATTATATTTAGTTATAATTCCATTAAAATGGACAGCACCATGCTCTGGGCTTTTCTGGACTGTTTCTTCAGAATATTTGGGAGGGCACTCTGTAAAATGATCTTGTCGTATCACTGAGTTACTTTAAAAATCGTGTGTTTAGCTCATTGTACAGTTGAGTATCAGAGGGGTAGCCGTGTTAGTCTGGATCTGTAAAAGCAGCAAAGAGTCCTGTGGCACCTTATAGACTAACAGACATTTTGGAGCATGAGCTTTTGTGGGTGAATACCCACTTGGTCTGACGAAGTGGGTTTCACCCACGAAAGCTCACGCTCCATAACGTCTGTTAGTCTATAAGGTGCCACAGGATTCTTTGCTGATTGTACAATTGAGGTATCTTTGTTCTTGTGCATCCTTAGGATAAGGAGCCTAACTACATACTCCCTACAGAAGAAAACTCCTATTGATTTCCATGGGAACATTTCTTGCATGAGGAATATGGGATTAGGCTAGGGGTGGGCAAACTTTTTGATCCAAGGCCCAAATCTGGGTATGGAAATTGTATGGCAGGTCATGAATGCTCACAAAATTGGGGGCTGCGGTGCAGGACAGCACCGGCTCGGGGTGCAGGCTCTGGGATGGGGCTGGGGATGAGGGGCTGGGGGTGCAGGAGGGTGCTCCGGGCTGGGACCAAGAGGTTTGGAGGGCAGGAGGGGGTCAGGGCTGGGGCAGGGGTTTGGAGCACGGGAGGCGGTCAGGGGTGCAGGCTCTGGGTGGTGCTTACTTCAAGCAGCTCCTGGAAGCAGAGGTATGTCCCCTTTCCAGCTCCTAGGTGGAGGCGCAGCCAGGCAGCTCTGCATGCAGGGCTGGCGCTTGCATTTAGGCGGCTTAGGCAATCGCCTAGGGCGCCAGCATTATTAGGGGGCGGCATTTTGCTGGAGGGGGTGGCAGGCGGCTCTAGTGTTGCTGCTGCAGTGGTGCCTGCGGAGGGTCCGCTGGTCTGCGGCTCTGGTGGAGCTGCCGCAGTCGTGCCTGCGAATGGTCGGCTGCTCGCGTGGCTGTGGTGGACCTCCCGCAGGCACGACTGCGACAGCTCCACCGGAGCCGCAGAAGCAGCCAACCATCCGCAGGCAGGACTGCGGAGCCGGTGGACCAGCGCGCGGGGCGGCGAAATGGCTGTGCGCCTAGGGCGCTCAAACCCCTAGCGCTGGTCCTGTCTGCACGCTGCCCCATCCGCAGGCACCACCCCTGCAGTTCCCATTGGCTGTGGCTCCCAGCCAATAGGAGCTGCAGGGGTGGTGCTTGGGGCAGTGGCAGCCTGTGGAGCGGAGCCCCCTGGTTTCCCCTACATGTTGGAGCCAGAGGGGGGACATGCTGCTACTTCCAGGAGCTGTGCAGAGCCACAGCACGCATGGACAAGGGCAAGCCCCTGACCCCACTCCCTCTCCCCGGCTGGAGTGCCAGAGGGGGGCAAGCCCCAGAACACCCTGCTCCCCCGGTGGAAACTCAAGGGCTGGATTAAAATGTCTGAAGGGCCAGATGCTACCCCCAGGCCATAGTTTGCCCACTCCTGGCTTAGGCTCATAGGGCCAAGCCCTGAAAATCACAACACAGAGTCATCATAGTACAACATATTGCAAAAGGCAATTCTCCCTATGATCAAATCATTCCTACCAGGCTCTCCACTGTCTCTTCTTCTAACACCTTGTCAGTTATAAGTTCATTCCCTGATATAAATAACTCAACTGAATTCAGTAGGTTAACACTGGGAATGAAACTTGAGATGGTTGGGCCACGAAGACAAATGCAGGAGCGGTGTCCAGAGCAGAGATAGAGATTCCCAAATGAGGGGTCAACTGGTGGAAGGAAAGGAGGTAGTAGAGGTTCTTGTTCAGAGGCAGTGCTGCTTAGGGGAAATGATTGTGAAGAATGTGCTGGTTCTAAGCAGCTGATATAAATGGGGAAGCTGAATTAAAGTGTAACCCACACACCTCCTGGGTGTGCTGCTCTGTCCCATCTAGTGACACTGAGACCACTTAGGGAGAGAGCAACTAATGGCCATGTGGTTTTTAGCTCATGCAATAGAGGCTCATGCATTTAGCCAAGACCGTAGAGCAAATTCATAAATCTCTTTCTAAGTGGTCTCGGTGCCACTAGATGGGACAGAACACCACATCCAGGAGGTGTGTGGGTTACAAAAACATCCCAGGACCCCAGGTAATGCCAGAGCTGCCAAGCCACAATTTTCTCAATATTTCTAGGAAGAGGAATGTTCCCTGAATCTTGGTGATACTTTCTCCACAACATTTTGAAAATCTGACTTTTGCTGTCTGTTTTAACTGTAAAATAGCTTGTCTGGCATGCACAAAAAAAAAAGCCCTCATCGCTCATCTTGGTTACTGTAGCCTCCTAATCCAGTCCACATTCCTCTCCTTTCCCTACCCCTAGTCTCTCCAAATTGTGGTCCCCAAATTTGTCCTCATCCCCAAAATACCAACTAGCAACTGACTGATTTGATGTGAGTGCAGACATTTCAAGCAAAGATTGGTTTCTTGAGTGCTTCTTACTTCAATGCTTTCTTCATTGCTGCCTTGGCCAATCTCTATATCAAATGCAAAATAACATGACAGATATAAAGAAAATGCAAAATAAGCATTGCCCCAAATAATGATTTGGGCACTGCATGTAGATGGTCTTAAAATGTAACCTTTCGTGCTTAGGTTTGTGTTCCATTTAAGGATAAAACAGTAATACTTAGTACTCTTCTAACTATAAATTCTATTTGATTGATTTCCCCCCCACCCAAGTTGCTTTGTATGCTCTTTAAAGCTCTTCCTGTATATACAGTGGAGGCATCATTTAGTAAAGTACATTTCAAATATGGAGCCAGCATTTTAGATTCATTACTTTTGCTACTTTATCATTCCTTGCTACCATCAGTAAAATACGAACTTGTTTTTCTAATGATTCTGCAACCTCTGCTTTTCTCCTCCCTTAAAAAATAGTTTGTATGCTAAAGCAGTGAATAGGAGTAGTGAGCTCAAGGGATTGATAATAGGAAAGGCTGAGGCTTTGCCATGGAGTTTTCCTCCGTAGTTACAAGGGGTGAAATGGGAAGGGACGAGGGGCTGCTATTTCCAGCATGGCCTCATTGTTCTCTTTGGCACAGGGATATATGAGAGCCTGATATGACTTGCCTTGTTTGCAAATCAGGGAGGCAGTGCAGGTCAGTCGATAGAGTACTTGATGGAGACTCAGCAGACCTGCATTCTATTCCCAACTCTGCCATGGAACTGTTGTATTATATTGGGCAAGTCACTTCACCTCTCTGTGCCTCCTTCCCCTCCCATCCTATGCCTACATTGCCTGTTTAGACTGTAAGCTGTTTGGAGGAGGAGCTCTTTCTTACTGTGCGTTTGTACAGTATCTAGCTCAGCCAGCTGTCTCTCCAGTTCTACCAAGGCGTATTGGTTGAGCAGAGTGGGGAAGTCTGTTCTACAAAGTTTTCAGTGAATAAAGAACTTGTACCAAGTTCTTCTTTCAGAATAGAACCCCTAACAAGAGAGGAAGCCAAGTATTAAGCATGTTGCCAGTGCTCTTGGTTGTGTACCATGGTGCAGGAGCTGCTGTTCTGACACTGGACTTTAGAAACAAAGAGGTCTGGACCTGGAGGCTACAAACTGGATCTTCTAATTTTACACTGGAGGGAGGCCAACATAAATCAAATCCAGATCTTTTGAACGACAGTGCTGACCACTGCCACTGCTGCAGCACAGTACTGATTTAACTTACGGGCACAAAGTATTATATTTAAAATATACAAATAGTATGTTCAGATACAAGAATGGATCCTGAAATATTGAATAGACAGCAGTGGGGTGAATGTGACAAGAGGTCAATATGTCATTGATGATCAGCACTGGGTAGGTATGAACACAAGTGTCCCAGTATAGCTCCTATTTAATTTTCTCTCACTGAAGCCTGTAGGAGACAAATTTAAAGAACATTCAGGTCCAGAGTTTCCAAATAGCCCATATTTTAAATAAAAATCTTCCAACCAGTGAGGAAGAAAAATGGATCCCAGATGTCCCTGCCATTGTAAATATGATTGTTTAGTTTTTTTAAAAACAACCCCCCTTCACCTCCAGATCTGCCTGTCTGAAATGTGAGGAGCAATCTCCGTGCACTTGCTTTGTTGTTGAGACCTTTCCTGGCCATTTCCAGGATAATTCAATGCCGCCAAGTTTTGCAGTATCGTAGCACAGGATGTTTATTTTGTGGGGAGGGAAGAGGTAGTGGGAAATACAGGAATAGAAATTTGTTTAATTATACAAAAAATATACTGAGGTTGGAAAATGAAGAATCATTCTTGCATGGAAAAAAACAGGTTACAATGTTTGCTAGTATCTATATGAATATTATCAAAATGATGACTCATCATTAGTGCTTAGGAGTAGCATGGTAATGAGTGGAACTAAATGAATGAAAGTAATTTGTTGAAATTATATAGGAGTCGCTTTTAGAAAATCTTAGTACATTGTTGTGGAGACAATGGGCCATACTCTGTTTTCAGCTGCACTGAAGTATATCCAAAGTAATTCCAGTGGAATAGCTCAGAACATAATTGGTCCTAAATTATGTAGCAGGTGTTAAGGAGGCAGATCTCTTCCAGTGGAATATTTGAACACTTACCTGTTTAAATGCTGTTGACCACTGATCCACACAATAATTTATATTGTAACAGGCACTGACTTAGTGCTAGTATTTTTTTAAATGGTCTCTGATTTTTCCCTGTTGAACTGGAACTCTTAAATTCCACTCTGACTTACATGTCAGGGCACTTCATTGAAGCTAATGGAATTGCACAGGTTGAAGTCAGGGCAGAACTTAGCCCTTGCAAATGTGAATCTGTGTTATTTACACAGCTTGTTTACGGCAAAACCTCAACCACAAAATTCCCGTCTACTTTCTTGTGCTTTATTGACATAATTTCAACAGATTTTCCCAGCAGCTACTTAAAAAGCTTGAGATTCAGAAAACATGATGGGTGGGGAAAAAAAGGGAATTTTTATGTTCTCTCAAAACATCCTGGGCCCATGGTAAATCTGAACTAATGCCATTGATGAAATTCTCCCAGAATATGGCTCTCTGGCCCTGATAGAGCAGTATCTAGGGAATTGGGTCATGTGGATACTCATCATTCCTCATTTTCATTGTATGAGGGTTTACTGGTCAAAAAGTACTATTAAATTATGTAATGGTTGCCCCTTAGTGGCATCAAATTGGTGACATTGAGATTCTGCCAGTCTTACTCACCCAAGTAGTCCCATTGAAGTCAAGGATTTGCCACTTACAAAGGGAAGACATAACTCTGCACTGATTTTTTTTCTAAACTTTTCCCCGATACCAAAAATTAATAATATTGGGTGAGAAAATCCTATATAGCATGGGTAAGAATGGCAGAACTGAGTCCTAAATGCCATAAACTTGGATTTAAAGGCATTAAATCCTTAATGCCAAGCCCAAATAGCTTCTCGGGGGAAAGAGGAAGAATCTTCCCTCCTCCTCCTCCTCTATTTTGGAGAGACCTACCTATATTACAGCTTCCGTCCTGAGGGTTGCCGTTCAGGGAGTTACCACTGAGCTGGATCCCACTCTGTACAGGCAGTATGCAACCCCTTAAATGAGAACCCTCCCCTCTGAAATCCAGCATACTTCCTTATTCCTCATAACGCCATGGTTCCCTCTTCCAGAGAGCCCTCCATGACTGCAGGGGTAGGAGGTTGAATTTGCCCGTTTGTGCATAGAACCATTCTGCTGTCGGCTTGGATACACATCATATGGTACTGGGGGAAATGAGATGCTTAACCAGTAGGATTTGGAATGTGGAAAGTTCATTTGTGAGAAGCTTTATGGCATGATCTCTGTGTGAGCAGGGCTGGTGCAAGGATATTTCGCGCCCTAGGCGAAACTTCCACCTTGCGCCCCCCCCTCCAGCCTGGGGAGCCAGCGCCATCCCTAGCTATTTTGGTGCCCTATGCAGCCCCCAGGCCTCCACGGAGGAATGGGGGGGCAGGCCTTCCTGGGGGGGCTGTGTGGGGCCCCGCCCCAGGCCTCCACGGAAGGGGGGGCTGGTCTCAGACCTCCGAAGGGGACATGGGGAAGGGGGGCTGGCCACTTCCTGCGGGAAGTGGAGTGACCCGGCCACAGCCTGCTCCGCTCCTGTGGCTCCCCACTGCGCCGCTGGCAAGTGTGAGGGGGAGGGCAGTTCCCCTCTATCTCCAAGCCTGGGAGCCAGGTGGAGTGCAGGGTCAGGCCTGGCTGCAGTCTTTAGGGGAGTGGGGGCGGGGCTGGGGTGAAGCAGGGATGGGAAGAGGTGGAGTTGGGGCGGAGCAGGAGCAGGGCAGGGGCCATGGGGAAGAGCCAGGGAGCCCCCCCTGCAGCAGCTCCCAGCCCTGTGGCACCCCCCCCTGCAGCAGCTCCCCGCACCCCTCTGCCCGGGCAGCCCCTCCTGCAGCAGCTCCCCACCCTAGCTCACCTCCGCTCCGCCTTCTCCCCTGAGCATGCCGGCGCCGCTCCACTTCTCCCACCTCCCTGGCTTGCAGCACCAATCAGCTGTTTGGCACGGCAAGCCTGGGAGGGAAGGAGAATTAGAACGGGGGCGGCGTGTTCGGGGAGAAGACGGAGTGGAGGTGAGCTAGGGAGGAAGCAGTTCCCCTGCATGCCCCCCACCCCCGTTACTTGCTGCGGGCAGCCCTCCCCACGCCTCCCTGCCCCAGCTCACCTCCACTCCATTGCCTCCCCTGAGCGTGCTTTTTGGTGCCCCAAACCGCTTGGCGCCCTAGGCGGCCGCCTAGTTGCCTAGTGGTTGCACCGACCCTGTGTACAATAGTACTGTACAATAATTGGAACAAGACTACTGTATTTCAAGCCTGCTGGAACTCAGAAACAGTGGGGCAGCAGAATATATTTCCGGGTTGTGTTGGTAGTTACCTTGTGCATAATTCAGAGTTTTAATGCAGTTTTTTATGTGGTGATATTGTTGTTCAATGATTTAATCCTAGTGAATTGACTAGCTAGGCTAGTCTGCTGGTGTGTGACACTACTGCCTATCATGCTGACCAGTATTGTCCCATTGCTTCCTTGTACTCCCCCTTCAGCTTGTCTGTATCCATCTGTGGTCTCGTTTCTTATGCGTAGATTGTGAGTCTATGGGGCCAGGGATTGTCTTTTGGTTTTGTGTTTGTACAATACCTAGCACAATGGGCCCCTAGATGCTATGATTAATACAAACCATTAATAATATGACAGTAAAACTTTGCTTTTCCTTTTTAGTTATGCCTCTTCACAGAGAGTTCAGGTGTTATGAAAGTGTGTATGTGAGATGCTTTGTATTATTTGAGCACAAAGAAACATGGAATTCAAGATGATTTTGGTACCAGCATTCTGTGGTGATCCTGAGGCGTATTTAGAAAACATTCATTTGTTAATGCATACATATTGTGGCAAAGAGCCGCCTTCTCCTCAGCAGGCTCAGTCCTTTTTACCCTTGGATACACAGGCTTGGGCAGGGCAAATCCTAATAGGTAGCACAGGGTCCAGCTGTTCCATTCCCCAGTCCGTCCCTTGTGCTTGTTTTCCTTCCCTTCTGAGGAGGGGAGTGCAGCCTTCCTTCCTGGAAGGGTTCAGTGTCTTGCTGCACTTGATCTACTGGCAGCTTCCCTGCTTCTCTCACACATCCTCCTTCCACACAGGGGAGGGTTTAAAAAGGTCTTAAGCAGTTGGAGCCAGCTGAACCTAATTAGTTCCCTGGTAACTCCTATTCCATCTGAACCTTATTTCCCTGTGGTTATCTCTCCTCAGTGGACAGGGAGAGGCCTTTCAACCCCATGGGACTAATTACTACCCCCCTATCTTGTAGCTGTTTGTCCTGGGTTTACCACAATATGCAATAGACCATCAAAGATACGGACACCAGAATTATGGACTGCCGGGTCAACCGGACACCACGTGAAACTGGAAGTAACCAATCAGACAGCAGCAGAGATAAAGAAACATACAAATAACATACTGTGCCTGTATTTGTGGGTAAAAAACCTCACTTTACCCATGAAAGCTTATGCCCAAATATGTCTGTTAGTCTTTAAGGTGCCACTGGATTCCTTGTTGTTTATGTGGCTACAGACTAACATGGCTAGCCCCTGATACTTGTGCCTGTATTGTATCTTAAAGATAGGGACATTTGGGCTGCTTGTCCCCACCCCTCCATCATCGTGCATTGGGCAGCCACTTACAACAAGACGCTGTGGCTGTCAGCTTTTTCTCCCCACTCCCCCACCTCCCTGGCGAAGAGCTGTTCTCTCTCTCATGCACACGCACATGTGCACATGCGCACACACACACACACACACACTCACACACTCCCTCCCTTTCTGCTGGGAGAAGGATTAGCTTGCAAACTCATGCAGGGCACTAAGTAAAGAGCTTAGCTGCTGTTGAAACCTGGCATGGAGTATCAGCTGCTGGATCTGGAGCATGAACTGTGCTTTATTCACAGTTACGAACATTTCGGAGTTATGAACAACCTCCATTCCTGCGGTGTCCGTAACTCTGAGGTTCTACTGTACTTATAAATAAAATGTACTTGGGGTTGGGGAATCGCTTTGTTACAGAAGTGACTGCAATGGTCTAAAATGTTAACTTGGTTAAACCATTAATTTTTCCCCACTGTTTTAAAGTATGTGAAAACCATAGAGAGATCTGCGCATTTAATTACAGTCTGCATTACAAGAGTATCGTGCTACACTTGGGACTATAGAAATGTGAATGAAAACTAGATAAGAATCCTTTCAAGTAATCACAGTTGATGGCAACTAAAGTAACATTAACTTACGGAGGAAATAATTTGTTGAAAATTCCGCATCATCAAGGATGTCTTCATTATATTGAAAGCACGAATATATGAAAATAATAAATCTAAATATTGTTAATTGTCATGATTCATTAAATACAATGAGGTTTTGTGACCGCTTGTGATTGTGTTGAAATGTCCCATTTAATACATAATATATGGTCTCCCTCGACTCTGTGTATGCAGTATAACATCTATATGCTGGGCATGACTGTAAAGAATGTTATCTTCTCTAGAGAGAGGGTGCTAAACTGGTAACTGAGCTAGGATACACACCCTGACACCAAGAGGCTCTGGTTACACAAAGTAAACAAACTAAATTAAATGGAGCTGTAAAAATGAAATAACAAATTAATTACATCATATCAGTTTTAACAATTGTATACAGGTCACAATTTTAAAATTAACTTTTTATTTAATTTTGTTCTAATTTTATGTGCCTCATTAAAGATCTGGTCCTGCTGCCACTGCAGTGAATGGCAGATCTTCATCAGTGGGATAGAATCAGCTCCAAGCATCAAAATATGCTGGCACCTCTCATAATTTTGTTATTCATACTTAGATACAGCAAAATCCCATTAACAGTTGGGAAAAAAAGACGGTTAAAGTAGAAGGATAACAGATTGCTAATCATGCTTAAGTTTTCTCACATGTGAAGTCCCATTTACTCTGTAAGTCAAGTTAACATGTTCACAAGTGTTTGCAGAATTGGGTATGTAATAAGACATATTTTATTAGTTAATCATTATGCATGGCAATTAATTAAATGGAAAAAGCAGACTTTTTTGTGAATACCTGTTTTAATATGGCAACATAGACTAGTGAATCAAAGGCACATGGTAGGTATAATGTGTTTGGACTTTAAAAGAACATTTGATTATGTATGTTTCAGTCTTACGCTGAACTTTGTGGTTAGTTTGGATATTAGTGCTGTCATGCAGTGAAATTGGTCAAAATACTTCTTGGGGAGGACTGGAAATGCTCACTTGGTGCATCCCACAGAGAAGGCTGGGCTTACTGTCCTGGTACAGTTTGCACCTTCCTTATTTGTGTGGGGGAGCTCAGGTGTGGTGGTGTCTTGGGTCCTGTGGTGTGGATCCTAAAGCAGGAGATTGGAGAAAACAATGTAACCTCTCTAGATTAATAGTGCTGTAGAGGCTGGTTCCCTTGGAAAACAGCTAGTTAAAAATAATCCGTTTGTCCCAGAATATTCTGTTGGCTCTTGTAGAAATTATAGTCTCAGTCTTCATGGGGCTAGGGGATGGCAGCTGCATTATGAATACTGCATTACTAGTACAGCTGTGGGCAGGCTGTCCCAAAGAATGATACTAGCATCTCTGGAAATAGCTGAAATTGTATCATGGTGAAAGCTGCTGGTATGGAAAGAACACACACACACACACACACACACACACACACACACACACACACACACACACACACACACACACACACACACACACACACACACACACACACACACACACACACACACACACACACACACACACACAATTTTGTGAGGCAGAAGGGAATAATTTAAAATTGTTGGATGACAAGTAATTTTATGTTAAAAATTACTAGAAATATTTAGTCCAGAGAAACAAGAAATGACTGGCCACCTCTTACTACTTGTTTCTCTTACTGCCAAATCAGGGAAAACCAAAGTAAAAAGATGGAATTATTGATACAGGTTATTCATTAGACTATCTCAGGTGATGTGACTCCCACTATTGTTAGTAACAGGAGTTCTTTTACATACCTTCAGGGATGCCAAGATTAAAATCAAGCAAAGTAATCATAGATATTAACCAGGGATATTTTATTATTAAAGAAGGAAAAAGAAAACATTAAACAAAAAACCACAAATGACACAATACAGGTGATTAACTGGTTACTTTAGTTACAATCTCTTCTATATGCTTCCCTGCGGAGAGCTTTTAGGAGAGATTAAGCCTTTGACAGTGGAGGTGTTCTTCATTTGGGAAGTTAAGACCAAAGTTCAGTGTTTTCCAAATTTTATTGTGAGCCCATCTTAGTATCTCATAGATATTTAAACTGTTTATAATTGGACAAAAGAATTTAAGAGCAGGTGGGGCCTGTTTGGTATATCATTGATAACCTAAACAGTTGATCATTGGGCAAAGTACGGTAACTAATATTAACTAAATCCTGTGAAATCGAAGAAAATATTTAAATCAGTTACTTAAAAGGAGCCATTTAAGGAACAGTCTTGAGATGGGACAATTATGAATATTAAGAAACTTACATACAATTAAATCCCACTATTTTTTTTGTTTACCAATGTTTAGCCCCTGTTACCTCTTCAAGAATACTTGGTCTAACCATTTGGCAATTAACAGGAGAAACTGTTAATATTTTTAAGTTACAAAAGCATTTCCGTATTCCGATAAATATTCAGAAGAGTTTAAATTTAATCTGTTGGCAGTATCTTAGTTAACTTCTGTCATAACATATTCCCAGATTTGGATCTTAGCGTCCAAAATATGGGTGTTAGCATGAAAACCTCCAAGCTTAGTTACCAGCTTGGACCTGGTAAAACTGCCACCACCCAAAAAATTAGAGTGTTTTGGGGCACTCTGGTCCCCCCAAAAACCTTCCCTGGGGACCCCAAGACCCAAATTCCTTGAGTCTCACAACAAAGGGGAATAAACCATTTCCCTTCCCCCTCCTCCTTCCAGGTGTTCCCTCCCTGGGTTCCTGGAGGGATACACAGAAGCAATCTCCGTGAATCTAAACAGAGGAATTCCACCCTCCCTATTTCCAGTCCTGGAAATAGGTACCGAGAGAGAGAGAGAGCCAAGCTCCCCCCCACCCCCTCCTTCACCCAGAGGGAATGCAAAGTCAGGCTAGTAAATCTAACACACACAGATTTCCCCCTGACTTTTTCCTCCCACCAATTCCCTGGTGAGCTACAGACTCAATTCCCTGGAGTTCCAAACTAAAGAAAAAACTCCAACAGGTCTTAAAAAGAAAGCTTTATGTAAAAAGAAAGAAAAAATACATAAAAATGGTCTCTCTGTATTAAGGTGACAAATACAGGGTCAATTGCTTAAAAGAAATCTGAATAAACTGCCTTATCCACAAAGAATACAATTTAACACATTCCAGCAACTACACACATGTAAATACAAAAAAACAAACCTATGGTCTTCCTATCTTTGTACTTACAACTTGGAAACAGAAGATTAGAAAAGCAGGAGGCAGAAAAATCCTCTCATAGCCGAGAGAGTACAGGCAGAAGACAAAGAACTCACACCCAAAACTTCCCTCCACCCAGATTTGAAAAAGTCTTGTTTCCTGATTGGTCCTCTGGTCAGGTGTTTCAGGTTACTCCTTTCCAGGTGAAAGAACATTAACCCTTAGCTATCTGTTTATGACAACTTCCTCTCACCAATCCGTGTTGAAGTCCTGGGGAGGCTTTCCTTGGTTGCTTTCCTTTTGAGGCTTCTCTGTTTTTCTTATCTGACTGTGGCAGCTTGCTTGTAGAGATGGCAGGATGAGTGGTGGAGTGCTTGCTGTTTAAGCAAGGTAGCAGAGATGTGTGTGTGTGTGTGTGAATATATAGAAAAACATACCTCTTTCAGGCTTGTGTAGATTCCAAGTTAGTTGCTATCATCCTTTCACTGGGCTCAGTACCTTTATGGGTTGTCTGTAGGAGCTTCTTCATTAAATGAATATGCTGCACTTTCTAGCTGCCTTTGTTCTTGTGTTGGGAAAATCCCAGATAACCTTTTAAAGTTAGAGATTAACATTTTATTTTTATTCAGTCCATTGTCTGACATAGTCCTTCAGTTTATTTAGAGTTCAACAGGAAATTATTTTTTTTTAAAATTCAAACAATCCTGTTCTTTTTACAAATATTTTTAGTTTTTAAAATAGTCTTTTAAAATTAAATAATTCTTAGAAATTCTTCAGTTTAAGAATCAACAACTCCTTGAGTAATTATTTAAGTTTTTTATTGTTTAAGTTTATGATTTTTCTTGTCATCTTGAGTTGGGTGAGGGAGCTATTTAAGCATGTCAATTTAATTAATCCTCCACTAATATAAATATTCTATACTTAAAGAGCTTCTTACATCAATAATTAGTTTAGCAAGATCATTAGAGTCTGTTAGTACATGAGCACTTTACTATTTACATAACAATGATATTAGGAAATTTAATTTAGTGCTTTGCATTTAGTTAAAATAGTTGCAAATGTGCCGTTCAAAATGATTTGTCGTTTCACAACTGACGAAATAAACAAAGGTTTAAAACATTTCCAACTACACATGTTTTTCCTAGACACTTTTGAGTGAAGTTTTTAGAATAATTATAAAATTAAACAAGCATATTTCTAGAATTATTTGTGTGGGTTTACTCTGAACTTTTCCTTGGGAGGGTGAAAAAGCCCACTTTATACCTAGATTTATTTTTTGATAATGTAACCCTACATTCCTTTTCACAAATCAGGTCTTTTCCTAAAAGGTGAATGTTTTTTGTATGATATGTTTTCTTGAAACAAGGATTACATTTGTACTAAACTGGTATTTTATACAAAGGATGGTATTCTGGTTTGTTTGTCTCTGGGGTGACAGAAAGCAGAAGCCTCTTGGAATTCATCTCCTTAGCTTGAATGTTTTCTGCAGTTGGTAAACAAAAACATATATATGTTAGGTACTTTTCTCCAAGTACCATATATATGAGAATAATGATAAATATATACTAATCTTCAGTAAAGGCACTGGGAAGCTTAATTACATAATATTAAAATAGTGTATTAATATAATTTTTGCATTAATACTGAGGTCTCTACATCAATTTATCACTTAAAAACAAAGAGCTGAATTCTCCCCTGCATCCGGGGTCTTCTTGTTGTGAGGGGAAGGAGATGGTCATTAGGGAGTCAGATACAGCTAGCTCCCTCATTCAGCACCAATCTGGCCCTGACATTCCTTAGAGTAGCTCAGGTGCTACTCTGGCTTATACCACTAGATATCTTTTTCCAGTGGAGTGTAATAGAGCTCTGCTAAAGTAGAGTGAAGGGGTGGCTGGTATGGGAGACAGCTCTACCTAGTTCATTAGCTTTATGCCAACAGAGAAATCCCTTCTCCAAGGGTAAATCTTCACTGGCCACTTATGGGCAGAACACGACCAGATTGCACTGCCTGAGCAGCACAAAGTGAATGAATCATACTGTAGGATCTGGCCCAACATATTTCCATTCCACCTCTCTATACATTGCAGAGGTTCATGAGCCTAGAAATTCTATTTGGTACTCATGTTTATGCTTGCACTGGTCACCTGTCAGCCACGTTTGTGTTGTCCGGGGGACATGGCTCATTATAAAACTGAACAATATAATGTCTTGGGCTTTATAGACTTTTCTCCTGAAATTGACCATGTTTTCATTTATATCACAACATCTATTGTTACTTGTGCTGTCCATTATACAGGTAGCAGAGAAAACAACACAACTTATCTGAGAAATGAGTTTTCTTCCTAATCTGTCCATATGGCTAGATGTAGATCACCTTTTGCATTACTCTTCCTGTGGTGTAATTACCTCAAGATATCACTACACAAGATGATCAGCAAGGCTTATTCTGAAATTATCTATTTTTTTTGGTAGCTTAGTGCTCACAACGAAGGCTTTGAGTTCAGCATACTAGGTCGGTTCTGAGCCAAGAAGTGACTCAGAGTACGAAATAAAAGGCAGATTTCCATAAGGACAATAGCTGTTAATTCTTTAAAGTGTGGCTGTACTTTGAAAAATCACGCTGTAAAAAATGGCTTTGTGGAGTTTCCAGCCTATAGCCTGGCTATAACAGTTCTAGGTTATAACAATAACAAATGTAGTATTAATTGGACTTAACTACATGCTTGAAGATAAGCACATGCTTAAGTGGTTTTCTGAGCTGGGTTCCTAATTAAATGTAAGTGTTAGAGAGAACTGCCCATAGTACTGGAGTTTGGACAGATATTTTAAGTAGATAATTTTTGTCTTCTGACTGTATTGTCAGGTGATATTTGTTGTAATGATCACAGTTCCTGCCTTTCTCCAAGCCTTCAGGGTCCAGTATGTGCTCCCTCAAAAAGGAGAAGTACAATATACAGTCAAACCTCGCAATAACGTGCCCCGCCATAACACAAAATCACATATAACGTGATCATAAGTTGGCTCCCCTTTAAGGCCTAATGCCAGTGGTCCCCAATGCCATGGCGCCCGCTGGGACATTGATGTGCCCCCGCCTAGTGCCCAGCAGGGGAGAGAAGCTGTGGCTCTGCGCCTCCCGGGGACAGAGAACTCAGAGGCTGCGGGCGCCAGTGCTCACTGTCTCCGGCAGGCACAGGGCCGCGGCTTCTCTCCAAGCTGGAGAGGAGCTGCGGCCCCGCGCCTGCCGGGAACAGGGAGCACTGGTGCCCGCAGCCCTGGAGTTCTCTGTCCCTGGCAGGCGCAGGGCCGCGGCTTCTCTCCAAGCCAGAGAGAAGCCGTGGCCCCATGCCTGCCAGGAACAGAGAGCACCGGCACCCGCAGCCTTGGAGTTCTCTGTCCCCGGCAGGTGCGGGGCCGCAGCTTCTCTCCCCTGCTGGGCACTAGAGGCACTAGGGGCACTGGGCACTAGGCTGTGCACATCAATGCAACGCATTGGGGACCACTGATTTAAACTGACCGGCTTGAAACACCGCTATACTGCGACCCCGCATTTATCACAATGGAATTTTTTGGACCCCAAACATTGCGTTATAGCGCAGTCTCACTGTATTTCTGTACATTATACATCTCCTTAATGTTTACCCACCACTTCCTATATTAACTTTGCACAATGAAGTCATTGCTAGCTCTTGAGGCACCATCATTTTTCTGCAGGTGTTTTTTTTGTTATAGTACTGTACTAACCAAGTGTTTGTGTGTGTTTTGAACCTACAGTACAGCCAAGTACAGTGTGGTGACATTTCTACCTCGATTCCTCTACGAGCAGATTAGAAAAGCTGCTAATGCTTTCTTCCTCTTCATTGCCTTACTGCAGGTATGGTTGTATTGTTTTACCTTTGATTCAAAAGAAATTCAAATGTAATTACAAAGCAACTAAAAGAAAAACAAATCAAGGGTGTCTCAATAGAATAATTGATAAAGTAGTCACCATTATCACAATGTGAAGTACATAACTTTAAACAGGAAATTAAAGGGTAGTTGGAGATTTTGAAGCTGTTTGCAAAGTAAATTCCAATTTAATAAGAAGTCTTGTTGCTAATTTCACCGTAAATTACTTTTAAACTGACCAAAGAGACTAAAAAAGCTTCTTTTTTGCATACGTGTGCTTGTAAAGCCAGGTTGTTTTAGTTACTGTGGGTCAGATACTCATCTGGTGCAAATAAAGAAAATGGAGGTATGCTGATTTACACCACCTGAATGAGTTCATCTGTCTAGGCCAGGGAGGGAGAGAGAAATGTGTAAGTAAAAGAATTGTAGAAATTCTAAAATGGCCTATGATAGCTTTCTTTTGCAAAATAATGCTATGATTTAAAGGTCTGATATCTCAGTCCTTTCAGAGCTGTAAACAAGTGCTGTATAAACCACTGGGAATCTCCATTTTCTGCTGTTTATAAAGCTTCACTTTCTGGTCCTGAATCTTAAATAGCTCAGTGATACAGGACTTACTATGATCCATCCTGCACCTCTGACCAGTACATTTTTAGGGGGAAATTGTACATTTGGGTGGGAGGGGAAGAAGAGAACATTTCTCTGACATGTTGTTTTTAATTGGCTTGAAAATGGATTGGTTTGAATCATCTCAAAGTTTATGAAGTCAGAATAAGCCCCAGTATACATGGGGTAATGGGCAGAGTGCAGCTGAGATGATTAAGGTTCTATCCCTTATGGCTGCTGCTCTAGTTCTACTTCTCACTTGATATATTCATAAAATTCTAAACTTTACCTTATATAAATCGTAGATTTGCTGCATAAAACAGTTCTATTTTGTCCTTTACAGCAAATTCCAGATGTCTCTCCAACAGGAAGATATACCACCTTGGTGCCATTGCTATTTATTCTAACCGTTGCTGGCATCAAAGAGATTATAGAAGACTACGTGAGTATAATTTATTTAATTTGGGAAACAAGTAGGCTTCCGACCAGTGAAACACATACAGCTTTAGTAAATGCATCTTTAAGAGTTACACAGTAACCGTTGTTGGATCAAATCCTGAGATCTTTGCTTAGTTATTACTCAGCCCTTACTCAGGTAAATAGTCCATTGACTTTAAGAGGAGCTTGCCTGAGACAGGACCTCAGGAGTCGGCTCATTATCATTGTGTAATAGTACTTTATTAAACATATATATGTCTCACTAGGTGTGCTGTCTGTTTTGAATAATTGAATGGATCTGGGCTGGTGTGTTGACGTGAAAGCATATGTACAATAGGAAATGCAGATGAACTTTGAACTGGGTTACGAAAACACAATATTAAAACAAATGGAGCTTTATCTATTTATAACAGTGGAGAATCTGCCCCATAATAAAAATATTTGAATTTATTTTATCAAGAGAATTCCAAAGTTTAAAACATATTGAGAAAAGCAAATTTTGAAGAGGCTATACCTATATATTTTAATTGGAAGCGTGAGAAATATAAATATTTCAGTGCTTGCAAGAATAATCACACTCACTAAATCTCATCTCTTTTCACCTTCTAATACGTGTAGCACAATAATTGCACATAAAGGGGCAAACTTTCAAATTGGCTTCCACAGACAATGTGAATTTGCACACCCAAATTTTAGCTTGCAGTGTTTTGTTTTGCACACTCCAAAGCTCCATGTTTCTTGCACAAGTATAGTAATTAACTATGTAGTATCCCAGTTTGCACATTTGTATCCAGCAGGATCAGGGTGCAAAAAATATTTACTTAAAATTACATGTGTAAAAAGAACTAAGAGCAGTTCTGTTTGTGCTAATTTAGGTGCTGCTTTGTAAAATTTGGCCCAAAGGCTTCTCTGAGTAGAAACAAAGTCACTTATTTGTAGCCAAGAAATTAAATCTTTAATTACATATGGTAGCAAAAAAAAAACAACCAAACAAACAACAATGCTGTTTCTCTGTTTTCTTTTACTCTAAACTCAAGTGTAGTACACAGATACAACTTTAGATAATGTTTTCACCCCACTTCTCGGCCTTATGGATGAGGGGTGAAAACATTATCTAAAGTTGTATCTGTTCTCTTTAAGTAGTCAAAAGTGTGATTTTGCCATCCTGAACAGTATCTTAGGTCTGCTCTCTAGAGCCTTTAACTCTGCCCTTTCTTTAAGAAAAGGAGAAAGTATAGTTGTACATTTTATTATCAAAGAGATTAAAATGCCCAATTTGTTTTAGCAATAATATCACTGGTGGATGAATATCAGAAGGAAGATATTGACGGCTGTTGGCACATGACTGAGATAGATCACTAGGGAACCTTCCACTGTTTGGATAAACTTTGGTTCCACATCCAAATTTTGGATTTTTCTCTGAACGGAAACTTTGAATCTTTTGAAGCTGGCCCCTCACTGGAATTTAGATTCCACTTCGGGAAAACAGCATTTTGCTTAGCAATAAATCTCTTCCAAAAAAAAAGGAAAACGGAAAGCAACATCCCTTTTTCATCTGATAAATAAAAAGACATCCCTAATCAGAACTGACTTTCTTTTGTAGTAAGCCAGGATAATTTAGTACTTTGCCTTTGAAATTTAGGTCAATTTCGTAGCCAGGAGACCTTTCCTGACAAGCAGATTGGAAAACAATGTAAAGGATGACTGTCACCTGGGGCCGCTGTTGCTCCCCAGCTCCAAGCGTACATTGCCACACCCAGTCTCTGTGAAGGAGGTTTATAATTCTATTATAACAAAGGTTAGCAAACAAGCAGAAGACCATCTTAAATCAATACCTGGCCCTCTGGCTTCTAAGCCACCCATCCCAGGGGTCTCTGGCACTCAAGTTCCTGGCAGTTTCCTCCTTCAACAGCTCTGCTCCCCTTCTGTAAATGCCTACACAGCAAAGAAAAAGCCATGGCTGGCCTGTGCCAGTGGACTCAGGCTTGCAGGGCTGTTTCATTGCTGTATTGACTTCTGGGGTGTCAGGAGCCTGAACAATGGGACCTTCCCACCCCACAGGGTCCTAGAGCATAGGCTTGGGCATCTACATAGCAATAAAACAACTCCACAGCCTGAGTCCTGCAATCCCCAGTCGGCTAGCATGGGCTAGCTGCAGGTTTTTCTTTGCTGTATAGATGGACCCGTTGAAACCGCAGCCACTTGGTTGCTTCCCTCAGCCCCTGACCCCCTTGTTCCAGGGACCCACCACTTGAGTTAGCTCTGCTCCAGCATTTTTTTGCTCATCTATCTCAGTCCGTCCTTCCCTGAGCTGCCTAACAGCAGCCCTTTATAGGCCCAGGTGTAGCCCAAGTCTTCTTTAATTACCTGGATTGGGCTCATCTGCTCCAGTCCAAGGGGAGCTGGGCTCAGTCTATCCGCAGGGACCAGCTACCTTGTGACAATGACCCAGGGTGGTAAAAAGAATTGAAAACCTAACAGAAGTTGTGCATCTCATTCTGGTCATTTAATAGATGCTCTCACTGCACAGGCTGTATATTCTTACATCAGACAGGCTTAGACAAAACTATACCAACTATTTTAATTGACATTCAAAGCTGCTGACTCAAATTGAGGTCCTGCGGCTAAGTGAGCTAAGTTGGAAGAAGTTTCCATTCCAGACATATGGTAAACAGGGAAGAGAGATGGAAAAAATTAAAAATGGAGGTAAGAGGATTTTCTCCCATCCTTTCTCAAAATAGTATTTCCTCGCATTCTTGTCCACACTCCCTACTTAGAAAGGCACCCTCATTTGCTTTCTTAGGCCTGATCTACACTACGCTGTTAAACCGATTTTAACAGCGTTAAATCGATTTAACGCTGCACCCGTCCACACTACACTGCTCTTTATATCGATTTAAAGGGCTCTTTAAATCGATTTCTGTACTCCTACAAAAGGAGAGGAATAACGCTAAAATCGATATTACTATATCGGATTAGGGTTAGTGTGGACGCAAATCGACGTTATTGGCCTCATTATTTTACAGTAGCTACCCACAGTGCACCGCTCCAGAAATCGATGCTAGCCTCGGACCATGGACGCACACCACCGAATTAATGTGCCTAGTGTGGACGCACACAATCGACTTTATAATATCTGTTTTATAAAATTGGTTTAAGCTAATTCGAATTTATCCTGTAGTGTAGACGTAGCCTTAGTTAGGTATAAGTGTACTCAGCACCTTACGATTATAGAGTAACTTAAAACAAAGCCTTTCAGACAAATTCTGACACTTGGCAAGTGTAGATGAAATATTAAGAAATACAAGGGGGAAGAAAAATTCCTGCTGAGTTGAGCAGTCTGTTTTGTAAAATAAGTATTACATGGTTCCAGGAAAGTAGGGTTATTGTAGTCAAAAGGTCTGTCTCCTGTCAGCTCTTGAATGATGTCAGTTTTTTACTGTATATTAAGAAGCTTTGAATACATAAAGCTAGGACAAATTACACATAGAATATGTGTAGGCAACACACTCTAACTCCCATCATGTAGAATTATTCACCTGTTCTAATTGCATTTTTGGAGGCAGCTTTTAACTTGCCTTGTTATCTGTTGTTGCTGAGCAAAGTGTAAGCGGTACATTTTCAGCTTAGTGAATAGCACCTCCTAATTTAGATGCAGAAAATCGATTTTGTAATTCTAAGCAAAAAGATGCATAAAACAGCATAGGCAATCTAATTTAATTGACAAAAGAGAGATCTCTGCCTTGTCCTTTGCTCCTCCAGTTTTTGCCTTGTTCATTCAGCACATGGGTTACTAATGTGGAATCTTCCTGAGTGTAATTAAATGTTTTTTGTTTGTTTGTTTCATGACAGAAACGACATAAGGCAGACAGTACAGTAAACAAAAAGAAAACAGTAGGTAAGATCCTAATGTAGTTTCATTTTTTAACTAAATATTATGCAGCAGTTATGGCCAGATGCAAATGTATTGTGAAGATGAATCATTATTTTAAAACTAATCATGTATTGTCTTCTGATTCTATAAATTCTAAAGAACTCAAGGAATATGTACATGCATGACTGTTTGAATGCTAGGTGCTGATAATTAGTCATCTTAAATGTTTTGTCTCATTATGAATGATGATATGAAGATCTTGGTGGGATAAAGGGTGTGATGTCCTGGGATATAGAGATATCTGTTTCTCTTGAACCCTAGGACACCAGTCTGACTGAATAACTGCATGGAGACATTGCTATTTGTTAATGCAAGCTTTACTGTTGCTATATCAGTTCATCCATAACTTATTTTAAAAATGAAAAAATATGATTAGTACGTTGGCTGCACTTAGAATCTTTCAAATGGAAGAAATGCTTTAAGTGAAATCACTGTATTTTAAGGTATAGTTTCATTTCTCTCTCTCTCTCAAAAAAAAAATAGCTTAGCCTCCAGAAAAACACTTTGGAGAGCAAATTGCTAAAATTTTGAAGATCTACTCGTGTGTGATCTTTGCAGGTGTTTCAGTGACCCAAGTGCAGTTTAGTATAGCACTGTTGGTTGTTTGCACATTGGGGTTTTGATCTCTAAGCAATGTGTTTCCAAACCAGATATGGTCTGCTATTATTCTATAGTTTTGACATTCTGTAGTACCAAAATATTCTTTCATATACTTGCACATACAGCCCACTGATTTCAAGGGGAATTTATTGTGTGAATCCAAAGGGAGAATTTGACTTTTGGTTCTTTACATCCACATTTTGACCTAGGGCATTCCTTGCTGTGGCTTCAGATACAGAATAGTCTTTTTACTCATTGCAACTTCTGTGAGGCTGTCAAGTCAAGTGCATTTAGTTCATGAGAATGTATTGGTTAATGTAGTCTTTGGAAATATAGGGCAATATCATCCTTTCATCCATGTGGGGCCGCAAAGATGTGATTAGTGAGAATCCTGTCATAGTGAGCCCGAAAATACCGGGGAAGAGACACGTCAGGGCTTGCCTTCACTGCAAAGTTAACTTGAGTTGTAGTTCAAGTGTTGCCCCAACTCAAGTCCCAGCCATACACACAAATCCTTAACTCGAGAATGGTGGTGTTTTTACCAGTCAAAGGGGATAGGCTACAACATGAGTGAGCACAAATTGTCAGCTGCAAACACAATCACTCTGTGTTGCTAATACAATTATTGTGTAGTTCAAGAGTTATTTTGCAGTGTGACTACTCTTACTCAATTTAGGCTAATTTGAGAGGAGTTAACTTGAGTTATCTACACTCTAGTTAACTGTGCAGTGAAGATTTCACCTCAGATGCACAGAAGCAGGATTTACTACCTATTTTGGGATTAATGGTACTTTGATCTTATTTTACCTAGAGAAGAGTGATCCCCCTCTCAGGTATAATCTGTTGAAAGCTCTCCATAGAAAGACACACAGAAGAGATTATAACTGAAGTAACCATTTTTCACTACTAGCTAGTGCTCTGTTTTTGTTTTATTTTCCTTTCATTAGTTATAAAATTGATAAATGATAAAATATCAATTATTCGATTTATAAAATAAGTATTGTGCTTGTCTTCTGGTGCCCCCTAAGGCACAGTAAGAACCCCACCTGGCTAAAATAGTGGTTATCACATCCCTGAGTTAGCACTAAGAGAGGCAGGTAAGATTTGGCCTATCATTTCTTGTTTCTGTAGACTATACATTGTAGTGGTTTTTGGAAAAATAAAAATAATAATAATAGAAAAGTTTCATGGAAAACTTCAAGAGTTGACACTTGCAAAGACATCCAAGAATCCTGTTTGGGAGGGTAGGAGGAGGAGTTCTCCTCCTTAAATAGCATGAATGTTCCAGGATCTACAGGGAAATCCAATGGATTTCAGGATATTCATATATTGGACAGCTTCTCCCTACTGTTTCCCAGCTCTTCCCACCTACAGCAGCCAAACTGAAAGTGTCTTCCTTGTACCTGCATCCTCCTGCCTCCAAAACTTCACGGGAGGTCAACGTCATGGAAAAGGGACTTGGCAGGAGTTAATGCTAACTTTGTCAGCACAAATTCCCATGAGAGGATTTCTGAATAAGGAGTTGCTGATTCATTATCAGATAACTAATTATTTCCCCAATTAATATAACTATTTTATACTTAAATAGCTTCTTGTGTTTAGTCATCTGTTATAGCATTAAAAGACCTTGAATATTTGTATATAAAACATCTGACTATTCACATAACAATGGTATCTGGCTGTTGTTATTATATGAAGTATTTACATTTTGATAGAAAATATTTGCAAATAAACATCTCAAAGGAAGCTTATACCATCTTAAACATTTGAGGGAGAACCTTTAAGACAAACCTCAAGTTAGATACAAGTAATCGATATAATCTGGAAAATATTTCCAAACCATCGTTTTCCCACCCTTAAAGTTTTGAAGAATTAAACTTCAAAGTGCCTGTAAAAGAAATCTGTTTTTTCAATAAGAATATTTTCAGAATTCTTTTTGTGGGTTTAAACTAAGGCTTATCTCTTTGCAAAGAAGAGGAGTAAAGACGTCCACTTCTGTGACTTAGTTTAGAGCTCTGATAACACATTCTTGGTATCACAGTGGTTCTCAACTGGGGGTACATGTACCCTTGGGGGTACGCAGAGGTCTTCCAGGGGGTACATCAAGTCATCTAGGTATTTACCTAGTTTTAGAACAGGCTACATAAAAAGCAATAGTGAAGTCAGTACAAATTAAACTTTCATACAGACAATGACTATTTATACAGCTCTATATACTATATGCTGAAATGTAAGTACAATAGTTATATTCCAGTTGATTTTTTTTAAAAATGGGAAAGTAAGCAATATTTCAGTAAGAGTGTGCTGTGACACTTTCGTATCTTTATGTCTGATTTTATAAAGAAATAGTTTTTAAGTGAGGTGAAACTTAGAGGTACACAAGGCAAATTAGACTACTGAAAGGGGTACAGTAGCCTGGAAAGGTATTATATCCTGTATAAAGAACATCCTCATGTCCTGTTACATAATCAGGTCTGTTTCTAAAACATAAATATCCTAAGAATCTTTTCATGAGATAAAGAATCTGTGTAAACACATTTAGAAGCAAAAAATATGGTTTCCTGGCTAAACAGATGTCACTCTCTTTGACGCTTTTGGTGATGATTCTCTGCTTTTCTAGGAATTTTTTTAATTAGCTTGAACATTTTAGTTAGCAACCAGATCAATTTTTAATAAGTACACAAATGATCATTCTTCACTCATCATGTGTATGAAATTAATGGAAATATTTCCTTATCTTCACTGAAGGTGAAGGCAAGTATGTAATAACCTAAACTTATATACAATTATAATAAAATTATTAATAACCACGTTTGCATCACTGTTGATGTCTATTCCTCAACACAACAGAACACTGACCTTTTTTTTTTAAGATCATAGAGGACACTGAAAAAGTTACATAAAAGTGGGGCTTCAGATAATCAGTATCTTCAAGCCTACCAAAGGTCTTCAGTGCTATAGGAACTTAACATCAGCACTGAGAACTTAGGAATGCCCTGGCAAGGAAGCCTGAAGCTAAGCTACCTAGTCCTGTGGGGTTTAGTAGCTGCACAAGGATTTAGCTTCAGCCCAGTGGAACTTTAAAACTCTGTAAAACTGAATCACCACCTCCACAGAGATCTGCAGGAGTGGACCTTTAGCTAGTGTAACCTCCGATGACAGAAGTGACTTTTGGTTAACTAAGATTTTCAGCTAAATGAATTTAGGAAAATCAGTTTGCTCTATATTGAGGTTGGTTTTGGGGTAGAAGTGACATGAATTTTTTATTTTAAATCTATGAAGACAGTGTGTACCTTTTGGCCTGACCTCCTCCTCCCCCACTCCCCTGGAGGTAATAGCTTGCTTCTTATGTTGGCTTCCTAGATACATTTTCTGGGATGAGTGAAGTGCAAAAAAAAAGAATGAAAACATTCTAGATAGATCATTTGGTGTGATTAAGTCATTGTAAACTTCTTTGCCATTACCCAGTAATGTACAACAAATCTCCCCCCCACCACCATAATGTGTTTCAGGAATGATCATTTTCACATCCATTAATTAGTACAATATTACATCTTGTCCTTACACACACATGCTTTACTAGCATAGACAATAACAGACCCCTCTTCCAGGATAACATCGAAGGAACATTGAGACTTATCCTCAGGTTACCTGTTCATCCCAACCCTTATGGCTAGTTCCAATCAAGAGGGCACACGTAGGTGCAATGTGAGAGATACTAACCCTCTAATGCATTTGAACCTCCTTCAGAGAAGTCTGAGGTTGAAGAACCAAATGTTCTTGTTGATCCAATTTCAATAGGTGGGGTCCTGAAATTGGGGCTCTTAAATGTCGGAGGGGAGCAAGGTTTGTGATCAGAGGGTTGAAATTTCAATTTTTTTTTTTTTGGCCCAATTCCACTCTGTATCAACCAGGCTCATGAAATCCCTCTGAAATGGCAATATGCCCATAGACTTTAAACCAAGTTGTTGGCATGAGCTTGTTACAATATGTGCCCTTTAATGGAACTACCCAGTCTGAGGGACCTTGCTGAATCAAGTCATGTCCAGCTAAAGTCCAGTTCAGCGGTTCCCAGTTCACAAGGAATCGTGTGATATTCTTGCCTGCTGGCGTGACCAGAGACAGCTGCAGTTCATCTCCGGGTAATGGAGGTGTCTGAGTTCCAGTGACAATAATGACACATAGGGGCATGGTTATTCCCCAAGCAGTGGAGGAAACCAGGGCTACTCTGCACCTTCCAGCACCCAGGAGGCTGTCAGTAGGTGTGTTTGATGGTGTGCGTCCCATCCATTTTCCTTCCATTCTTTGAGCAGTGAAGAATGAAAACATTTCTGCCAGGGTTTTCCATTTTTCTCATTCAGGATTTCTAGCTGACAAACACTGGGGCTGGCCTGATTCACAATAGAGCTGCGGCCATTCCAGGTGTGTGTAAAGAGCTGCTTAGCAGTGACAGAGGCGGTGTTGGTTTTAGTAGGGACGGCTTCCACACATTCATACACAATTGAGAAACTTTGACAGCTAGAAACTGAACCAAATTCCTCAGTACTTACACTGTTGCTTGCTACAGGCAATGATTCATTCTGAGCTAACTCAGTCAATCCACTTCCACACCCTTCAGTTGCAGCAAACTGCTTGCAAAAGCTAGCATGAGGTTTTATTCCTTCAGGAGCACTTTTAGGCAACAATACATTTCCCCTAGAAATTTTGTCCTTTCCTTTTTGGTTAGGGGTTGCTCTACAGAAACATCTTTCTGAGCATCTTTCTGGGTTTCAGTTGAGTCCAGAACGACTTCTGAGACAACTGACATAACTTCAATCAGCATAAGCTGAGAGGCATATTCTGTCTGCTCCTCAGACAGAAGGTTGGAGATAAACTCTCCTCCAACAGATAAACTGCCATTCTTAACATTCACAAGGTTTGGAATTTCCTCCACTTTGTTCCCAGACAAACTTTTGGAGATTGGAGTAGCTCCCTTCATGGGTAAGTCATTACTCCCAACAGACACAAGCGTAGGAACACTTCCTTCCTGGGTTTTAGTTGAGTCCAGAACCACATCTGGCACAACTGACAAATCCTCAGTCATCATAAACTTAGAGGAACTTTCTGCCTGTTCCACAGACAGAACAGACAGAACATTTTCTCCCTCAGCAGTTAAACTGCTTTTCTGACTAGACAGAGAGCTTGAACTTCCCTCTCCCTTGTCGCAGACCACATGACTTTTCACAGACAAACACTGGGAGAGTGGGATGGCTTTCTTAACAGGCAAATTGCCACTCCCAAGAGACAAACCATGGGAGACAGTTTCTCCCTCATACCCGTTGACCTGACCCTGTTTAGTGGTGGGTCTCCTTTCGGAGATCCTATCCACTAGCAATTGGGCTAACGTCCCTGGGTTCCCCACTGTATCCTTCACAGTGGGTCTCCTCCATACATCGCACTGACGTCTTGCAATCAGCTGGGGAGGCCCCTAGGGAACTGGGCACCCCTACTGATCGTCAGACTCCCAGAGCCTCCACTCAGAAGAGGGGGCAGGGATCTGGCTTTGACGAGGAGTGGGGACGGGGGATGCACTCCATACCAGGGCAGTGGGTTGTGGGGGAGCTCTCTGCATTAACTCCATTTTCCGCATGACCTGAGACAAAGAATTAGTCAGGATGCTGAGGGGCTAGCGATCATATTTTCCCATATCCTCCCTTAAATTCACCAGCTCCTTCCAAATCATGTTCCTAAGGGTCTCCTTGGGTCGGCGCTGTCCAGGGTTGTGGGAGATAGGGGAATTAAGATTGGGAGGGTGCCTGGCAGAGTGAGGACCATTATTTGTAAATGTGATAGCCTGCACGGGCTCTGAGGTAGTCTTTTTGCTGACTTGTCTTTTCAAGACACCAGTTTCTCGCAGCAAATCTCCTGTTTGATTTTTGCCACTAGTTCACTCCAGGTTAGGTGTTCTAAATCCACAGTCCCCATGGTCAATTTTGTCTGAGAATTTAATCCTGCATAAGTGCTCTGTACTAATTCATGTCCCTGATACTGGAAAGTGATAATCCCATTCTCTTCTGACTGGGGTAATGAATCAGAGAGAGCTGCCAGCATTTTTTTCGAATTAGGTAAGTTTCTGGGGCTTCTCCTGGTTTCTGCTCTTCCATTATATACAGTTTCTTAAGGGAAGACGCAGGCAGTAATATTTTAAGAGCACATATCATCCATTCCCGCGTCCAGTGGCAGTCTGCTCCCAAGAACCTATCCCTATGTCTAGAGCATCTGCATCACAAGGAGAGGCGCAGAACTGAGCCAATTGGGTTAAGTCCATGCCATCAGCAGAGGGGTACATTTGCCAAACACGGGCCAGCCATGCAACGGCTGTGTCACAGTTCAGTGGCCACAGTCTCTCAGCAATAGCCTTGGCTTGACTAGGCGACCATCCTACTACATCTGTGACCAGCTCTGTTGTAGGAAGATCAGCTCCTGCAACTATGTGTTTAACCTCCCTTGTGGAAACAGGGGCAACATTATGCATGTGTGGCCAATTGGGGTTAAATGGGTTTTTGGGGACAGCATCAGGGGGTATCTTTATTTTCCCAGGGGGGTCCAAATCACAATCCTCTCTCAACCTTACAGCTGCTACTACCCCCTTATGGCACTAAGTTGGGCACGCAATTTACTAATCTTTGCCTCACACTCGTGATGATCTGCTGCTGCCTTTGCTGCCCTGTTCTCTTCTGCCAAGAAGCGAGTTCCTGCTCTTGCTTCTTCTAACAGAACGTTTGTGTGAGTTAACTCTGTTCTATACTGTTCTGCGTTCCTGCTTGCCTTGTCTCTCTTCTATTATATATCTCTAAGTACAGTCACCATTCTGAGCTTTTCCTATCAATTCACACCCATCTGTCTCACATTTGTTCAAACGCTGTTGTAAGTGCTTTTTCTCAAGCTCTAATTCCTGCCCTCTCTTTGCCATTTCAGCCATGTCTAGACATGCATAAAATAATGCCCATGCAGCAGCTGCATCCTTTGCACTACTATGTGGCTTAAAGGTTGTGCAGTACTGTTCAAATCTCAGACTAGCTTCAGTCAGGGGATTCTCACCCTTAAAATACCCCCTTTCCCAGGGGCATTTCCCGTTTTTCATTACCCATCTCTCTAACCTGTTGGTTTTCTCACATCCCCAGCAAGCAGAAAAAAGGTATTTTTCAGCCATCTCTATTCCTTATTTCACTAATGATCCCCACCAACAGCTCTTTCTAAAACCTTTACTTTGAAGGCACTACTCTTAACTCCTTATTTCACAGTTCTACAGGTATTCTAAGTACACTTCTTAACAGAAGGTTACCGAATAGTCTATGAGAGAGACACCTTGCTAAAGGAGCTTGGTCTGAAAAAGGAAAAGAAAGTAAGCTTATTCAGGTCTGTGCCTCAATTTCCCTGCTTCACAGCAACTACTCAACAATTACCACGTGATTAGGGTCACGTGTTGCCCGCATTCTCCACCAACTTGTTATGAGATTTGCCCAATACTTTGGGGTATGCTCATTTATTCGGGTTACTCTTCTGGGGGAGGGGGGATGTTCTGTAATTCTATCAATGTACTGCTTGTGTCACTTGTGTTTTTATATAGAGTTCTGCTTCTCTCTTCTGCAAGTCCCCTCCCAATGGAGCTATCCTGCAGGACCTAGGTTCCCTAGGGTTGGGTTCCTCCAGCCCCAGAACCAGATGAACACACCCACACCCACACATACATTAACAGAGCAAGTCTGAGCGGACCAGGTCAATCAGCACTGTCAAGCTGATCCCTTATATGTCTTTGGATTCATTGGGCTGGAGGAAGCAGCACTTTCAAGCTGCCTCTCCTTATATGCCCCTGGGCTCCATGGACTGGGTCAAGCAGCACTTTCAAGCTGTTACCCTTATGTGTCCCAGATTCAGCACGTCTCTATCCCGACTCTCACATCACAATCGTACTGGCAGTAACCTACTTGATGAGCAAACCCCACAGTATTTTGGGTGCTGCAGGGATCTTTAGCTTAGGTAAAAGAAGCGTTGCTGCAGAGTGAATGGGGGAAGCTAAAAACACAAAAGAGTAAAGTTCAGCAAGAGAGAGAGAAGCAACCAACTGAACTGTAGAAGTTATTTATTGAATACTAGTGATAACTACACAAGGAGGGCTAAACCAACATAACCTACATTATTAAAGGTTAATACCTAAGATAGAAAGGAAAACAGAGAGAGAGAGAGAAAGAGAAGGGGACTTCACCACCCTGAAGCTTGAACTGGTTGGGGTTCCCAGGTGATGGTGGTAGCTCAGATTCCTGAGGGTAGGAGACAGGCAGAGTCCCCAGCACGATCAGTCAGGAGAATATGGAATCCCAGTGGAACTGATGCATAGTTTGGATCTAAGCATCGGAACACTGACTGGAAGGTGAGTAGGGATTTTTGTAGCAAAAATACAATGGTTCAAGGGAGAACACTAGATTTGTTTATGGGTAAACTGATGACTCAAGGGTTTTCTTTAGGCTGGACAATAGGAGCTGATCACTCTTGGCTATGGATGGTGTTTTCTTCCAGGGAGTTCACAATGCAACTAGGCTGCTTCAGTATTTTGGATATCAATCAAGGATTCATTACTAGAATTGGTCTGATAACTGCTGAGCTGGGTGTGTGCAGGTGTAGGTTCATTAACATCTGGAGCAGAGATTCCCATGATACAGTGCTTCCCTGCTTTTTCTGGTCCCAGAGTTCAGTGCAGTTCTCTTTCTCCATTCTGTATGCAAATTGAGATGTCTCCCTGTCTGATCTTTCATGCAGATAAGGCTAGGGGAGTTGTCTCTGTTCCTCATTCTGTATGCTAATGGAGATGTCTTAATCTTGTCACCCTTGTCAGAAGGGGTCTAGCTGTGTCTTCCAAAGCCCTTCACTGCTCTCTGCAAATTTTTTCCTCTGATGGGTTTTGGTTTAAGCAGAGGCTGGGGTGTGTGTGTGTGTCTTTCATGAGTCAGGCTGGATACTGCACCCTAGTTCCCCAAGAACACAGAGCTGACTGGTATCAATGTACTGAGGGCCAGATTCTGCCCTGGAACATGTGTGCCTGACTCTGATTCATGTATGCACTCGCACACATCTGAGGATGAAATCTGATCCCAACTTCTGAAAAATATTTAGGATTCTATCCCTGCACACAAGTTAATTTGGCATATATACTTCCTGTACTTTAAGTTGTTTGGATAGCATAAATCATGTTGATCTTTGACATGCATTGTAATAAATAAAAATTAATTAAAGTTGATTATTTTTATTTCAGTTTTAAGAAATGGAATGTGGCAGACCATTATGTGGAAAGAGGTAAAAAAACAATTTTTAAAATGTTTTGAAAAGAATTACTTTTTATGGAATGATTCTAGGATGGGGCAGAGTCAATGACACTGGATTTACAATGCCTAATGAGTCCCCTGTGTTGGGGGAATCCTTGGCTGCCTGTTTAGGGCAGCTTTTTGTGGCTGCTTTGCACTGTGGTAGCAATGCAGAGCTCGCAGATCTGGGCCCCAAAATTGTGTCCCATTCATCTGTTTTTCGAATAACAGTTGTCCATTTGTTACTTTTATAATAACAATTAAACATTCTTGATATTACCATAGACACTTGAACCCTGTTCTGGTTGCTCCTCTGAAGCACATTGCTTTTATTCCCATAAAAGTTAAATTAGTTTCACTGCAATGGCACAGCTATATTAATATTGTTTTTAATAACTTTATATGTTCCCCGCAGATCTATGGGAATTTTTTTCTCCGAAGTCTTAGGCCCAGATCTTCAAAGGTATTTAGGCTTTGGAAGTTAGGAGTCTGAATACCTTCAAGGATCTGGGCCTTATTTAAAGACTTATGTAACTTTGGTAATTTCTGGGGCCCAACCAATGAGAACTTTTCCCTATAAGAAGTTCATATTTTTTGAGACCAGATTCTACAAAACCTCAATCACAACGATAATCTGTACAGGTATAACAAACCCCTGTGAAGAGAGAGCCAGCACAAGGCCTATGCACGGACATGTAAATCCCACTTAAACTCTTTTTTTTTTAGGATTTAAGTGGGACTTCAGAGGTGCATAAGCCTGGTTCTTACCCTCTGCACAATTGTGAATTTAACCCTAGGTTAATACTCTGATTGTATTTAGTGAAGTTACTCATGTGAGTACAGATTTTTCAGGCCAGGCCTGTGGCTGTTAGAGAATTTATTATAAATCTATATTTACCAGAAAGTCCAAAATAGCTTTTTGAGCTTCATTCTGGTAAGTGATAAGTAATGTACATCCCTTGTAACTTTCTGAGAAGGACTTTGAAAACCAAATCAGGAAATTAAACCCATAAAATTATATTTAAACAACAGTAAGGTTCTGATGAAAACCAGTGAATCCCAGAAAATGTAAAGCTGATGCTGAGATGTGCCACTATCTCTTAATTTTTCTACCAGATTGTGAATTAGAGATGTCACATAAGGCTGAATATGGAATGTTTTCACATTGTGTTACAGTCTTCACATTTAAACAAAGATTCTTGACTATATGTGTTACATTCTGAGTCACAAGGATTCCAGTTTATCCATTATTTTGTCATAATTACTCAGCTGTGTTTAGCATATCACCTGTTTAAAATATCAGAGCTGGTTTATTAGAAGTTATTATACCTGATCTTGCTACCGTTGAGGTCCCTGGGAATTTTACTTCAGTGGGAAAAGGGTCAGGCTTGTCTTCTCCAGTGAAGTTTATTGTTATAACGAACAAACTTGCTATCTACTTTTGGAAACTGCTTGACTTTTCAGAGTCCATTCCAGCATTAGGATTATGTCTTGATGTTCAGTCTCAATTCAGCAGTTCATAATTTGTATGAACAAGGACAGATGATTCCATTGTGTCTAGGCATGAGAGCTGTTGAGCACCTTCAACTCCCATGGAAGGTATTGGGAGTTGTGGGTGCTCAGCATCTCTAGGAACAGGCCACGGAGCATCTAATCAGGTGAGATGTGAGCAGTGAAACATAGTTGCTGGTAGTATTCAAAGCGTCTACCCCTAGTTTGTGTTGCTGCATACCAGAGCACCTGCTGATGTTTAATGCTACAAGTGCTTAAGATGAAAAGCATCTAATGTGAGAAGAGTTCAAGTAAGAGGAGAGTAGCAAGCTGGTGAGTAGTGAGAAAACATGGAACCAAGGAAGAAAAGGGAGGAGAAGAGGTCAGAGGAAGAGTAAAACAGACGATACATTAAACAGATGAGGTAGAGACAAAAGCAAAGATAAGAAAACCTATGTCACCTGGGAAAGCATCTCTTATCAGCTGTCAAGAAGAGCCACTGCATACAGACAGGCTAGTTCAGGCAGTGGAAGGAGTGATAAGGAGGGCTCAGTTACCTTATTTAAAATAAGGAAAAACTGAGACCTGAAACTTACTTCTGAAGTTATGTATTTTTTGTTGGTGATGGACACTGTTTCCCTTCATTAAATGTGTGAAATGAGCCCTGATGTTGTACTTTTATCTTCTCAATGGAATATAACCAGACTGAATTCAAAGCATCACTGTAGATGTTCTTTGTAAGATACAAAACTCTTCCTCTCTTTGTGAAGGGAATAGTTAACAAATTAATAATCCAGAGGAACAATTTGTGTTCATTTTCTCTTCTTCCCTGCTGCTGCACTCCTGCCCCTGTATCAACAGGTGGCAGTAGGAGACATTGTGAAGGTCACCAATGGGCAGCATCTTCCAGCAGACATGATCATTGTATCTTCCAGGTCAGATATACTGAGTGAGAGTGACATGATGCTTCTGCTGAACTGAGGTTTTAAAGAAATTATTTTTATCATTAGGAAGTGTAAACTTAAAGATCTTAGATGCCAGTCCTCTCTCTTCCTTGCAGTGTGAATTGGATAACAACATTTCTATATCAAAAAGATACATTTGCCTTATCAGGGAAAGAAATGATCCTATCCAGTCACATTCTCATTTCATTTGCATTGTGAATAACTTCTCAGGAACAGCCAGGTAAGATGGTGTTCAAATTGGTGGTGCTTGAAACTGAGCTCACTGTAGCATTTTGGAAAATTTACTCTGTCAGATTTGTAGGGAGGGGATTTGGTATGACAAAAGCTGAGTGCAGTCAGATTGCTCAGTGAGTTCTGAAAGGCCTCTCACTTCTAAAAGGTCTTCACTGCTTTAAAAAAAAATGCAAATTTTTTTTTACCTCAGTGTAACTGGGAAGCACGAACTGTCCTGAGGTAAAAACACAGTGAAGACCCAATACTTTAGTTTTATCGTGAGGTAAATTCACTGAGGACAAGGGGAGTATAGAGCTGTTCAGCTCATGATATAACTTGTCCTCACTGTGTTTTTTACCTCAGGACTTCTCCTGTATGTTACTCACCCCAAGGTATAAAACGCACCCTTTTTAACAGTGAAGACAAGCCTTCAGAGGATTTTGCAGCCAAGTGATTTTTGGTGGTGAGCAAAAGAACTTGTCTTTAGTTTTGTTTCCTTGTATTAATTCAACAGAAAAAAATTCCAGCAAGTTCCCCCCACACTTGATGCCCTGCCCCCAAGTACTTGTGCTGCCTTCTTCCACTGCAGAGTTAACTGGAGTTATGTATGCTCAAGTTACTTCACTTGAGTTAGCCTTGCTTGAGAGAAAGCAGTCACACTGCAGAATAACATTTGAGCTGCTGTGTCCACTGCTCTGGTGCTTCACTTATTCATGTGTGTCACTAAAGTCTAGTCTACACTACAAACTTATCCACACCCTGGGCAACCTAGTTATACGAACTTAACCCCTGCGGTAGACAGTGCGAAGGCTTCTCTTGTTGACATAGCTACCACCTCTCTGAGAGGTGGAGCATCTACGCTGATGGGAGAAACTCTTCTTTTGGTACTGGTAGCATCTTCACTAAGTGCCGTAGCACTGTACGTGTAGACAAGCCCTGGGACTTCTGGGGCCATATCTCATGGGTCTTTGCACTGCAGTTAGATGAGCTGCTCTGTAAATTCTTTCTTAGTACATTATGGGAGAATTTGTCTGTCCTCTCTGGGTGCATGGGAGCAGGGCCGGCTTTAGCAAGTGTGGGGCTAGATTCGTATTCACCCGGCTGCGCTCCAGGTCTTTGGGGGCACTCAAGGACCTGCTGCTGAAGACCCGGAGCAATTGAAGGGCCCGCTGCTGAAAGGCCACCGAAGACCCCCCGGAGTGCCGCCGGGTGAGTAAAAATTAAAAAGACGCCGAGCCCGATTCCAGGGAATCGTGCAAATCGGCCTAAAGCCGGTCCTGCATGGCAGAGAATTGTGAGAAGGCATTGGAGGACTGTCAGCACTCGAGTGGAACTAGCTTGTGGCCACACTCTAGAGTGGTCATGCTAGCCTGGGCTGGCTTTAGGCCTATTCCACCAATTCCCCCGAATTGGGCCCTGCGCCTAAGAGGGCCCCGCACTCAGTGAGAATCCCTTCCATGGCTAGAGGCGCCTTTTTAATTTTTACTCACCCGGTGGCGCTCCGGGTCTTCAGCGGCACGTCCTTCAGTGCCACTGAAGACCTGGAGCGAGTGAAGGACTTGCCACTGAAGTGCCGCCAAAGACTTGGAGCACCGTCCGGTGAGTACAAGCCCCACAGGTTTTTTTACGTGGTTTTTTTTTTTTCAGTCATTTGAAACTGTTCGAATTGGGCCCTGCAGCTCCTAAAGCCGGCCCTGATGCTAGCATCTGCTGAGTTGCGTGCTCTGAAGTTTTAGCCTGTACCCCCCGATGGGCCAGCCAACTTGTGTTTAAAAGCACCACCACACTTGAGTTAGGAGCGACATTTGAGTTATAATTTGAGTTATCTTTGCAGCGAAGACAAACCCCAAGACTGCAGGTCTTATTTTCGCTACCCAAACATCGAACCAGGGGTCTTGTGGGTGTTCTCCTTTTCTCTAACTAGCAATAACCACGGGTCACCCTGATCCGCAGGCCCTGAAATTCCCTCCTGGAGAGGGAAACAGATTACTAACTTTCTGAGAAATGTCTTTTCTGAGCTATTGGCCTACATTTCCTGCCGTGCCCTCACTTACTGTCTCATTCTTGTGTCACCAAGAGAAGCAGTGTCTCTGGTGGAGATAGATAGCAAAAGGTAAAAATGAAGATCTGAAATTTCAAGTGACTAGAGTTTTGGGGTGCTGCAGTTTTAGGGTGCCTAATTGAAATTCCATCAGTTGTCCTGAGGGTGCTCAGTAAGTCTGAAAAATATTGTCCCTTTACTCATGACTTTGAGCACCCAAAATCTGAAGTACTTCAAATACCTAGTTGGTTCTAGGATTTAGGTCAAAATTTAAAAATAAGATTTATTTAAATAAAAGCCCACAATTATTATTGATTATTTATTACTAGCCAAGTGACTCCCAAATTTAAGTGCAGGTTGGGGATACAACCACACTCTAATCAGAATGGCAATTTCCAGTTTTGAGGGATACTCATTCCATTTTGGGATTTCTCCCCCAACATTTTATATTTAAACTTTCTTTCCCACTTACCTGCTTCATTGGGGTTTAGTTCTTAAGCTACGCGGGCCAAATTATTCTGTCAGTACCACACTAATAACGCCACTGATGTCAGTGAGGTTACACTGGTATAGTTGAGGGCATAATTTGGTCCTGCATATGCTGTTTAATTTACAAAATGCTTTGCTTTTAGTACTGGCCATTTCTGTTGTGGTTTTGCTTTTACCATGGTAGCTTTGTTATGTACATAACGCTTCTTTGAGATGGTAATAATAATAAAATAGCCCTCAGTTCACCAGAAAGCTTTGCATGCTCTGCAAGGATGGATTGTTTGATTTGTATATGGTATGTGCTGTATTAAGGTATCGTGTGCCACATGTGTACAGGTATATTGTTTTGACTGATAAAATTAAATTAAGGAGTCATTGTCTATTATTTTGATTATTCACATAAAGATTACATCAAGGGATCTTACAGATAGCAGAAATTCTTAAGGCAGAAAAAAAGACCAAAAACAATTAAAGATCATAGTTGGATCTCATTTGCACGGGGTATAAGAGGCATTTTCAGGTACCTATACAGATGGAGGGGAAGGGATAGCTTAGTGGTTTGAGCACTGGCCTGCTATTCCCAGCATTGTGAGTTTGATCCTTGAGGGGGCCATTTAGGGATCTGGGCCAAAAATTGGGGAATGGTCCTACTTTGAGCAAGAGGGTTGGACTAGATAATCTCCTGAGGTCCCTTCTAACCCTGATATTCTATGTGAAGAACTGTGTGTAAAACTTTCTTGGCCTGTGATATAAGTGCTGCATCTGATCCACTATCTAGATTGCAGTGAATTTGCTGTTCATAATACAACCAAAAATATGGACCATAGTGGTTTTTGTACAGTAACTCCTCACTTAAAGTCATCCTGGTTAATGTCATTTTGATAAGTTGCTGATCAATTAGGGAACATGCTTCTTTAAAGTTGTGAAATGCTCCCTTTTAACATCTTTGGCAGCTACCTGTTTTGTCCACTGCTTGCAGGAAGAGCAGCCCATTGCAGCTAGCTGGTTGGTGGTTGGAACCAGAGTGGACCAGCAGCTGCCCTATCGGCTCCCCTAAGCTCCCTGTGCAGCAGCTGCCTGCAGTTCACCCGTGTCCCTCCTGCCCTCTGCCATGTGCTGCTCCTGCCCTCTGCCTTGGAGCTGCTCCCAGAGACTCCTGCTTGCTGTACAGGAGGAGAGGAGAAGAGGAGGGCTAATGTAAGGGTGTCTCTCCCTCCCCCCTGCTCCTGCACCCCACTTACCTTATCTTCTATAGAGCAAGGAGGACACACGACAGAGGGAGCTTCCAGGCAGTAGCTGCCGTCTGAGGAGGTCTCAGCAAGCTGATTTAATTAACAGGGCAGTGTACTTAAGCCTGGGGTCAGCTACTTAAAGGGGAAATGTGCATTTTTTTTCTCACACACAGGGTGTGTGTCTCTGTCTGCCCTCCTTCCTTTTCTGCTGCCTCCTAGAATGTGAGAGTTAACTCTTGAAGGCTCAGTCAATTGCTAGTTCATTTAGCAGTGAGGCATTCCCTGGGAAATATCCCACCCTCTGACTCCTCCACCTCAACCAAGCTTCACAATCATCATCACTGTGTACCAGTATTAAATTGTTTGTTTAAAATTTATACTCTCTGTCTCTCTGTGTGTGTGTGTGTGTTTATATATCTATATCTATATCTATATCTATATCTATCTATATATATATATAATGTTGTAGTTATGTTCCTGAAAAATGCGACTTTAAGTGAAACGATGTTAACAGAATCTAATTTCCCCATAAGAATTAATGTAAATGAGGGGGTTAGGTTCCAGGGAAATTTTTTTTCACCAGACAAAACACTATGTGTGTGTGTTTGTGTGTGTATATATATATATAGGGAACATGCTTCTTTAAAGCATGTATATATACATACACACACACACACACACATAGTGTTTTGTCTGGTGAAAAAAAATTTCCCTGGAACCTAACCCCCTCATTTACATTAATTCTTATGGGGAAATTAGATTCTGTTAACATCGTTTCACTTAAAGTCGCATTTTTCAGGAACATAACTACAACATTAAGTGAGGAGTTCCTGTATTAGAGTCTGTAGCATCCATTGGATTTGATCTTAGTTTGCCCATATGTGTGAAGCTGGGAACCTGTGTGCCAGCTGCCATTGCTATCTGACTTCTAAAAGAAAATTTATTTCTCTGGATACCACATATATATCTGTGTATATGGCTAGATCTGCATATCTGCATCTGTCTGGCATTCAGGTGTCTGGCCGTCAGGAAAATGGCAGCAATACAAGGATTAATTTAAATCTGATTGCTTCAGGAGGTATAGAACAGCATCTCAATATATTGAAAGTAGTCTGCAAAAACTGGAAGATGAAATGCATATCTGGGTCCAAGTAGGCAGTGAATTCCTTCATTGTGATACATAGCCATAAGTGAGGATGTCTTTTTAAAAGATACACTCTAGGAATTATTGTGGAGGAGTTCTGTCTTGTGCTATAAAGGAGATCAGATGGTCATAATGATCCCTTCAGGCCTTGAAATCTATGAATTTATGAACTACAGGGCTTGATAAGTGGGTACAAACTCTGGGGAAGATTCTAATTCTCCTTGGACAGACTATTCCAGCTAGAAAGAGGAGTAATTTCTGTAAGACAGGGTTGTGTGGGGATGTAGGGGCACAAACACTCTAGTAGACCACACTCCTTGAGTCTAACCCTGGTTCCAGAATACCTCTTTGTGGCTCCAACCACAGGACACCTGCAGAGTAGCCTCTGCACGTTTGAGGGGAACTAGAATCAGGGAGGTGGAACATTAACATCTTCTGCTGTCCTTACAGCCAAGGCTTTTTGGTAGGTTGTATGAGCAGCCTATAGCCAGATTTGGCTCTATGGGGAAAAAAGATATGAAGGGAGCTGGTGCCTAACTGTCCTCAGCACTTTGAAAACCTCTCCTGTTTTAATGTTGCTATGATTTTCTAGCATTCTTGCTCAACAAATTTGAGGAAGAAAAATTCTAGAAGGAGAATTTGTCAAAAATGAAACAGTTGAGTTATTAAATAATGTGAAGAATTGAAGCAGAGGTTCTTTAATATTTTCTAGAAATGATGTGTACTTATGTTAAAGCTCCTTGTTTTTGCTGGATAGCATCTGTACTGATTCAGATAGAAGTGTTCTTTTAATAAACCATTTGTCATTTTTACGTGAAGTAATTTTAAAAGGGATTTTTAAAAAATGGCACTCTGTCATTCACCCTCAGAATTTAACTTTTTGCCATATCATGTACCGAGAATAGTTATAGTTGGGTACTTTCAAAGCACAAGTAAGGCTCAATGTAATTGTTTTATGAAATGTTTAATCATGAAAATTTTACTGTGCTTTCTGCAGTGAACCTCAGGCAATGTGCTATATTGAAACGTCTAATCTTGATGGGGAGACTAATCTTAAAATACGACAGGTAAAATCACATTTATTTTGTTAAGTGTCTGATGTTAACTAGGAAGTCTTGTTTAGCAGTTAGGAAAGAGATTTGGATGTGAGGAGATCTGGATTCTAAATGCAGCTGCACAGCTCTTGACTAGTTACTTAGGCTCTCGCGGCCAGTTTCTGCATCTGTTGAATGAAGGTGGTAATAATTGCTATACAGATTTGTTGAGAGACTAAATTAAAGAGGCGTGTTCCTATGGATTTAAACATGGGAATGGACATCAGGAAGATCCTGGCTATGAAGCTTATGTGTAGTGTGGCCTTCAAAAAAATATTTAACTTCTCTGCCTCACTTTCCCCCCCCCCCGCTAATAACAGCAGTATTATTCCCAGGGCTGCTGTAATTACATGCTTGTTAAGTGCCTTAAACATGAATTTACTCTCTCTTGATCTGACAGGACCTGCATTTGATGACCTTCAGGTCATGTTGTAAAGCGTATGGGCCTGATTCTCATTGACACGGAGGCTTCCTTATACCACCCCGGCAGCGTAAATAGACCGTTAAAAAGTGTGAATTAGATGTATCCAGTTCAAGGCTCCTTTACGCTGCTGGAGAGGTGTAAAGGTGGATCAGGGCCTGTGTATTTACCCTGCTTTCTCCGACTCCTTAGTATGAGCACCTCAGTCTTTGGGTGGGGAGCAGCATGGAGCTGAGATTGGTACTTTTGTGTGAGTAAAAAGAATTAACCGAGACTCTTATGCACATCCTACTTAAGGGGATCCCCGTAATCACAAAGACAGAGGCCAAGCTCCCACCATCCTCCTGCCCATCCCCAGCATCCCCTGCAGTGGTTTATCAGAGCTGATGCAGAACCCTTGGAGCGTGGCGTCCCTTTACATGCCCTCTCCATACCTCGTGCAGCATGGATACAATGGCTGTTCTGTACCGGGGGTGTCAGTCATGTTGTGCCCGTGATAAACTTCACCCAGAAGGGCACATTTTATTTTAGCAAATATATCTGTAAAATATAAGAGAATGTTTAGACGTGAGAAAATAAGTTTGTATTTTAAATGTTTGGGGAATGTAAAGTTATCAGAGAAGGGGAGTTAGAGATTCTCCTCTTACTCACCCTGGTGTCAATTGGGAGTAACTCCATTTAGTCACTGCAGCTGCTCAAATCTAAAACTAGTGTGCGAGGAGAATCAGGGCATTGAGCACATTAAGATGCAATTGCATGTGATTGCAGCATACCCCTGACAGTATCAAAGCAGCACTTGGAAACCTGTGTACTTCACTGCCAGATGCTTAACAAATCAAAGAAACCGTTATGGTTTACTAAAGGAACTATCGAAGGTAGGAAAGTGCTGGGTTTCAAGCACAATAAGCCGTGACAAGTGTATTTGAAATACCACAATTTGATTATTACACACTATGCTTGTGGTCAGAGTTGGAATTTAGCTGCCCAAAGTAGAGACCCAGTTTTGTGGACACTGCTCTTCATTTATAAGAGGTGCAAGATATAATGTGTTCCTCCTGGGGTGCCACCTGGAACTGGGATACCACTGAGCCCTCTGACTCACCAACCTGGGCTCTCTCTAACCCTGTGCTGCTGTGACAAGCTGCAGACCCACTACTGGTCCTACACTTCCACCAGCATTCACACAGGCAGGGATGCACCCAGCTGCAGTTACATGGAGGCTAACCACCCACTGCATGAACCAACAATAGAGAGGCTACAGCCAAAACAACCACCAACTTCCCAGCCTAGGACCCCAGGGCTGTACCTTCCTGCCCTGGTCAAAACCCCAACCAGTATGAATTGATTTTCCAGTTCGGCTCCCTCTCATTGGGGAGAGGAAATGCAACAGCCTTTGCCCATTGAGCTAAGATTTCAAAGCACTTCATTCAAGGTCACTGACTTTAAAGCAAAGACAAGTTTATTAACTACAAAAGGTAGATTTTAAGTGATAGCAAACAGATCAAAGCAGCTTACCTAGTAGATAAACAAAAACTCAAACTAAATTTAACATATGAGAACAGAGGTTGGCAACTTTTCAGAAGTGTTGTGCAGAGTTTTCATTTATTCACTCTAATTTAAGGTTTTGTGTGCCAGTAATGCATTTTAACGTTTTTAGGAGGTTTCTTTCTATAAGTCTATAATATATAACTAAACTATTGTTATATGTAAAGTAAATAAGGTTTTTAAAATGTATAAAAAGCTTCATTTAAAATTAAATTAAAATGCAGAGACCCTCGGACTAGTGGCCAGGACCAGGACAGTGTGAGTGCCACTGAAAATCAGCTCGCATGCCACCTTTGACACGCGTGCCATAGGTTGCCTACCCCTGTACTAGAAGGATAGGATTTGATTTAACAATCTCTCACCCTGACTAATGGTACAAGCAGGCTTGCAAGTTCTCAAGGCACAAGCTGCACTTGCTTCGGATCCCCACCCCAGTTCCAAGTCCTTTTGCTTAGGAACTTCTTTTAGGTGTTCAGTTGTGGGGGAGTGAAGAACAACAGATGATGTCACTCCCCGCCTTATATAGCTTTAGCATATGGCAGGAACCCTTTGTCCCAAACTCAATTTGTGGAAAAACACTGGTATCCAAGATGAAATTCCATGTCATGTGGCCTGGTCACATGCCCTTGCATACCTTGCTGAGTCATAGCAGCCATTACTTACAGATTGTCTGGTGCATTCTCAGGAAGGCTCACCAGGTGGAGCATAAGCTTCTCCTAAAGCCTATTGTTTTTCCTAATGGCCCATTACCTTGAATAGGCCCTTCATAGCCGACTATCTATCTGGAAGCATTTTGCCTAGTGGGTGTCACTCAGGTGTGATTACATGTGAAATACAGATACACAGTCAATATTCATAACTTATGATACAAAAATGATACATGCATACAGATATGATAATCATATTTAGCAAATCATAACTTTTCCAATGACAGCTCACATGACCCATCTTGTACAAAATGCATCATAATAATGCCATTGTAACTTACAATTCATATTTGAAAACATTTATATTTGCCTCTATTTTAATTTTGTTTGCGAAAATGTGATTGTATCTACAGTCTGATACCAAGGACACTAGTCTGGAGTGGAATCCTCTGCAGATTTTATTTATATATGGGTCACTGCATTTAAAAAATGTGGACCTGATTCTCCAACTGCCTTACAACGTGGAGTCTCACTTGAGCAAACAAGATGGAAAATGGGTTTATGGCAGTGATTTACACTCACTTTCCACTCCCTTCGCTCAGGGGTAACTTATGACACTAGGTAAAAAACAGTGAAGAATCAGGCATGTGTTTTCTAAATTTCAGAAAATTGCATACTGAGTGCAATAGGATGGGGGAGCTGCAACGGAGCTGGATGCAGTTTAAGTCAAAATTGGATGTGTTCATGAAAGAGATGCTCTAGGAATTATTTTTGGGAAATTCTATAGCTTGTGGTATACAGGGGGGCAGACTAGATAACAATGATCCCTTCTGGCTTTGAAATCTATTAATCTGTGGTGAGTTAGCAATCAGCCCTGAGCAAGGGCAGAGCATGGTTGTACTGCCCCAGGAGCGGCCTAGGAGGGAGTATGTGACTTAGCATACATGTGTCAATAAGCTACATTGTCCCATGTGGGAGGAGGGCAGAACCAAAGCTGCTCTCGTTCCTTGTTTCTTCCTGCTCCCTTCTGCCCACATGTGCCACGTGAGGGAGCATAACAGCTCTGTGAAGCCTGTTTTCCATCCAGCGCTATGAATGGTTGTAGAGGCAGCTGGCACAAGTTAGTAAGGAGGTGCCTTATGTCAGTTTACTGCCTTGAGCGACCATGCAAGCTAGGGCAAAATCTGGTCCTTATTAAGTAAATCCCATAAGCAGCAGAAGAAGCTTGAGTACTAAGTTAATGTACTAAGCTATGCCTCTGTCTCTCATTTGTTGGGATACATCATAGAACCACATGTGGAAAATTAAACTAACAAGAAAAGTTGATTTGACAGGCATCTCCTCTGGCTTGGTCTCTTGCAGGGGTTGACTCAAACTGCTAATCTGCAGTCGAGAGAAGACTTGATGAAAGTGTCTGGGAAGATAGAATGTGAAGGACCCAACCGTCACCTCTATGACTTCATTGGAAACTTGCGCTTAGATGGCCAAAGGTATCAACTTCACTGAAAAATGACAGTTGTCTTCTGTTAAGAAATATGTCTTATGTGTATGTGTGCACCGTGGCTTCTTTGGCAACATAGAAAGAACATAAAGGTATTTCTATGGGTGACTGCTAACTGGTGTCTGCTAGTGTAAAATGGTGTAGCTCTATTGACTTCAATGGACAGTCTTTATCTTAAGTGGTAGAGGCCTGTTAGTTCTGGAATTAGAGGACCTGGGTTCAGTGTTCCCCCTAATTCTTCACACCCATGTGTGGAATTAAGTTTGTTATATGTACCAATATGGAGGTGATGTGTGACACGTCACCTTCATATCGGTGCACATAACAAAATTCATGTGGTGGGGTCAGGGACGGCTTTACGAATGGCAGGGCCCGATTGGAATACCCAGTGGCAGTCCGGGGCTTCGGCGGCACTTCAGTGATGGGGGATCCATTCTGGATCTTCTGCAGCACTGAAGGACCCCCTGCCGCCGAAATGCCGCCAAAGACCCGGAGCAGACCCCGCCACGAAATGAGTAAAAAAATAAAAAAGACACCTAAGGCGTGGGGCCCTCTTAGGTGTGGGCGCGGGGCCCCATTCCGGGAATCGGCTTAAAGCTGGCCCTGGGTGGGGGTGGGCCCAAAGGGTTCGGAGTGTGGGAGGGGTCTCAGGGCTGGGGCAGAGGATTGGGGTACAGGGGTGTGAGGGCTCCGGCTGGGAGTGTGGGCTCTTGGGTGGGGCCGTTAATGAGGGGTTTGGGGTGCAGGAGGGGCTCCGGGGCTACGGCGGGGAGAGAAGACTCCCCCCAGCTCTCTCTCCCCACGGCAGCACCTGGGCTGGGGGAGAGAGGCGCCTCTCCCTGATGCAGCAGCTCTGGGGCTGGGGCTGCAGGATAGGTGCCCTCCCCTGGCCCCCACAGGTCTGGGCTGGGGCTGGGGCTTGGTTCAGGGAGGGGAACCCCGGCTACGACTGGGTTCTGGCAAGGCTGCCTGGGTTCAGGGCTGGGCTGGGCTGCCTGGATTTGGCCCAGGGAAAGGGTGCCCCAGCCGCGGCAGGTCTGGGCTGCGGCATAGTTGGGGTCAGGGGGGCCGTCCTGGCTGTGGCAGGTTGGGGATCAGGCTAGGCTGGGGCTGGGGGAGGGGCGCCCCTCCCCCAGCCAGGGCCGCCCAGGGGGGGGATAAGAGGGGCAATTTGCCCCAGCCCCACAGAGGCCCCCACAAGCATATAGTATTCTGTAGTATTGCAACTTTTTTTTATGGAAGAGGCCACTGAAATTGTTTTGCCCCAGGCCCCTTGAATCCTCTGGGCAGCCCTGCCCCCGGCCACAGCAGGTCCCTCCCCCCAGGCGGGTTCCCTGAGCGCCTGTGCCGCACTAAATAGGCTGCTACTCAGATGTGTAGCTTGCAGAGAATCTAGCCAGAATTCCTGTCCCACTTTTGCAAATGATGATTGTTTATTATGAGAGAAGTAATAGCCCCTACATAGTTGAGCTTGCAACCACAGTTTCTTTCTAAGGGTAATTTAGATCCCTCTTGTAACTCTTAAAAGAAAAAGTTTCCTGCTTCAGTTGTATGAATTCAAGTATTATAATCCATAGAAATTAAAGTGCTTCAAAAAGAAGTGGAAGTGTCATTATGCTCATTTTATAGGTGGGGAAACTAAGGCCTGGTCTACACTAGAAAATTGTCAGTTTAACTACGTCGCTCAGAGGTGTGAAAAATCCACATTTCTGACCAGTGTAGTTAAGCTGACCTAAGCCCCAGTGCAGACAGTGCTAGATTGATGGGAGAATTCTTCCATTGACCAAACTACTCGCCTGTCGGGGAGGCGGATTACCTACAGCGATGGGAGAACCCCTCCCATCAGCACAGATAGTTTCTACATTGAAGCGCAGCAATTCAGCTGTGTTGCTGTAGCATTTCAAGTGTAGATGCCCTCAGGCGCAGAGAGATGAAATGCCTTGCCCCAGGTAACACAGCAGACTAGTGGCAGAGTTGAGACTAGCACCTGACTCCCCTCTGACAGTCCACTGGATCCTGCTCATGTTATTTAGAGCAGTCTAGAGGCTGTTCTATTATATGCTGGATGCCAAACTGAACTGTAGCCAGTTCCTTTGCAGCTCCCCGACCTTGCTGCACTGTGCAGAGACTGGAACACAGTCAAGGAGTGAACTCAATGTATTTGTTTATGAGCAATGGCAGATTTATGCTGGAGGTCCCTAAATATTCATTTCCTTCAAAGTGCTGGGTTTTGTAAATGATATGAAAAGGGAGTAATCAAGAAAAGAAATGTGTGTTCTTATAATGGAAAATAACTTTCTTGAATAGTTAGAGTATCTTCAGAGTAATTTCAAATATCTGTACTTATTTTTAATTTGTTCTTGGCTTCTAGTCCGGTTCCCATTGGGCCTGACCAGATCTTGCTGAGAGGTGCACAGCTTAGAAACACCCAATGGGTCCTAGGAATTGTTGTGTACACAGGACATGACACAAAGCTCATGCAGGTAAAATGGATTGGAAATAATATCTCGTGTGTGTTTTGTTGGAAATCGGTATTCTCTATTTCTGTATTCTGCCTGTCCTTATGAGTTGATTATGCAAAATGAAGTGTTGGTCATTGTATTTGTAATGCAGTAGCATCCAGAAGCCTCAAGTGAGATTGGGACTCCACAGTGCTGGGTGCAGTATGTGCTCTTAGTACCTGCTAGGAGGCACTTGCAACATACATTTTTTACACGATGAAGTTTAAGATTTTGTCATAGTTATTTTTAGTAAAAGTCACAGACAGGTCACAGTCAATACACGATAATTCATGGAAGCCTGAGCCCTGCTACCCAAATGGGGGTGGGAAGTGACAGATTGAGCCCCACTGCCCAGGACTCACCGTGCCGCAAAAGGCTGATGGCCTCGGCTCATGGAGCTGACAGTTGAAGTCCCGTTGCCTGGGGCCGAAATCACGGAGATCACCAAAAATCATGGAACCTATGTCCTCCTTGACAGACTCATATCCTTATACATGCTATGTAGTACTAACTCTTTTAAATCTAAATTTAAGTAAGTGCCATTGCAGCCTTCCCAGAGCACATGGTAATGCAAGCTTTTCCATGACTCTCACGCAGAATAGAGAAGTAAAGTAACAAGGAGAAGTAATATCAACTGTGATTCTGCAGTACACCCCTGGTCACTTTCTGGCACAAGCAATCTTCTGTGGGCTGTAATCTTGGAAGAAATTATCTATTTCTAGAACAATAAATCCAGTTAAAATCTTTCCATGAATTAATATATGCCCTTATCCTGCAAGTAGTTCTGTTCAGCCAGGTTCCATCAGACTTTAGTTCGGCTCTTTTAAATTTTAAGGCTGTAAAAGAGAGCTATACTTGGCTGCTGTTGAACTGTGTCTAAAAACTTGCAGTGCACAAGAGCAGAGAGGAGGATTTAGGGAGCATTTTCCCCCTTAGAGCCCTGTGCAGAAACTAGAGAAAATTGCAATCCTTGCATTCTTTTGAGGGCAGTAGCTGCTGCTCTCTAGTAGTGTTCCCCTGGGAGCTAGACTAGGGGTGGGCAAACTCTGGCCTGGGGGCTGCATCTGGCCCTCCAGGCATTTTAATCCAGACCTTGAGCCCCCGCTGGGGAGCAGGATCTGGGACTTGCCCCACTCTGGTGCTCCAACTGAGGAGCGGGGTCTGGGGCTTGTCCCGCTCTGCGCAGCTCCCAGAAGCAGCGGCAAGTCCCCATTCTGGCTCCTACACATAGGGGCAGCTAGGGGGCTCTGCACACTGCTCCCACCCCAGGTGCTGCCCCTGCAGCTCCCATTGGCCGGGAACCACAGCTAATAGGACCTGCAGGGGTGGTGCCTGCAGACAGGGCAGCGCGCAGAGCCGCCTGGTTGTGCCTCTGCTGCTTGAGGTAAGCACCACCTGAAGCCTGCACCCCTGACCCCCTCCTGCACCCCAATCCCCTGTCCCAATCCTGGTTCCAGCCCAGAGCACCCTCCTGCACCCTGAACTCCTCATTCCTGGTGCCACCCCAGAGCCTGCACCCCCAGCCAGAGCCCTCACCCGCTCCTGCACCCCAGCTCCCAATGTAGTGAGCATTCATGGCCTACCATACAATTTCCATACCCAGATACGGCCCTCGGGCCATAAAATTTGCCCACCTCTGAGCTAGACCCTCAGAGGTAGGGATGTGACCTTGTTCTTACCTGCCTTGGCCATCAGAGTGGGATGAATAGGCTGGAGGGAGTATGCTGAGCCCCCAGAAGAGATTGAGCATAGTACATGTCCCCTATGTCTGACTCACAACAGTAGTCTGTGTATGTGTGTAGTACCACCATAGTGGCTAGAGGCCCTAGTCATAGACTTTGCATAAATAAAATATTTAACTGGCTGGGGATGGAGTTTGAGAACAAAGTAGCCAAGTTCACAGTTTTAGGACTGAAAATTAACTGTGCACAGAAGAACTAAGGAGAACAGTCCCATCTTTGTAGTTATTGTAATATTATTTAGCAGTTTTTCTCACCATTTGCTGTTGTTATTGCCATACTTAAACCAATTCTCAAGACTGTTTCTGCTTTTGTTCAGAATTCAACCAAAGCCCCTTTGAAGAGGTCAAATGTGGAGAAGGTGACCAACATGCAGATTCTGGTTTTATTCTGCATCCTTCTGGTCATGGCCCTTGTGAGTTCTGTGGGTGCCTTTCTATGGAACAGAACACACGGCGAAGTCATCTGGTACCTTGGCTCAAATGGTGAGAGTTTGATTGCAGGTGGCCCATTGTCTATGTGTTAAAACAGTGAGAGCTCATAACATTTGAGGATTCTACAGAGCATGCCAGGCCATTTATCTTTGCCAAATAAATGCAGAAAGGAGGCCCATAAATAAAAATCAAAGCCAGCAGCTAACTTTATTTAACAATGTATTCTAGAAACAGTCTTCAGTAACTGCGGAGCCCAGCTTGCCTGCGAATGTGCTGTTGAGGGTTGCAAGATGTTCCCCTGTCCCAAGGTCTGAGAATGCTGCTAGGCAGCTGTCCAAAAATAAAGGGGGATCATAGACTATCGAGGTTGGCAAGGACCTCAGGAGGTCATCTAGTCCAACCCCTTGCTCAAAGCAGGACCAATCCCCAGACAGCTTTTTACCCCAGATCCCTTAATGGCCCCCTCAAGGACTGAACTCACAACCCTGGGTTTAGCAGGCCAATGCTCAAACCACTGATAGAGAGTCAAATGCCAGGTGCCTCATACAGTGGTGCAAAATGCCACTCAAAGATGACCAAAAGGCTCTTTATTTCAGTTATGAAAAATTGTTTGGGGCTGTGTAACTTACTGAATTGGGTACAGGATTTGTGATATCAGCCTCCTTTCTGTCAATCAATCCTTTTGTCTACATACTTCAGTCACAACCTCTTTTCACCAGATCCTAGGCTGGTGGTAATAACTCCACTGACTTTAATTTTATGCTTATTTATGTCAGCTGAGGATCTGTCCCTTTGTGTTTTAGTTAGCCCATCTATTAATTAGAGCGGATGATCTCCTCTATATGGATATCCTGAAGATTAATGTTCACACATTAAGTATTATTGCTGTCTTTGTATTTGCTGGACCAGGATGTTCTAGCTTACAACAGATGGGTAATTTTGCAATTGCAAAACTCTGATCCTGTATAGTGCGTGTGTTTTATTGAAGGACTCCATTTTATTTCCATTTTGCTACCTGTATTTACTTATGAGATTTAATAGTAACACAAAGATATGGATATTGTGAAGACACTTCAAGATAGAATATAAATTAATCTGCAGGAGAGAGATTTTTGGCATTTCAATTTATATTACAATCAATTACAAAATGTGTCAGACATTGGCTATTGTGTTACTGACACTATCTTAGGATGCAGACCTAAATAAATAAATGTCACTGGAATTGTGTAAATCTTTTACTGGTAGTAGTAAAACTGCTGACAATGGCTGAGCTGTCATCTGTTTCAGATGAACTTCAATTATGGTACCTTTACTGAAAAAGATCCAGTCTTTGAGAAGGAGTGGAGTGACATTGATAACAGGCTATATAGATCTCAGGACCCATTCTTCATTGAACTAGCTTTGACTTCAGTTTATGGCAGTCATGTTTTTTCCATTTTAATCACTGTTACTGCTACTAGAGGTTGTTGTTTTTTTTTAAAAAGAGTGTTGCCAGATTTAATAAAAATTCTACACATGAAAAATATGAAACACAAGATATGTAAATGACTGGAAGAAGCAGTGATGAAGAGAAACAAATGAAATATGATTTGTAATGGAGAATACTCAAAAGTTATAGGGACTGATCTCACAAACTGGTGTAAATTGAGAATAACTTTGCTGAAATGAATGTAGTATCATTTCTGAAAAACAAGTATAACTGAAGTCAAGATATTGTCTCACCTAGGGAGATGAATTTTCAAAGCAGTCTCATGAGTTACACATCGAACCAGTCATTCTTTCTTATTGTCAGAAAAGGGGAGTCTACTTTATTCTTTCAGAACCAAAACTTCAAACCTGGGTGCCTAACCAGAGTGCCTATTTCTCACAAATGTCTGGGTAGAAAAAAACTTCTTTGCCCACTCAGCTTGCCTCTTGGTTTTCCTTAGAGACTGATCCAAGCTGCAGAAAATTCTTCTCATATCTGGATTTTAAACACTCCCAAGTTCAGAAGCATTTGGACCCAGATTTTGGTTCAGCCTGGCATAAATATTGAGCCATTTAAAAATTTAGATTTAAACTAGGTTTCAAAGCTTCTGAGAGTTCAGGAGTGTTCATCTCTGGCTCTCACCTCTGCCTCTTCATTTTTTTCTCAGCTTCATTTGCCTGGATTCTTCAGTTCCCATGCTCTTAAATGACTGTTTTTCTTAAGCTCATTTATACTGGTTAATTCTATGCATTTATTTGAGCAACTTATCTAGCATATTCACTGCTGGTAAAACCATTTTATTTGGATACCTTATTTAGTTTTAATTACACATCTCCTTGATTGTGATCTTTTTTCAGTTCTCACCGGAGTGAATAGTTTACTGAACTTGCCAACACTGGAAGCTATAAATACAGATGTTTGGTGAAAATATTTGGGACACATGTTCTAACTCTGTTGAAATATGTGGAACAAAACCAGCTTTTTGGAGAGGCAAAGTGAAAATGTGCTGCTAGAAATAATATCTGTAACTCTTCAGTGGGGACAGATAGCGTGTATACAGGATTACCAGATCCTTTTGGACTGTAATATGGAATATTGCACTTCTAGTAACCAGCTTACAGAACTAAGAATAAACTCAGTTACTCAGAAATCTGCAGCTTGAGGTCTTCAAACCACAATTTGAGGACTTCAATAACTCAGACATAGGTCAGGGGTTTGTTATAGAAGTGGATGGGTGAGATTCTGTGGCCTGCATTGTGCAGGAGGTCAGACTAGATGATCATAATGGTCCCTTCTGACCTTAAAGTCTATGAGTCTATAAATCTAAATCTCATGTTTCACACAGTGTGCACATAGCACAGCTAGCCTTTCCCCTTTTATGAAGTTGATGTAATATGTGTAGGGCCCTGCCAAATTCACATTCCATTTTGGTCAATTTCATGGCCATAGGATTTTAAAAATTGTAAATTTCATGATTTCAGCTATTTAAATCTGAAATGTCAAGATGTTGTCATTGTAGGGGTCCTGACCCAAAAAGGAGTTGTTGGGGGAGGAGGGTCACAAGGTTATTGTAGGGGAGGTCACGGTACTGCTCCCCTTACTTCTGCGCTGGTGCTGGTGGCTGCTGCCCTCAGAGCTGGGAATGTGGATTTGGTATTGCCATCTTTACTTCTGTGCTGCTTCCTGCAGAGCTGGGCCCTTTGTCAGCAGCTGCCACTCTTCGGCTGCCCAGCTCTGAAGACAGCAGCGCAGAAGTAAGCGTGGCATGATATGCTGTTGCCACCCTTAGTTCTGCGCTGCTGCTGGTGGGGTGCTGCCTTCAGAGCTGGATGCCCAGCTAACTGTCGTCGCTCTCCAGCCACCCGTTCTGAAGGCAGCGCAGAAGTAAGGATGGCAATATTGTGACCCCCCCCAAAATAATCCCCTCCAACTCCCTTTTGGGTCAAGACCCCCAGTTTGAGAAACATTGGTCTCCCCCATGAAGTCTGTATAGTATAGGGTAAAAGCACACAGAAGATCAAATTTCACAGCGGGGACACCAGATTTCACGGTCCATGACTCATTTTTCATGGCCATGAATTTGGTAGGACCGACCCTAAATATGTGTATGTATATATAAATTTTAAAAAACACCTCTACAAGTTCTAGGTACCCTAACGTGTAATTAATATTACAGTAAAATCCAATCAGCATTAGAATAATGATTCAACAAGGAACTTTGCAAGTCAGCCACCTTTTCACCTCTTTGTCACTCTGGGAAGATTATCCTCAGCCCTTCCCCAAAATGCCCTCAAACAGAAGTGTTTTGCAGTGTGCCTGGAAGGTCACCAGATTCAGGCTATTTTGGATCAAGTAGGGGGGAGCAAATTCAGGAGGTCTTACAGCGGATGCCCTGCCAGCAGCCCCGTCATATATGAATATTTTGTTACAATATTGGGAGAATTTCAAACCAGCTCTGATCTTTTATTGGTGTAGAAAATAATTTCTGTCCCATATTTAGACATTTTAGGTAAAAAGTCTTCATTTGTTTATCATCTTTAAAAACAACACATTGGGTGAGATTTTCACTTTTCAGTTCTATTTTATTCTATTCAGATTCTTGCACCATGCTATCCGAGCACTTGTTATGGCAGGGGAACCAGGATAAAGAAGTTCTGTGCACCGTGACAGCTCCTGGGGGCATTGTGTCTGAGGCAGTCAGAATGGGCTTGATTCTGATCTCCATTGAACCATTTTTTACATTGATTTGCAGAAAGTTAACTGGAGTTTGTCCTGAATTTTTACTGGTGTAAGTGAGATCAGGATAAGGACGATGGTGTCCAGGAGTGCACACAAACAGCATTGTCTACAACCTTCAGCAGAATGAAGCATGCTGGCAGGAGTGGAATGGGGCAGGGCCATGACCTGGAGTTAGTTTTGCCCTACCCATTGCTAGCATTGCTTTCTGCACTGGAATCTTGTGTGCCATGAAAGCAAAAAGCAAGATTTTGTTTGGCTCCTGTGTATGGGCGCAAGGTAGAAGGAAAATGCCTTGAGCCCTCACCTACCCACATGAGGGTAGGCAGAATCTAGCCCTTTTCAATAAATTGAATAAAGTCAACAAACTGAAAAGGTCTGTTTTGCAGAGAGAAAATAGATGTTCATCTGTGTATGCCATTGGTTTAAAATGGGAACTCTCCACAGTATTATCACTGTAAAAATGCATAGATGTTTGAATACGAACACGTGCCTTGTTAGTGACCTTATCCTATACCTTTTGGTCCACAGAAGAGCTTTATGTCAATTTTGGGTACAATCTGCTGACATTCATAATCTTGTACAACAATCTCATTCCCATCAGTCTGCTGGTGACCCTGGAAGTCGTCAAGTTTACTCAGGCTCTTTTTATAAACTGGGTAAGTAGCAAGAACAAAAAGTTGGTTAATAAATTGTGGTTTTGAATGTCACATTGATGTAAAACCCTTAATTAAATTTGTCACCTTTTTGTCAGTGTCTCCTTAGTTACTGCCTTTGGCAAGACCAATTAATAGTTCAGTGAATCTGTTCAATGCTAGTTTACTGGTCCATGGCATGAAAACGCCACTTGCCTGTAGAAAGGTTTCATGCATGAGTGCCATCCACTTCTGCAGTTGCTAAGCTTCCATTAGAAAAAAAATACCTTTTAGCACTTTTGGTTGCTAGGAAAGCCTTCTGAACACGAAATGAGTATGAACAGATAGTGTCATCTTCCTGAGCCTTTTGGCAAACAGCTGTAGTGACTTCTGCAACTCATAGGTTTCCTAAGCTTAAGCAGAATGAAAAAGCACCAGTATCTTGTCATATTTTCAGTTCTCCTATTCAGAACCCTGGGGGCCACTGTGAAAGTAAAACATGATTAGGTCACTTTCACTCTGGTGGTGCTTGAGCGGCAATGTTTGTCCACAGAGTGCAGGTTGGGATTAGCTAATGTCACTAAACAGTGACATCTCTGATCAGGTAAGGAACTGACATGGTAGTTTTCATATGGATTCCCGTTCAGTCCCCTTGGGCATAAAGATGATGGCTGTGATGTTCCTGGAGGGTGTAAAGTTGGAGAAAATGTATCATGTGCATCTGCCTGGGTGTGTGCATGTGTTCAACCTCAGGGCTTCAATGTGGCTGTAGAAGAAGACCCCTAAAAAAGATAATCCCAGATGAAGTTACATTTATTTTGCCTATGAGATTTTTATGTGAGTATAACTGAATCATTTCCAAGCTGAGTAATCTGGAAAATTGCTTCTCGGATTACTGGGACATGCAATAGCTATTTTTGCAATGTATTACAATTAAATGCAATGATATAAACAGAACTGGTTGTAGTATAGGTGACCAGTTTTTCTGTTTAGAAGTGAGGTCTGGACTACAGTAGTTTAGTGACTTTTAACTATTTGTCTTTTGGGTAGAATTATTGATATCCTGTAAAAGAATTTTCCCTGTGTTAAGACTCCTGACCCTTTTTGTGCATTGAACTGAACGTGCAGCAAAGGAAATGCCAATGTTTTTTAATAGGTGTCATTTTCAAAATGTCTAATACACAGATACATTTGAGAGACAAACTGTTGTTCTCCAAAGGACCATATTCAGCTTTTGTTCTGCAGCAGCACTCCCATTGGTGTGGCTGGCAGTCATGTGGGCAGCAAACTGTTGATTAAACTGTATATCTTAGGTCTATTTTCATTTTTCTTTCAGGACATAGATATGTATTATCAAGAAACAGATACACCTGCAATGGCCAGAACATCAAACCTTAATGAGGAGCTTGGGCAGGTGAGAGAACCTCATTGGGAATATCGTACTTGTCATATAACTTAGGATAAACACATGAAAAGGTACCATACAAAGGCAACAATTCTCTTAAAATAATTGTAGGCTTTTCTCTGGTCCACCTCAATGTAATATCTGACCCTGAGATAGGGAGGCTGTATTCTACAGGTAGATAATTGTGCTGCACAGCAAGATAAAGTGACTTGTCCAAGGTCACTTAATTCTGGATTCTGACACATCCCTGGTCTAGACTGGGGAGGGCAGGGGGTTGACCTAAGATATGCCGACTTCAGCTACGTGAATAGTGTAGCTGAAGTCGAGGTATCTTAGGTCGATTTACCTGGCCGTGAGGACGGCAGTGAGTCGACCGCTGCCACGCTCTCATCGACTCTGCTTCCGCCTCTTGCAAGCTGGAATTCTGGAGTTGATGAGGAGTGCATTCGGGGATCGATTTATCCGCTTCTAGACGAGATGCAATAAATCGATTCCTGATAGATCAATCCCTACCCGCCAATCTGGTGGGTAATGAAGACCTGCCCTTAGACTATTTGAACTGAAATCTCATGCATCCCAGTTCAGTGCCTGAACCAAAAGACCATCTTTCCTCCTCTTAGAGGCCAAATTCTGCCCTGGAATGTGTATGTTTGTCACATTCTGGGGTGTAGTTCAGACCAATTAGGGACAGTGTCACTGCTTGCCCTACAATCTTGCGTGCTCCCAATTCTTTGCTGATGTAACTCCCAACCTGGGCCCTTCACAACCAGCCAAACAGCATGCAGGTCACCCTCTGAGTATCTGTGTATAGCTGCAGCCTATTAACAACACTCCAGTCACACTCTAGCTCCCACTAGCCTTGCTTACCACTTGCAGGGTGACCCCCCAACCCATCCTGCCCTGAATTTTCCCAAAAATGTGTGTTCTGCACTGTCCAGCCTGCTCTTGGACAGTACAGATATTAGAGGTCTGTTGTCTTTGCAAGGGATCAATGTTCAACGGTTTGCTTTTTAACTGGAGTTACCCAAATCATTCAGTTTAAACACAACACTGGATTAGTTTTGATTAAAACAAGTTTATTTAACTACAAAGAGAGAGGTTTTAAGTAAGTACAAGGCAGTAAAGTCAGAAATGGTTACCAGAGAAATAAAGATAAAACGCTTTCTAGTAACTAAAACTTACCGAGCTAGACTTGGTTCTAGGTAAAATATGTACCACGTGTTCCCAGCAACATTTCTTGCCAAATTTTCACGTTAGGATCCCTCCCAAAATCAAAAGCTGGTGCTTTTGTCATCTTGAGTGAAAGAGAGATAGAAAGAGATAATACCCAGGATGGTTTTGGCCCTCACTTTCATAGTCCAGTCACTCTTTGAAATGCATTTTCCTGATGGCTACCCCTAGATAAAGTTCCTTTCCACTCTTAGGGTGGAGACATGGAATCTGGTGATGAAAGAGGTTCTGTGTTTTTGTTTGTTAAAATGCATATTGATCTGTCCCTGCCTACCTTTTTTGTTAAAGAATGGCCACTTGACTGGTTAACTTTGATGACACTTGGCTAGAGGTGTCAGCTTGTCCTTTGTCTTTGATAAACAGGCTTATCCCTTCCCCAGACGTGTCTGATAAACACATTTCCATCATCATCTCAGCTTATCTTCATAACTTTACATATAATGTTGCTACTTGCATTTCACCACAGTATTATTGACCAGAGTTATTAGCTTTCAAATGATACCTCTCAAAGCATATTTTGTACAAAGATTGTTACAGTAGTGTGAAGGGTTTTAATACAGGGGTGCATTCAGTCAGTATTCTTTCCATTAATTTCTGTAGGAGCTGCTGGAGTGTATTTGAGGGCACAATTTCGTCTAAAGTGTTGCCTCAGTATTTATTAAGGTCTGTTTTAGGACATCATAAATCTATTCTGAGTCTGCAGGCTCATACGTGTGCCTCCGTTGTCCTACAGACACTCCGATTGCATGCAATCTATTGAGATATGAGATATTGAACGCTGGTGGGTGTGGTTAACAGCTCTCAATTTTGGAAACCAGGTTGGGGGAGGGGCTGTTTCTTTCCTCACTGTTCTCCGTCCAGACTATTTGCTAGAGATGAAAGATTCATAGATTTAATGCCAGAAGGAACCATTATGCTCATCTTAGTTCCACCTCCTGTGTAACTCAGACCATAGAATTTCACCCAGTAATTCCTGTATCAAGCACCATAGCTTGCAGCTGAACAACAGCATTTCTTTTTAGAAAGACGGTGACTTTTTATCTCAGGTCAGTAGATGCATGATTTTATCCCAAACCTTTCATTCTGATTCAGAATTCTGAATCTCTAATTAAATTGTTCATTAAATCCTAGCTGTATCTTCCAACTCCCTATAACACCAGGTGCAAATGTTGTACTCTTTATTCTGCAACCAGGAAAATAGAAAGACATTAGTGAATCTCTCTTCATCCAATTCATCATTCCTGAACTGGATGAAGAGCAAGTCACTGTCACGGTTGGGTCATGGGCAGCCAAATCTAATAGTAGGAGCCAGAGTCCACAGTCACGAGACAGGAGTCAAGAATCAATTGGTTTGGAATACTGGGAGGTCAGAAGCAGGTGACAAACTGGTGATCAGAACAAGAGACAGGTCAAGTCAGGATACCAATGGGTCAGAGGTAGGCAACAAACTGAAAGTCAGAAACCACAGGTCAGATACCCCGAGTAAAGGCAGGTCAGAATGCCAAGGGATCAAGCCAGGGAAGCATGAGCAGGTAGTAGGAGCTGGTAGCAGGAAGCACAAGGCCATAGTCTAAAGCAGGGCAGAGCCCACTTGTTCAGATGGCCTCCTGGTCCTGCTGTTGGCTTAAGTAGGGTCAGTAGGCCAATCAGCAGCTCTAGGACTCCACCAATCAGGCCTCAGGGATGGCGCCTCCCACAGGGGCTGGGCTTCATGGATCTCAGGTAAGCTGTTGCCAGTAACTGCCAAGTGAAGAGCTAGCATGAAGCTGCTTCCATGAACCTTGCTGGTCCAGGTTTTAACCCTGTGGAGTCATTACACTTGCATTCTTACAGGAGCATTTATTGTAAGTCCTTCAGAGCAGGGACCATCTGTTTTGTTGTGTTTGTACATGTACTAGCACATTGGGGTCCTGGTCCATGACTAGAGCTCCTCGGTGCAATAATAATACAAATAAGTAGTGATGATAATAATTAACAATGTCTCAACCTGTTCTAGTTAAAGTATAAAATATGTGTGGTTGCTCAGAACTTTTCTGTACAATTCCGAATAACAAATAGAATATTTTTCAGAGTTAAAGAACTTCCCAATCAACTTTCCCAAAATAAATTTACAGAAAATGTGGAGACCTTACAGGCAGAATTTCTATTGTAACATTCAAAAATGATTATCACTGTTAGATATGTATATTCATTATCTGCTTTTTAACATGCCAAATCTTTACATTGAAAATTTATAATGGACCTTTTTTTCTAAAGCCCTTTCCCAGCAGAGTCCTAGGCTTGTGCATAACAGATTTACTGAAAGCACAGTTTTTAACAGATTGATTGACATGGCTTTTCCTTCTTAGAGTAAGACCGGTCTTTCCTCCAGGCCAAGAATTGGAATAGTGGAAATTCTAATTTTAATCTGGAATCCTTTGGCTCCTCAGGGCTTTCATATCTCTTAATGAAACATACAGTGTAATTAGGCTAGCATGCATCTAATTTACATATATCTTAATGTATCATTCAGTCATTGATTTTATTATCATTTGCTTGAGGTAACTAGATAACTTGTCTTGGTGTTTTTGTATTTTCAATTTGATAGCTGGATCATAAATGTCCCTCTGTCTAAAATGATTATCAGTGCTGAATATATTAGGAGTTACGCTGGGTTGGAAGTATCAGAGGAGTAGCTGTGTTAGTCCGGATCTGTAAAAAGCAACAAAGAGCCCTGTGGCACCTTATAGACTAACAGATGTATTGGAGCATAAGCTTTCTTGGGTGAATACCCACTTCGTCACCCACGAAAGCTTATGCTCCAATACGTCCGCTAGTCTATAAGGTGGCACAGGACTCTTTGTCGCTTTTTACTGGGTTGGAAGACAGTTTCCGTTTGAAGCCGAGTTTTAGGCAACCTTACTAACATAAAACTTTGAGTGTCTCAGCTTTTGGCTACCCACCCTGAGATATATGCATTCGAGACACCAGTTTACAGAAGGCTTTGAACGTCTGTTCTCCAAATGTAAGCCCCCATTAGCTGACTCAAGTTGGGCACTCAAAAACTGAGGCACCCAAAATCACTAGTCATGTTTGAAAATATAGACCTTCATTTTTAGCTGAGTGAACAAGTAAATTTTGCGTTGTGGATCTTGAAAAAATGACCAGGTTATGTAGGTAGGTTGTGGAATTGCAGTCACTGGAGATTTTTAACAACAGGTTAGACAAACATCTGTCAGGGATAGTCTAGGGTTACTTAATCCTGCCTCAGTGTGGGAGGATGGACTAGCTGACTTGTTGTGGTTTCTTCCAGCCCTCCATTTCTATGAATGCTTTTTTCTTCGTAGGGACATTTTTATAATTTGTTTAAATCAACAGTTTGACTTATCTACAAATGTGTCTTTCATACTATAACTCCATAAAAAGTTGTTCAATGGACTGGCTCTACTTTCTAATGTTTACTTTACCAGTTAAATTGTTCAAAGCCAAAGAGGGTTACATAAGGTACAAGTTGTAATTGCTGAGCATATAACTAGGGCTGATCAGGTAATATCTGTGGAATAATTTTTAAAATATTTCATGATAATTCTTGAAGAGTCAAGAAATGTAAATTATATGAAATTTTATTAATACAATGAATATATTTTCATTATTAGCCCATGTCTGTTCTAGAGGCCCCTTTTGAGGCTTCATGAAGATAAGTATAAAAGGATTGGTACATTACTTTTAAATAAACCTAAAGGAAATCCTAGTACAAAAAGCATTGCTAAAATAGAGTTAAGGCTGAGAATAGATCTTTCCTAAAACAAGATTCATAGGAAAAGTAAAATAACAAAATAAGGAAGTGTTCAAAAATTTGGAAATTGTGTTAAGGATCCAGGGCCAAGTTCCTGTGAAAGAAACTTCAGTTTGCCTTGCTGAATGTGTGAGTCACAACAGCATAAGACTTTTGTTGTATGACGGTATGACGCTTTCAGTTCATATCTTTAAGGGGAATTAATACCCTTATTATAAAGGTGTAGAGGTGAATGCCTGGCTTGTGTATGGAAGTTAGGAACGTTAACACCCATCTGGAGGGCTGGTGGAGTACAGTGGGATCTCCAGGTGGTATTGAAGGTGTGGATGGGTGTCAGTGGAGCCTTTCATAGCCAAGTAACAAACAAGACTCGGGTAAATATCTGTCAGATATGTGGAAAATGAGCAATGGTCTCTGATTCAAAGCAGGAATGTGAGGAGGTACTGGTCTCCAGCCTGTAAGTGATGGATGGATTTGCAGTTCACAGGACCTCATGCACAATTTTTTTAAATTAAAATTGGTGTTGGATCCTTAACTGAGAATTTACAGACACTTTTTTTTTCACATTTTGTTCATTTAAACTTCTAGCGCTATATCTTCAGCTGGTGTAAATCAGCATAGCTCCGCTGATTATAATGAAGCTCTGACAATTTATAACCACTCAGGATCTGGTCCTTACTTGTTTTCAGAGGAACTATATTACCAATATTAACTCTTATTTTAAATATTTTTCCTGGGAATTTGCCTGTAGCTTTTGTAAGATAGAACTAATCATCTCTGACAAACTGCAACAAGTTTGCATTGGCCTGTACTGCTGTATTTCCTGAACATGCGTACTTCCTTGTGATTTTTTTTCTGATTTAATGTGTAAGTTAATCTTGTGAAGTTGCTACAATTGTTTCATTTGTATTCTAGGTAAAATACCTGTTTTCTGATAAAACAGGCACTCTAACATGCAATATTATGAACTTCAAGAAATGTAGTATTGCTGGAGTGACATACGGGTAGGTACTATTTCTATAAACTCCATAGCTTAATAATTAATTTTATTAATTCTGCAAATTGGTATTCTGTTCTGTAATAAAATTAAATTTGACTGTTTGGTTGTATTAAGAGAAATTCATTTTTGTGCCCATAAAATAAATTGTTAGTTTCTCCTGCAGCATTAATTATGGAATGCAAAGGTTGAAATAATTTAAATGTGATGGTGGAAAGGTTTGTTTGAATAAGGTGTTCTCCTCTTCCTCTTACCTAATTGGATGGAATGAAACAAGTGGTGCTAAATGAGTTTCAGGCCTTTCATCATAGGGTTTTCCTTAGGGGAACCAAATGTTGGGTCAAGACCTTATCCAACTAAAATAATTGACTTTAGCTGAACTAGGATTTAGCCCATAGTTCATATTTAGTGACCAATTCTTCATTCTTTTGTCTGGTAACGCTCCCCCAGAAAGGACAACTACTTCTCATTGTTATGCTGTCTGCTTTAAATCATTGCGTTTGTTTATTTTTAATACAAAGAATCAATTTGGTTTCTAGCTCCTGGGAACCTGTGCCTGAATCCCCAGGGCTGCATAATCCCCGTATGGAATCTTCTGTGGCCACGTTTTTATAACATAAAGTATATATGTCTTTAATTTCTTCTATTTTGCCTCTCCTAAAAAATTAGTTATACTTTACGAGGTCTGCTAGTTTGTAAAGCACTTGTGAAGCTATATGAATTGCCCCATTTGAAATTAATTCCCTATCTGGCCATTTGCACATGTTGTCATGGTAACTGCTTGTACAAATTAGACTTACTGTTAGTAGTGTATTTGGGAGCATGTCCCTAGCATTCTGATTCCTTAAAAATCTATCCTTTAATGTTGATGGAAACCAGGAAGTGTCTTCAGTATTTAAGATCCCATCCAAAATAGCCTTTCAGGGTATGTTACATGGTATTTAATTTAAGTCTTTGGAAGGAGGAAGGTTAAATCTCTGCTGCAAGTTGATGAACATGTTTCCAGAGTACTGGTGCTTCAAACCTGATTTTTTTTTAACTGCTTAGCTCTATGTTGTCATGTACTCCCTTTCTTTTATCAAACTAGCCAATAACTATACATTTTTTCCTTCTTTTAGTCACTTTCCAGAGTTGGAAAGAGAACGTTCATCAGAAGACTTTAGGTAATAATCATTGACTGGAACTAGTTTGGGACTATACAAAGGAAGACAGCTAACACATATCTAACACATATCAATGAAAGATTATTGTTTGTCCAAAGTTTAGAGCCAGAATGGAAAAGCCCAAGGGATATAGTCACTTCTAAGTTGTCTGCCCCACATGGCTGTGTCCACTTACAGTTAGGGTGCAAAGGTGGAACTTAGATTTTGCCTGAGGTCCTGCAGCCAGTCGGTAGAGCCCCCAAAGTGGGTAGAAACTGACGTGGGAGTGAGTGGATCAAGCTGGGTGGGAGATGTTAACTCAGTGCTACTCCTCATGTGGCCCGTGAAGCCACAGCCACAATTGGAGTGAAGCTTCCTTATAGTACAGCTCCCTCCATAGGTGCAGGAGTAATGAATCTTCCCCAGAGGCTTAAATTTACTGATTGGGCAAGAATGGGCAAGAGGGATCACAAACTAGGGGAAAAGAGCTTTTCCTTCAGAGCACGGTACAAAACACTCATTTTGTGTCAGGTCTCTACCTGAGTAGGGAAGAGTCTTGATTTAGCCTTTGTGCTGCTAGTTTAGGGGAATGCTTGAACTTCAGGCCATTGTAGCTGATGTGTTTCCAAACTAATTGTGTTTTTAAATTTCTGAATGGCCCCCAAAGCTTTGTGATGGACACATATATTATAAATGGTACTAAATATGTAACTATGTATTTATTAAATATGTATTAAACCAGCGTTTCTCAAACTGGGGTCTGCAAGGGTACTCTAGGGGTTCCGTGGGCCCCGCTGATCAAATCCTCCTCCCTCTCCCGCCTTGAACTCTTCCCCCCTCCCTCCCAATGCCTCCTGAATGCGGGGGAACAGCTGTTCTCTGGCACGCAGGAGGCACTGGAAGGGAGGGGGAGGAGTGCGGAGAGGGCACACTCTGGTAAGGGGGCGGAAAGCAGCAGGGAAGAGCAGGGGTAGGAGTGGAGTGGGGGCAGGAAGAGGAGGGTCGGGGGTGGGGGTTTGCAAAAAATTTTAAATCAAAATGGGGGTCCTTGAGTTGCTAAAGTTTGAGAACCGTTGTATTAACCAGTAATAAGTCCCCAGGAGCAGATGGTATTCGCCCAAGAGTTCTGAAGGAACTCAAATGTGAAATTGCAGAATTGCTTGCTGTGGTTTGTAACTTATCATTTAAATCAGCTTCTGTACCAAATGACTGGAGGATAACTAATGTGAGGCCAATTTTTAAAAAGGGCTCCGGAGGTGATCACGGCAATTACATGCCAGTAAGCCTGTCACAGCATTCTTTCTCAGATCTGAACCTTAGAGTTCAGAAAATGAGATACTAGCACCTGAATCCTCTAAGCTTAATTACCAGCTTAGATCTGATAGCACTGCCACCACCCAAAAATATAGTGTTTTGGGGCACTCTGACCTCCCCAACCTTCCCTGGGGACAGGGCCGCCCGGGGGGGGGGCAAGAGGGGCAATTTGCCCCAGGCCCCGGGCTCCGCAGGGGCCCCCACGAGAGTTTTTGGGACCCCTGGAGCGGGGTCCTTCACTCCCTCGGGGGCCCCAGAAAACTCTTGTGGGGCCGGGCCCCAGAGCTTCTTCCGCTCCCGGTCTTCACTGGCGGGGGAGTCCTTCCACTCTGGGGCGGAAGGACCCCCCGCCATCGCATTACCGCCAAAGCGGGACCTGCTGCCGAAGTGCAACCCGGTCTTTGGCTGTAATTCGGCTACGGGGGGCCCTTCCATTCAGGACCCGCCGCCGAAGTGCCCCGAAGACCCGTGGTGGGGGCCCCTCGCCACCGAATTACCGCCGAAGAGCAGGCTGCACTTCGGCGGTGGGTCCCGCTTCGGCGGTAATTCGCCGGCGGGAGGCCCCCACTGCGGGTCTTCAGGGCACTTCAACAGCGGGTCCCAGAACGGAAGGGCCCCCCGCCGCCGAACAGGGCTGGCTCTAGACGTTTCGCTGCGCGGGGGGCCCCCTGCCGCTTGCCAGTCCCACGGCTCCGGTGGACCTCCTGCAGGCATGGCTGCAGAGGGTCCACTGGTCCCGCGGCTCCGGTGGACCTCCCACAGGCATGCCTGCGGATGCTCCACCGGAGCCGCGGGACCAGCGGACCCTCCGCAGGCACGCCTGCGGGAGGTCCACCGGAGCCGCCTGCCGCCGATGGCCCCAGACCTCCGGAATCCTCTGGGCGGCCCTGCCTGGGGACCCCAAGAACCCAGATCCCTTGGGTTCTTAAAACAAGGAGAAATAAACCATTCCCCCCACCTTTCCCCCTCTCAGAATTTCCCTCCCTGGGCTATCCTGAGAGATACTGATCTAACCTCTAAATCACCATACAGAGAAGCATCTCCCTTCCCTTCCACAAAGAGGCAAACAGATTCAAGGAAAACAGAGAGAGATTCTCTCTCTCCCCCCTCCCGTCTCCCCCACCCGTCCTGGTGAATTATCCCAATTCCCTAAAATAAAACAAGGGAGACAAGAAAAAAAAATCAATCAAGTTCTCTAAAAAAAGAAATCTTTTAATAAAGGAAAGGAAAAAGTAAAGACTTATCTCGGTAACTTCAAGATGTAAATTTTACAGGGTCCTATAGCTTAGAGACACCATAAAGAGATTTTCCCCCCAGTACCAATACAAATCAAAATATTCCCAGCAACTACACATATAAAAGTTAACCAGCCAGATCCACAATTGCAAATAGAGTAAAACAATCAAGAAACCTAAACCGCCTGTTTTTACTTACTATTAGAAAAAAAACTTAGCCTGTAGTAATGTCTGGTCTCTCTCAGACCCTCCGAGAGAAGAACCCACAACGGACAAAGAACACACACAAAAGCTTCCCTCCGCCCAAATTTAAAAGTATCTTGTCTTCTGATTAGTCTTCTGGTCAGGTGTCCCGTTCCCTGCTTGTAACCCTTTACAGGTACAAGAGACATTAACCCTTAACAGTCTGTTTATGACAAAGCCTGACTTCAGTTCCAGGCAAACTGGTTGAAACTATAGAATCATAGAAGATTAGGGTTTGAAGAGACCTCAGGAGGTCATCTATTCCAGCCCCCTGCTCAAAGCAGGACCAACCCCAGCTAAATCATCCCAGCCAAGGTTTTGTCAAGCTGGGCCTTAAAAACCTCTAAGGATGGAGATTCCACTACCTGCGGAGGTAACCCATTCCGGTGCTTCACCACCCTCCTAATGGAATAGTTTTTCCTAACATCCAACCTAGAACTCCCCCACGGCAACTTGAGACCATTGCTTCTTGTTCTGTAAAGAACAGAATAGTAAAGAACAGAACTGTCAGACACATAGGTGAACATAATTTGTTGGGGAAGAATCAACGTGGTTTTTATAAAGGGAAATACGGCTTCTCCAATCTACTAGAATTCTTTTTAAAAAGCCTTTGAGAAGGTCCCTCACCAAAGGCTCCTAAGCAAAGTAAGCTGCTATGGGATAAGAGGGAAGGTCCTCTTGTGGATTGGTAACTGGTTAAAAGATAGGAGACAAAGGGTAGCAATAAACGGTCAGTTTTCAGAATGGAGAGAGGTAAATAATGATGTCCCCCGGGGTCTATACTGGGACCTGACCTATTCAACATATTCATAAATGATCTAGAAAAAAGGGGTAAATAATGAGGTGGCACAATTTGCAGATGATACAAAGCTACTCAAGATAGCTAAGTCCAAAGCAGATTGCAAAGAGCTACAAGGGGATCTTACAAAACTGGGTGACTAGGCAAGACAATGGCAGATGAAATTCGATGTTGATAAATGCAAAGTAATCCAAACTGGAAAACATAATCCCAACTATACATATAAATTGATGGGTCTAAATTAGCTGTTACCACTCAAGAGAGAGATCTTGGAGTCACTGTAGATAGTTCTCTGAAAACACACTCAGTGTGCAGCAGCAGTCAAAAAAGCTGACAGATTGTTGGGAATCATTAAGAAAGGGATAGCTAGTAAAACAGAAAATATCATGTTGCCTTTATATAAATCCATGGTTTGCCCACAATTTGAATACTGCATGCGGATGTGGTTTCCCCATCTCAAAAAAGATATATTGGAATTGGAAAAGGTTCAGAAAAGGCAAGACAAAAATGATTAGGGATATGGAATAGCTGCCATATGAGAAGAGATTAAAAAGACTGGGACTTTTCAGCTTGGAAAAGAGATGACTAAGGGGGGATATGATAGAGGTCTATAAAATCATGACTGGTGTGGAGAAAGTAAATAAGGAAGTGTTATTTACTCCTTCTCATAACACACAAATTAGGAGTCACCAAATGAAATTAATAGGCAGTAGGTTTAAAACAAACAGAAGGAAGTATATCTTCACACAATGCACAGTCAACCTGTGGAACTCTTTGTCAGAGGATGTTGTGAAGGCCAAGTCTATAACAGGGTTTAAAAAGCTAGATAAATTCATGGAGGACACAGGTCCACCAATGGCTATTAGCCAGGATGGGCAGGGATAGTGTCCCTAGCCTCTTTTTCCAGAGGTTGGTGAATGTGCGACAGGGGATGGATCACTTGTTGATTACCTGTTCTGTTCATCCCTTCTGGGGCACCTGGCATTGGCCACTGTCGGAAGACAGGATACTGGGCTAGATGGGCCTTTGGTCTGACCCAGTATGGCTGTTGTTATGTTCTTATGTTAACTTGCAATCTGATCAAGAACTGTCTGAATGGAAGTATCTAGGCAGATGACATGAGGGCTTCTTTTGTTTAAAATAGGTTTTTTTAATGGAAAAATAAAAAAAATAGGAGGCAGGAGTCTGTGTAGGCCTCCAGAGTGATCTCATGGCAAAATCCTGACAGGGAGCTATAGGCAAGAACTGTCACTGCCACTGTAACTGATTCAGATTGAAATGAGGCAGGAAAGAAGAGATGCCAGAGGAAGGTGTGCACTGGCTGTGAATGACAAATATAGGTTAGCAATGAGGAAGGTGTACATTGGAGTTTCCCTTTCTGCCAAAATATGTTGAGCCTCTTCCCTCTTTCCTTTAAGTTTTTGTTTCATTTTGATTTAAGTTTTCTTACCATTGGCCAAGTGAGTTGGGTTTTCCTATTGATCCTGCCTCTTCCCAGGTCCTGAAGTGGCCTCTAAGAAAGGAAGAAACACTTCTTGTCTAACTGACATGAGGAGCTACTTTTGGTGGGGTGGATGTTCTGTCTCTGCCTCGCCTTCTGTTTTTTCTTCCATTTCCTCCTCTGTTCATTTCTTTGCCATCATTATTCCACCATCTTTTTCTTCTCCTTGCTCACATCCTATTTCTTTCCTTCTTGTTTCTTTCCCCGTTCCCCATGGTCTCCTTTTCCTCTGCTCTTCCTTCTTACCTTCCTCTTGCATCTTTTCCTCTTTTTTTCCCCTCTCTCTGCAAGTTTTTTCCCCTCCACCACCTTTTTGCACTTCTTTTCTGCACTCCCCCTTGCAATTTCTCCCTTCCATCTCTCTGATGTGCCCTCTCTTGCTGCTACCTTAGTACACAGGACACAGTGTTACCTACAAGAGAAAAGGGAATGCTGCTTCTTGAATCAACACCATGCTTCCCAGCCTCTGCTTTACAGCACCATGAAGGATTCTTTACTGAAAGTGTTCTGGGCAGTGCTATACTATATTAGCATCATTCAACTGCGTAAGCATGGGCCTACAGGACAACTTGAAAAGTTCAGGCAGGTTTTATTGATATGAAAGATCCCAAAAGAGACTGTTTCTAGTAAAGATAGATGGAGAGGAGTAGAGATTGAGAGAGAGAAATGATAAATTTTGAGATGGTTAAAATCAAAACTTTTTAATTAAACAGATCTACCTGATTCAAAGGAACACAGTCAACTTTAAATCTAGTCCATTTCGAACAAAATCTAGTAATCTCAAACGTATTTAAAAGTAACATTTGATACTACACCTGCCCTGTGTCTCCTACCAGTTTCTGTGGTTCTGCAGCCTCATTTTTTCTGTTTTTTGAAAATTTTTTCTTTCTTCTGTTGATGAGTGAAAGACCCACAAACAGGGAGCACTGACTATGCAGGAGAAAGAGTGAAAATGCTGATAGCCAAATTGCTGTAAAATGAACAAAAAAAACTGCAAATAAAGACAAGTATTTCTTCCTACTTCTCCCTTTCACTTAAAATAATATTAGGTGCTACTTGTAATACTAGTAGATAATATGTTTTTAGACAGTAATGTGATTTTCTTTTTTTAGTTGATGCTGTCCCTTTAATATTTCCTGATGAGGTCTAGATTAATAATGGAAAAGAAAATGTTGCCATTGTAGTGTTAAATGTAATAATCTGTTTTCTTGCTCCACAGCCAGTTACCTCCTTCTACCAGTGAATCATGCGAATTTGATGACCCAAGGCTGTTGCAGAATATTGAAAGTGACCATGTAAGTCTAGTTCTCACATATTACTTAACTTATGTCTCAAAAATATGCGAGGTCTTTCTGTCTGCTCTCCCAGGGATGGAAGGTCACTGGCAGATTTGCTCAAGTGTGTATGATCACGTCACCTACTACTGATGCATTCTACAGAGGACAGAAGCATTAAAGAAAGGAAGTGGGGGAGAAAAGTAGTTGAGTAGAGATGAGAAGGGAGAAGAAGTGGAGAGCTAAAGGGGAAGAGTAAAAAAGAGGAAGGAGTTCTACCTCTGATGTTGAACTCTGACCAAACAGTGACTTTTATATGGGTACCAGCTCGTTTCTGTTAACAGATGCAGTTTTATAACATGGGATGGTAAAAATCCTAACCACTGAGAGAGATTTTATAGGGTCAGTAATACTAGACTTTTCAGAGATACTGTGCTATCAGAAACAATTTACTTCCATTGAAAGAAGTATTGATCCTTGTAATATTGGTCCTTGATACTGTCAGCATGGTGCTTTCTGCAGGTCTCACTAAATACTGCACTATTCCAAAGGCAGACTCTGAAATTAACTTATATGAACCTGCGTGAGAGGAAGTTTAATTACAAAATGAACTTAGGTTAAGACTTCTTTTAAAAGTGACTAGTGATTTTAGGTGGCCCAGGTTTGAGTGCCCAACTGGAGGAGTCTTGAAGGGGCCTTTTTTCCTCAGGTGGGAACTCAGCAGTTTCTGAAATCTAAACTTTGAGTTGCTGAAATTCGTTTTTGAAAATGTTGGCCCTTGCCTTTCTCTTTAGGATCTCAGAGACTGCTAGCACTCTAACTCAGAGTTTGGTTTATTATGAACTAATGGGTGCCAAGCTTAAAAAAAATAAAAATGGTCAGATTAGTATTAGTAATTATACAATATTTTAAGTACAGTATTTAAAGTATTATTTGGTGAGGAATCTTTTTATTAAAAGAAGCTTTAAGGAGACATTGTGCACAACTGCATGACTTTCTCTTCTATTTACACCTAACCCTTCAGAACTATAATTGCAACATAATGTGAATGCTTGAAGGTTTAGTGAATTAGTAATGATCAGTGGCATAATGTACTGTCATGGAGTCTGTAGATGTTTGTGGATTTCAGTTTCCATCTATTCATCAGAGAGGTAGTCCAGCCAGCAGAATATATTTTATTGTTTTACTTGACCCTGCATTGCAGTAAACTGCATCAAGAAAAGCTCCTGTCCCGTGCACATCACCACAGCCCAGTTTGGGTGTCTTTACATTCTTCAGATTTTTATTCATTAGATCAGTGGTTTTCAACCTGTGGTCTCTTGTTACATAGGGGTTTGCAGACTATGTCTAAGAGGTCCACAAAAGATGACTGTAAAAATTTAAGTTTCAAATCCCACAAAAGGCATTCAGTTTTTCTGATCAAGCAAAAGTATGTGAATACCCCCACCTACAGGTCAAAACCCAGAAGTGTTGTTACCGTAGAAACCCACAGTTCAGTGCCCCTTCTTCCACTGCATCAAATGCTGTGCTGAGCATGTGCAACATTTATAGCTGAATTTTGTTCAGTCTGTTTTCAGGCTAAGACTTTTATAATAGGGGTCCATTGACCACAGGTAGAATTTCCAAATTATTGGCTTTCAGGAGCTGTTCCACAGGGCCTCACAGTGACAGTACAGTCAATACAAGTGCTCCTGGTGAGGACACACACTGCTGACACGGGGAGCAATATGTAGACACGCACGGATGATGTAATTACTGCGGCAGCTGTACGCTGATATACGTTAGATCAACTTAATTTTGTAGTGTAGACATGGCGTCTGTCTGGAATGAATGTAAGTTAACATTTGATGGCAGCTCTATGGTCTATGGGAAATGCATTGTTTCGTGGATGCCACAATTTACACTAATTGGTGCCTTCATTAATAGTCCCTGAGGAAAGGCCAATTCAAATGGATTGGGGAGACTGAATTACTCTCTCAGCCTTAGAAGTGGTCCCTTAAACTAAGGGTTGAGCAACACTGATGGAGCATTATGGGGAAGCTTGTATTGTCTGCCTGTGCTGTATATGTTTTGTGCATAACTTGTGGACCTTGGTCTCTACAGCAATCTGTGATTGCTTTTCAAAAACACCAAATATACACATGTGCTCACTCATTAGCATAGCCCTTGATTTCACACAGACTTCCCAGCCCAAGGTTGCAAATCTAGCTTATATCCCAGGAGAATGTTCTCCATCCTCTGGGGACATTGTTGTCCACCTGCATCTTCTTTAAACTTCTTAGCTCTTTTGGTCCATTGCTAACTCTAAATATTGACTGATGGACAAATCCAATTTTGACTGTCAATCAAGGAGATATTCTGTAGAAAGTTTTCTGGGAGAAAAAATTCACTGTCATTTAACATATATGGAGGGATCCGCATGACCTCTTCATTAGGTTTTGGGGGAAGAAAGAATGCCCATATTTGCCTTTCACAGCTGCTTCCATTGGATGTTTTTTGCTGCAGCATCAAGGAGATTATTCAGCCTGTTTCCTTAGAAAGAAAGCCCTAAATTCTTATTAGAATGGAAGTAGCTGACTTTTCGAGGACTTAAAATAATGTTTGCTGAGTATGGTAAACTGTTTATAGACTGGGTAAAATTGATTGATGGAACTTGAGAGTTGTGTATGTGTAACCCGCAAACCTTCTGGATGTGCTGTGCTGTCTCCCCTAATGGCACTGAGACCACTTAGAGAGAGATAAAATGAGTCTGCTCTACAGCCTTAGCTAACAGCCAGTTGGCTTTTAGCTCAGGTGGTAGAGGCTTATGCACTAAGCTCCAGAGGTCCCATCCCACCCGCCCATGACTGGGGTCTGTCGGCATTACACATGCACAGTAAATACCCACAACGCTGAGCTGAGAACTAGCCCCCATGCCCTGACTTTGTTCTGTTTTATCATAGGCATAAAAAAATGCTGCATCATTTTCTACACTTCTAGACTTTCATCTCAATAAAACACACAGGTGCGGATATACTGCAGTTTTTAACAGTCTATAGGAGGCTTCAAGGGATTGTGACACTTTTCAGGAAATAACTGCTTCAGCCCAAACTTTATCCACTCATCAGCACATAAACAATAAGAAATTGCCGTGGCTTGGGAGGAAAAAGAATAATTTTCAAAAAAGCTGATTGTCCACACCCCTTCTCCACTTCCTTCTCATTGATACGTGCAATTAAAAAAAACCCCAGATATTCGGTAATGGCTGGCAATTTGGTAAACAAACAAACAAACCATCTTCTCCCATGTTTGTGGGACCTTCAGACCATGACAGTTAGAGGAAAATGAGTTTTGTTTGGATGTTGAGAGAGGTCAGATATTAATTCTTTCTGTGTCTGTGCTTGAAGGGTGCTGAATACCTTCAACTCCTAGTGACTTCATGTTTCAGGGGATGCCCAGCATTTTACAGGACTGAGCCTTAAACAGGTGTGGTAGACATGAGAAGTGATACTTGTTCTTGTCATATTGCATTTAGAAAAGTGGTTTTCAGTCTCTGGTCCATGGACTCCTGGAGATCTGAAGACTGTCTAAGACTTCCAAAGGAGTACACATCTCCATTTGAAATTTTGTAGGGGTCTGCAAATGAAAAAAGGTTGAAAACCACTGATTTGAAGGCATTTGGCAATGGTGAGACCCAAGCCCACCTGGGACTAAAATGGGTAATTATTTTGCTAGCTGTGCTGGTAGTAGACCTATTATCGTGTGGGTAGTAAATACACATCACATGACCCTGCAAAATGTTTTGTAAGACTTTATGAACAAACTGACTGAAAGATAAATCAATCCACTTCCTTTCTGGAAATGTTATGAACTGTGGACCTGATCTAACGTTAAATGTCACAACCAAGTTAGAGATGCATTTTAAAGTCTTTTTTCTGTTATATTTTTTTTTCGTTGTATCTGTCTGGAGATTCTTGGGGATAGAAACGACGGTGCTCTACCTGCTGTGGCACACAGGTGCAGATTTCCAAATCCACGACAATTACATTGGGTACTTGTGATTGTGCATGCACCCGCTCTGCTGGCAGAGAGGACCCAGTATTCACAAAGCATGAGTCTTTGTTCACCCTCTAGTGGCCAGACAACATAATGAGCTTTTAGAACAAGAGTACTTGTGGCACCTTAGAGACTAACAAATTTATTTCAGCATGAGCTTTCCTGAGCTACAGCTCACTTCTTCAGATGCTTTTGTGAGTCTGCCGCTGCCTCCTGATTTAACAGACCCTGCCCTTTATCTCAAGCAGCAAAGGGTCATGCTTTTTAGGTCACGTGGTCCTGGGTTCAGTTCCCCTCACATAACCCAATGAAGGCATCATCATACTTGCAAATTTGGATTTTTGTGAGTATGTTTGTTTTAAAATCCAGACTTGCATGGTGCATTGGATGCAATGTATATGGGTTGAGGATCTTGGCCGGCGTGTGCTTTGTTAAGGATTACATATACCATAGGGGTTCTCTTTTTAGGGTGAAATTTGAAAAGAAATAGATTTCTACTTCTAAGCACAAATATTAAAATTAGGGTTAACATGATTGGATGGGAATAACTGGTACCTGGGAGAGAGAAGATTGGAAGCAATGAGGCTGGTAGGAGTGGGAGCTACTAGTGGGCAGATGTGGAGGAAAACAAGATAAAGAGCAAAATAAAAAAGTAGGAAAATGCCCAGATATATAAAAAGAAAAATGAGACTAAAAGAAGAATGAGAGGGCAATCAAGAGTTAAAGCAGTGGTGGCATTTGTGCCAGGGCATGGCCCAAAGGGCTAAACAAGGAATACTCTGCTGTTAGAATTTCAGAGACAGAATGGTTGGGTTCTCCTCTACTAAATGAAAACCATAATTAATAGTGAAGAATCTGATAGTCTGTGTGGGCAGGGGGAACACTTTAAATGGAGAATCAGAATTATAACCACAGAAGTTGTTAATGAACATGAGGATCTTTGCACATAATTCTGAGGTAGTATTTTGAACATTCTGTCTCAGTCTTCATTGACACAATAAATATTGTGTCAGTACTGGAACAATATAGCAAGAAAACAAATGGCAGCTGTGTGAAAGGGCTGAAGCGATAGGCCTCACTGTTTAGTGATCTGTTGCTATAGAATTGAGAGGTTGCCATGTAATCCATTGTAAACTGTGAAAACATAAAGACAGCAACAAATTAAATTGGCTTCATATAAGCCAAATAGAGGAGGAGGTAGCACTTAAAACCTATGATGCGGGGGAAGGCAGGTTCAGATGGAAAGAAATTGTGAAAGTGCATAATAGGCTAAGTAATATATTTGTTATGTGGACATCAAAGGTTTGCAGAACAGATGCTGAAATGAGAATCCAGCAGGCTGCATATCTTGTGGTGATGGGGGTATAAGTTTCACTGCTTTCATTAGAAATAACACAGCAACTGCATATAACCTCCTGGACAATAAAATTTCCATTTCTCACATTTCTTTTTGATGATACACCATCTGTTCATGTCCTTGAATGTAGTCTCTGCTCTTCGATGTAATAATAAATTAGATGATTACCGGTATTTGCTCAGGATGGATCCAAATTCTGCTCTTAAGATGTACCCATGCAATCCCATAGGGGTCTAACAATGGGAGCCAAATTCCATTCTTAACTGTACATGGTATATTAAAATATTCACAGTATAAAACAAATATACAAATTAAACTAACTATATATGGATTAGGTGTACTGTTCTCTTTTTCTAAGACATCTGCTTCCCAACAATTTTTGAGCTTACTTAGTTTTGAATTGAAGTGAATTGAATTGAAGTAGCTGTTGCAAAATATTGTGGCCTTAGTATTGTGAAAAAAGAATTAATCAGAAACCTTGCCAATGGCAGTGGATTTTACAGTTGAAGTGTAATGTGGGCTTTTACGCATTACTAGTAGCTGTGAGCCCTTGCTTTTGCATGGGTATAATTAGTAAAATCACGTGTGGCTTTTAAAATAAAATCTGAAAATGGCTGAGAACTTAAAAGTTGGGCAGTAGACTGTGAATCCCATGGAGGATTGAACTTGCTCAGATTCTAAACAAAAAGAGCTCGCAACCATGCTTGTAGCTGTTTCCATCACTTCACAATGACTCAAGGCATTCTAGGCTTCACAGAAGTTTAGGGTTATTGTGTCTGCTGGTTGTATTGTTGAGTGGATGGTTGTGTTGATTTGTGTGTTGACTGTGTAGTGCTGGGAGATTGCGTTCAATTGTGCGGGTGGGGAATGAGTGATGCATGCTGCCATTCGGGGCTCTGTGTATTTGGGGTTATTGCGTGTACTGGTTTTGTGCTGTGTGGGTGGTTTTGAAGAACTGTGGCAGCTGGGCCAAGTATGCCACTATCTTTGCAGTCTTCCTCATACAACCAATAAAATTATTGCATGCAAATTAGTTGTAGAGTAGAGATGGTAATTGAGTGAGTTATCTAGGCTATCACAATAGTCTAGGACTCTAGGCTTGGCATAAATACATGTTTTGCTGTCACATGATTTGTAATTTGTAAAGTCAAAATGGCTGAGAATTTAAAAATTGTTCTCAGTGAATTCTGGGATTATTCAGCCTGATGATATTCTAAACAAAAAGAGCCCTCAACAATGTTTGTAGCTGTTTCTGTTGCTTCACGCTGACTCAACAGACATTTGAGGCTTCAAAGAGTGACAGTCCTAGAATTTTATTACATAGGTTGTCCTTACTGTAGAACTGCAGTTTGATGCAAAATTCTTTTTAACCTTGCCTCTGAAGCTGCCCAAAACTTATTTTTTTAATTGTAAAAAAGGGGCAAGGTGAAGTGAAATTATAGTAGTTGAATTACAAGACTCAGAGACAGGAACTCCAGAGTTTTAATTTTGGTTCTGTCACTTGTATTAGGAAAAGAGCCTGAGACATAAGCCCTTGTATTAGAGGCCTGGTATGAGACAGGAGCTGCTCACAGAATCTGGCAGATAAAGAGGAACTGATCACAGAACTAAAAGTTAATGGTAGCTTAGGTACAAGTGATCATAACTTGATGACATTTATAATGTGTAAGCAGAATAAAGTCCAGATCTCTCTCTCTCTCTCTCTCTATATATATATATATATGTATACACACATGCACACACACACACGAGACATTTAATAGGGCCAATTTCACAAAGCTGAAAACAATTATGAGCCAAATCAGCTGGGCAGGAGAATTGAGAAAAAGGTGAATAATTGAGAATTGTTTGAAGAACACCTTACTAGATGCCCCAAAAGTCACAATCCTACAATTAAGGAAGAAGGCTGTGCTGGTTAAAAACCAACCTAGATTAGAGGGGAAATGAAAGGCAGTTGAAAATATATAACAAATGGAAGAAAGGGCAAGTTGGTAGTAATGACTGTAAATCAATAGTTAAGAATTGTAGAAAATTGATAAGGAAAGTCAGGGGACATAAGTAGAACTCTATGACCAGCAGAGTTAAGGACAATAAGAAGGAGTTGTTAAAATGTATTAGGAACAAAAAGAATGCTAACAATGGTATTGGTCTGTTACTATCTGGAAATGGTAGAATTATCAATAATAATACAAAAAAGTCAGAAGTATTCAATAAATATTTCTGTTCTGTATTTGGGGGAAAAACAGATGATGCAGAGTGATAATGTTCTTTCCATTCCACTAGTTCTTGGGACGATGTTAAATAGAAGGTATAAAGTTAGACATTGTAAAATCAGCAGACCCAGATAACTTGCGTCCAGAAGTTTTAAAAGAGCTGGTTGAGGAGCTCACTGGATGGTCAGTGTTAATTTTCAATAAGTCTTGGAGCACTGCAGAAGTTCCAGAAGACTTGAAGAAAGCTGATATTGTACTAGATTTTTTAAAGGGTCAACAGGATGACCTGCGTACATATAGGCCTGTCAGCATGACCTCAGTTCTAAACAAGATAATGGAGTGCCTGATATGAGACTCTGTTAATAAAGAACTAAAGAAGGGTAACGTCATTAATGCAAATCAACATGGATTTAACATAGATCCTGCCAAACCAACTCGTAATCTTTTTTGATGAGATTGCAAGTTTGGTTGATAAACGTAATAGTAGTGATATAATATACTGAGACTTCTGAAAAATGTTTGACTTTGTACTTCACAATATTTTGATTAAAAAACTAGAATGATATAAAATTAACATGGCACACTTTAAATGGATTAAAAACTGGCTAACTGATAAGCCTCAACATGTAACTGTAAATGGGGAATCATCATCCGGGGGAGTCCCGCAGGGATCGGTTCTTGGCTCTATGTTATTTAACATTTTGATCGATGACCTGATAGAAGACATAAAACTATGACTGATAAAGTTTGCAGATGACACAAAAATTGGGGGAGTGGTAACTAAGGAACAGGATAAGTCACTGATTCAGAACAACTTGGAGCACTTGGTAAACTGGGCACAAGCAAATAATATGCATTTTAATATGACTAAATGTAAATATATACATCTGGCAAAAAAGAAAGTCGTCCATGCTTACATGATGGAGGGATCTATCCTGGGAAGCAGTGACTCTGAAAAAGATTTGGGAGTCATGATGCTTAATCAGCTGAACATGAGCTCATAGTGTGACATTGTGGCCAAAAGAACTAATGTGATCTTTGGATGCATACGCAGGAATCTCAAGTAGGAATAAAGAGATTATTTTACCTCTGTATTTGGCATTGAAGCAACTGCTAGTGGAATACTGTATCCAGTTCTGGTGCCCAGAATTCAAGAATGATGTTGATAAATTGGAGAGGGTTCAGAGAAGAGCCACGAGGATGATTTACAGATTACAAAACATGCTTTATAGTGATTCGAGTCAAGGAGCTCAATCTGTTTAGCTTAACAAAGAGATGGTTAAGGGGTGACTTGATTACCGTCTGTAAGTACCCACCTATGGAACAAATATTTGATAATAGGCTCTTCAGTCTGGTGGCGAAAGATATCACCCGATCCTATGATGGGAAGTTGAAGCTAGATAAATTTAGAGTGGAACTAAGGTGTAAATTTTTAACTGTGAGGGTAATTACCATTGGAAAAATTTACCATGGGTCATGGAGGATTCTCCATTACCGACAATTTGTAAATCCATACTGGATGTTTTTCTAAACATCTGTTTTAGGAATTATTTTGGGGAAGTTCTGTGGCCTGTGCTATACAGGAGGACAGGTTAGATGAGTGAATACTGGAAAACTTGGAATCATTTTTTTAAATAAAATCTCAGGTCATTTTTAAAAGCAGCAAAGAGTCCTGTGGCACCTTCTAGACTAACAGACATTTTGGAGCATGAGCTTTTGTGAGTGTATTCAGCAAGGCCAGCTACAGTGCTAGCGTAACACTGATAGACCCTGGTTGTCAGTGGGCAGGATCAAACTGGGGACTTCTTGAGCTTAGTGCATGAGCCTCTACTGCATGAGCTAAAAGCCAACTGACTGTTAGCAAGGCTGTAGAGAAAACTCATGAATCTCTCTCTCTAAGTGGTCTCAGTGCCACTAGATATGACAGAACACTATATCCAGGAGGTGTGTGGGTTACACTAGCAGGACAGTATAGTAACTGATTGTGCATTTTTGGCTGTATAAAGTTCAGGCTGAGGTTTACAAGATGAGGTGAGTGTTGTTGTCGTCTACTGGCCAACCCATAGAGAAGATAAGGAACTTACTACTGCTGTCAGATTCAAGATTTCACCTTTAGCACACGTCATAGTCATAGAGTCTAAGGCCAGAAGGGACCACAAGATCATCTAGTCTGACCTCCTGTATATCATAGGCCACCAGCATCCACACGATAATCCCAGCAACTGAAATTAGACCAAAGTATTACAGCCCACAGGAGACTAAACAATTGTGTGCCACAGGCAGAGAATAGGAGAGACCAAAGTGCACCAGTGCTCAAGGCCCCTGCAATGGCAGGAAATTGATTGAGAGAGCTACACAGATGACCTCAGCAAGTAACCTGCACTTACACACTGAAGAGGAAAGCATAACCCCACTGAGGTCACTGCCAGTCTGTCCTGGGGGAAAATTCCTTCCCAGTCCTACATGTGGCAATAAGTTAGACCCTGAGCATGTGAGTAAGAACTAGCCAAGCAGGCTAGAGAGAGAGAGAGAGAAAATGCTCAGCAGGACCTCAGTAGTGAGCCCCATGGCTGCCGAGCCCTGTCCCCAACCATCACAAGCAACCCTGCCATATAATCCCACTCACAAATTTGTACAGCTCTCTTAGAACTAATTAAGATGTTTGTCTCCACAAGTCTTTTTAGCAGAGCACCTGGGCCTAATCCTATACTACATTGCTTCTTACGTGGTCATTTGCACCTGTGTAAATCTGGTATAAATGCTACCAAATCTCAATTTTTCCAGTCACTATACCAATGGTAGCATTTTAACAAAAATGGTAGCAAAGATGTAAATGACTACACAAGGTGCATGGCTGTACAAAATCAAGCCCCTTTTGTTTTTTTGAGTGGAAGGACAATGGTTCTGGCTTTCCAACTGTGTGTGTGCGTGTAAGTAATTTCTCTGTAGATCGAGTGCTGCACACAGAATGAGAGTTCATTAGCACAAGCTGTTGATATCTCCAATATTCTAGCATGGCTGAGAGGTGAAAGAGGCAATACCCTGAGTTAGAGAGGTGAGTGTTGCACATCTAAAGAGACTGAGTTATGTTTTAAAATCCAGAACGTGCCTATGTCTTATACATTGAGTCTCCTTGTAATGAAAGTACCAGACTAACTTGGTAATGTTCATTGTAGCCCACAGCTGCTCACATACAGGAGTTCCTCACTCTATTGGCCGTGTGTCACACTGTTGTTCCTGAGAGAGATGGAAATACAATAATCTACCAGGCCTCCTCACCAGGTTGGTCATTTTCTCCTTCTTTTGTGGGGTGGGAGAGAGAAGCCAAGAGCTTTTAAAAAAATGCTCTTAAATTAAAAACCACATTTAAAAGCAAACAAAATCTCCTTTCCTGTATGACTAATAATGGGCTTTATGGTGCCTTCAAGACACCAGCGTGCACAGAGGGTACACTATCTCCTGGCGCTCCCCACTGTACAGATTGAGCACAGCCACTGCTTCATCCTTCAGAGGTGATCCCTGTTGCTACCAGCTGCTTCTGCTGGCTTATGTAAAGGGGTGGGGTGGGCCCACAACCCAAGACTTCTGCCACCCCTTTGTGGCAACTAGCAAGGTGAGACTCCATTTTTGACTCCTTCATCCCCTTTTTGTATCCTTGCAGCAACCAATCACAAGCTAGCCCCATCAATGAGCTAGCAGTACCCGATTTACCACTGCTTTGTCCTTTGTGCCATCCTTTATGCCTGTGTGAAATGAGCTCAAACACTGCCACCGTTCTACTTTGGCAGCATCCTGCACCCACTTTATGAAGGTGTAAACAACTACACAGGACATGAGACAATAAAGAATTGAGTCCAGAATTTATTGGGGCCCATGCTCCTCTCCATTCTGTGCTATTGAGGAGAACAGAGGAGACCAGAGGGAACAGGCATGCCCCACAGACTGGGGTGCGGGGAGTAGCTCTGTGGCAAGCTCCCCTCAGTGACTGTTGGTTTTTTTTATATAACTTGATTTTTTTATCCTACCATGTGGAAATTTGTTCAGTGCTTAATGTGGTCCAAGGAGCATGAATTCCTCTCTGTGCCTCTTACCGCTCTTCAAGGAGGGTTGGGTACAGGAGTGGGATGAAGAGCCAACAATAGGAAGGCTCAGCTGTGAGCTCTGCTCTCAGGATGTGGGATGGGCTTTCCTCATGGATATACAAGGATCAATGGAATTGAACATTGCAGACCCCACCGATACAGGGGAATTCAGACCTTGCCACTTGTCTTTCTCTAAGCATGTGGTACATTGTACATGTGTCTTTCTCTAAGCATGTGGTACAGGTACTGCCTGAGGCATTGCCTCTGAGTTCCAACTTGCAGAATTATTTGAGCTCTTCATTACTTTCCCCAGTCTCCAATAGAATATGGTGAATTTTTTTGTTTGAGTTTGTTGAGTCATTCCAGCAGAAGTTGGATTAAATGCATGTTGTATAAATATTGATGTACGTAGCTTTGATCTTCCTAATTTTCCAGAGAAGTTTAAAGAAAACTTTACAAAACACGAAGAGACAAACTGTGGCTCTTCAGTCGTAACAGATTTAAAATTTTGTATTAAAGTGAATGTTACAATTAAATAATACACAGGTTAAGAAAGGAGTGTCTGTACATCTAGGTGTTAGGGATGTAAATGTTTAACCGATTAACCGATAAGCATCAGTCTCATCGGTTTCAGTTAACAGTTAATGATTAAACTCCACTGCTTGCCGGATCCCAGGACTCCACTGCCCCCTGGGGGCAACAGCCAGGAGGGACCCTGGATGCAGGGGTGACAGCGGAGTCCCCGGGCAGGCAGCCGGGACCCCGGGTGTGGCGGCTGGCAGCTGACTGCGAAGTCCCCAGCCGCAGGTGCTGGACCGGGATCCCCGGGTGCAGGGGCTGGCAGCAGAGCACTGCATAAAACATTTAACCATGTAACCAATAAAATTTTAATCAGTTACACGGTTCCTTTTTTAAACCACTATTTACATCCCTACTGGGTATAGTGCTTAGATTATCCAAAAGTACAAAGTTTGGTTTAAAAGTCATAAAATTCATATAATACATAATCTGCAAGAATCCAAATTTAAGTTAATACATTTAACGATACAGTTTAGATATTAGCATCTAAATATTCAGGTACATCACTCATGAAAGTTTATACTAAGAGTTGGTCCTGGAAAGCAAATATAGCAATGAGTATAGCTTGTCCCTCAGTAATTGAGCATTTAGGATAGGTTAATGCATCAACAAATACAATGCATTATATACAGAATGCCAGGTATAAAGCACATGTGTGCAGCCCTCTTAACCTGTATGAAGTTTTGTAGGAGGAATTCCACTGCAAGCGTGCTTTATCTAAGGGTTATGATGGAAACTTTTTAATTGCTGCTGATGTAGCTCCTCTCGGTAACAGATTTTAGACGTCTCTGATTCAGTAGCTGCCTATTGCCTGTATCCTGCCAATGCAATGCTCATGGGAGTAGTTTTTTTCCATTGTCATCTGATTATATTTCTGATTAGTCCCCAATAAAGCAAAGTTCCTTGTATTGACAGATGAAGGGGCGTTAGTGAAAGGAGCAAAAAAGCTTGGGTATATCTTCACAGGAAGAACTCCACATTCAGTTATCATTGATGCGGTAAGTAGAGCATGTGCGGTGTACAGTAGCTTTCAAGGTTATGTGCATGGGATACATCCCCTTCGTATGGGTCCACGGGCAGCTCTGCAGGGCTCCCTCTGAGGCCATATGCAGACAGGTTTTGGCAGAGTGGGATGGACAGAGCCAAGGATCTGGCTAGAGGTGAATCCCTGGGTCCTTCCTCAGTGGAACAGGCAAAGAGCAACAGATACTAATCGAGGCAGTAAACTGAAGCTGCCCCTATGGGTTGCTCTGGGAAGCGCATTAATTTGAGCTGGACACTGGGGAGAAGATTTCCCCCAAAGAGAAAAGAAAATACATAGATTGGAATGAATATGTACTGTAGTATAATTACATATGTAACTGTCCCTTTAACTTCTAAGTCCTGGCATGTGCTAGAGCTGAATCTCTATTCCTCACTGAATGTATGTCCTCCTGAAGATATGCTTTGTGTGTGTGTGGTGTATTGAACAGATTAAGGTTAATAAATGTGGACAATTCCATTGACATGGGATCACATTCTGATCCAGTTGACAGCCATCTGTGTGAGGTACTTTAACTCTGGATTTATACAAGTGCAACTGAGGCCTGGTCTACACTACCCGTTTAAACCGATTTTAGCAGCATTAAACCGATTTAACGCTGTACCTGTCCACACTACGAAGCTCTTTATATCGATATAAAGGGCTCTTTAAATCAGTTTCTGTACTCCTCCCCGATGAGAGGAGTAGCGCTAAAATCGGTATTAACATTTTGGATTAGGGTTACTGTGGCCGCAAATCGATGGTATTGGCCTTCGGGCGGTATCCCACAGTGCACCACTGTGACCGCTCTGGAAAGCAATCTGAACTCGGATGCAGTGGCCAGGTAAACAGGAAAAGCCCCGCAAAATTTTGATTTTCATTTCCTGTTTGCCCAGTGTGGAGCTCTGCTCAGCACTGGTGCCAATGCAGTCCCAAATCCAAAAAGAGCTCCAGCATGGACCGTATGGGAGATACTGGATCTGATCGCTGTATGGGGAAACAAATCTGTTCTATCAAAGCTCCGTTACAGAAGACGAAATGCCAAAGCGTTTGAAAAAAAAATCTCCAGGCTACACAGTGCTGCGTGACAAGCGTAACGGGAAGCCAGAGACTCAAATGGACGCTCATGGAGGGTGGGAGGGGGTACTGAGGACTCCAGCTATCCCACAGTCCCCACAGTCTCCGAAAAGTATTTTCATTCTTGGCTGAGCTCCCAATGCCTGTAGGTTAAAACACATTGTCCGGCGTGGTTCAGGGAATAGCTCGTCAATTTACTCCCCCTCCCCACGTGAAAGAAAAGGGAAAGAAATTGTTTCTTGACTTCTTTCAATGTCACCCTATGTCTACTGAATGCTGCTGGTAGACGCGATGCTGCAGCAGTGAAGAGCAGTATCCGCTCCTCTCCCCTCCCCGGTGGCAGACGGTACAATATGACTGCTATCCGTCGTCACCATCAGCCCGTGAGTGCTCCTGGCTTGCCTCAGGTGAGGTCGGCCGGGGGCGCCTGGGTAAAAATAGGAATGATTCCTGGTCATTCCCAGTAGATGGGACAGAACGGCTGGTAATCACCCTCATCCTAGCAACTGGGGGCTGAGATCCATCAGCCCCCTCCCTTTCCTGTGTAAAGAAAAGATTCTGTACTGCCTGGACTATCATAGCAGCGGGATACTGGGCTCCTCTCCTCTGCACCACTTAATGTCCTGCCTGGACTGTCATAGCACCGGGAGGCTGCCTCCCCCTCATTTTATCTCACTAACAAGTCACTGTTTCTTATTCCTATAAAAAGTTATTGCATTTTTTATAACTTCATGACACAAATGGGGGGGACACTGCCACGGTAGCCCAGGAAGGCTGGGGGAGGAGGGAAGCAACGGGTGGGGTTGTTGCAGGGGCACCCCCCATGAATGGCATATAGCTCTCTGGTACACTGGTTCTCTAGTACACTTGTCCCATATTCTAGGCAGGACTGACTCTATTTTTAGAAACCATAAAGGAGGGATTGACTCGGGGAGTCATTCCTAGTTTTGCTTTTCCGCCCCTGTCCAATCTCAGCCAGGGGCACCCATGATAGCAGCAGACAGCACAGAAGGACAGATAACCGTCATCTCATTGCTAAATTACACTGGCAGCAGATGGTACAGAACGACTGATAACCGTCTCTGCTATCATGCAAAAGCAAATGAATGCTGCTGTGTAGCGCTGGAGTATCGCCTCTGTCCGCGGCATCCAGTACACATACGGTGACTGTGAAAAAAAAGCTGAACGGGCTCCATGGTTGCCGTGCTATGGCGTCTGCCAGGGCAATCCAGGGAAAAAGGGCACGAAATGATTGTCTGCCGTTGCTTTCCCGGAGGAAGGAATGACTGACGACATTTACCCAGAACCACCCACGACAATGATTTTTGCCCCATCAGCCACTCGACTTTATACAATCTGTTTTATAAAACCGGTTTATGTAAAATTGGAATAATCCCATAGTGTAGACGTACCCCGAGAAGAACTTGGTCCATGGGATACATCCAGGGCTTTGGGTTTTGCTTGTTTTAATGTGTCACTGTTGTGTGCCGTTCTGGATGTGTGTTTGTTTTGTAAATCACCCCTGCTAGTTACAGTATCACAAAGGCTGAATACACTGTCATGAAGGGTAGAAGGGTAGGGGGCACAGCTATCAGTCTTGTAATTTCCAGGCCAGACCTTAGTATAGATTTTTTCTGAACAGCGCCACCTTTTCTCAGTGTTATTTAGAGGAAGGCATTAAAGTTGTTAGGACACTTCAAAACACTGTTACTTGGTTTAAAAGCATGCTGTAGGTCCTGGCTGTGCAGTGTTGTCTGGAACTGCCCAGGGCCTTCCCACCTGCTCTGCACCTGGTGTTATCGCTAAAATAGCTAAGCCCATTTGAACACCACAAAACAAATCCTGCCTCCAGCACACAGCTTGAGTACTGTATCTGGGCTGTGTGATGCTTCTTCTATGGGTAGGGAATACTCCCTCCCTAGGCCAAGCTCTGCAGCAGCCAGTGCTGCTCTGAGACAACAGTCGGGTCCTGGACCTCTGCTCTGCTATAGGATTGGTTGTGGATCCATAAACCCTTCATTTCTGTTCCTTCAGCCCACCCACATTCAACTCCACCAGTCCCTTCATTGGATCCCTCAGCACTTGCTTCCCAGTGCAGTAGAATCAAACAGGTTTCACTGCATCTGTGAAATGTTATGCTTGTGCAAAGGAGGGTTGTTGGTAATTCCAGGGTTTGCTCCTAAATGTGGCAATTTTCACAGAAAATCTTGGTCTCTTTTGCATATTGGTCCTGTACATTGCAGTCTGACACATGAAATAAATGTGCACACTTTTGGAGGAATCCTGCTTATTAGTCCTGTTCAGATTTGTTACCACAGTAATGCCTTTGCTTCTGATGGGAAAATTTTTATTCAGGTGGTGCATTGTTTATCTATTATATCTATGACCATATTTGAACCCTTTCCTTATGTTAGTGGTCTTTACTTAGCAGGTTTAAATATTTAGTCTTTTTTTAAAGCATACTTATGTGCTTGCAAAGATTGGGAGCTAGAATTTCCTCTGTTATATAGATGGAACCCCACTAAAATCAGTGTCTGCAGGCTCGTAAGGTAATAGAGAAATTGAAAGTCGCTGGAGTTGTACAAGTGCAAATGAAGGCTGAATTTGCCACTTCACAGTTAGACTGAAATAGGACAGTATACCTCTTTTGCCAGGAGAGGGAGCTATGATCACATCACATTTGAAATCATGATGCTTCTATACATATGTGCATCGTTCACATCATCTTAATTTTCTGTACATTGTATTTTTCTGCAGCTGGGGAAAGAGGAAGCCTTTGAAATTCTTAATGTTCTGGAGTTTTCTAGGTAAGTTATTTCTGCAGATATTAAATAAATGCAAGGCAGCAAATAAGAGAGAAAATGAGCTAGTAACATTACTAATGATCAGGTTCACTGGAATCTAAAGAAATTATAGTTGGTTGTCTAGTTATATCATCCATTTTCCTTTAGATTTGCCATTTCCCTCAATCTCGGGTGAATAAACTGCTCCTTCTTACAAATGGGAATTAGAGGTCTAGTGGTCAGACATGGAAGTGGGGGTCAAGAGACATCTTTTCTAGTTCTAGCTCTGTCAGAGACTTTCAGTGTGACCTTAGGCAGATCACTTCACTTCTCTGCACCTAGATTTCCTCACCTGTAAAATGAGGCTAATGATTCTCACCTTGCCTTAATAAAATGCTTTGAGAATGTCAGATGAAAGCACTATATAAGTGCAAAATATAATTAATGATTTCCACACAAGGGAATCTCCCACTTGAGGGAAATTTCATACCCCTTTTTGGGAGCAACCTGACCACCCAAATTCCAGTATCCCTTCTGCTTCCCAGCAGGAGAGACTTCAGGCCTAATTCTCATTTATACTAAGGATCCTTTGCACCACTCTGGCTGTGTAAGAGAACCTTAGCATAACAGGGTAAGGCCCATAGATTCTCCCTCTGCTGAGAAGATGGAGATGTTTCGTGCTTTGCACCTGGGTTTGGGTTGTACCAGTCAGACTGGGCTTTTCTGCCACTTCTAATGCCTGGCCCCCCTCAGTTCTGTGGACCAAGGACAGGTTTGACTCAGCTGTTGCTTGGGCCTTCTTTGTTGCCTATTTCTGTGGCAAGCTGACTTGGCCTGCTGAAGAGGAAGAGGATGGTGAGGGGGAAGATTTGTCTAGGTTGTGTTTCGCTCTTCCTTGCCTTCTCTGAATGTTCCTCAGATGTGCCACCATGACTCTCACTGGGTCTTGTGGATATCTCGACTTGCTTTGTGACCTCCATAAAGGGAGTGGAGTCATCATCCAGGAATCCAAGCACTGGGGGTAGAAGGGTTTCTGGTCACAGAAATTCCCTGCATCTTTTGACTACAGGGATCTTTTCTGGGCCTTCATGGATTCTCTTCGGGCCCACAGATATAAGTCTCTTTTGTTGTTATCCTGTCCCTCCCTCATCTATAGTAGCATCTTACTCCAGCAAAGAGAATGAGGTTGCTCACACAATTCCAGGACCCAGGAGGAGGTGGAAGCTCCTCTGGCCCATTAGTTTGCTGCAGAGCTCCTGGACTCTTTTTGATAAAAGAGTGTCCTACATATCTGCTATGAGTAGGAGACTCAGCAGGGCAGAGCCTGTCAGGAGAAAGTTCAGTCCAAGAGACAAGGAAGACAAATGCTCTCCCATGTACTTTATCTTATCGTACTTACAAGGAGTCCTGCTTCATTCCATATGGTTACTGAAGGTATGCACAGAAGGAAGCAAAGTTCTACAAAAAACTGTTTTTTGTTTTGTTTTTTGTTTTGTTTTAAAAAGGTTGTAAAGTGAAGTACCGAAAAGGCAGGACTTGCCAAGGCTAAGATTGCTCAGAAACTCTTTACTCTGTCTCCTTGTGCCTGTGTAATTACAATAAACTTTAATTCCATCATTGCATTCTGTTATTTCCAGAATATCCTTAGAATTTCAACCAAACTGAGGCTCTGAACTAAGTGCCATGTCTCATTCGTTATTAGGAGCCTACTAAATTCATGGCCATGAAAAATATGTCATGGACCGTGAAATCTAGTCTCCCCCTGAGAAATCTGGTCTTTTGTGTACTTTTACCATATACTATAATGATTTCACGGGGGAGACCAGCGTTTCTCAAACTGAGGGTCCTGATCCAAAAGGGAGTTGCAGGGGGGGTTGCAAGATTATTTTAGGGGGGTCGCGGTATTGCTACCCTTACTTTTGCGCTGCTACCTTCAGAGCTGGGCAGTCAAACAGTGGCAGCTGCTGACGGGGGGCCAAGCTCTGCAAGCAGCAGTGCAGAAGGATGGGTGGCAATACCATACCATGCCAGCTTTACTTCTGTGCTTCTGTTGGCAGCAACGGTACCTTCAGAGCTGGGGGCCTGGCCAGCAGACACCACTCTCGAGCTGCCCAGCTCTGAAGGCAGCGCCGCCACCAGCAGCAGCACAGAAGTAAACGCAGCAATACTACGACTCTCCCCCCAAGCTTGTTTTTGGGTCAGGACCCCTACAATTACAATACTGTGAAATTTTAAATTTAAATAACTGAAATCATGAAATTTATGATTTTTTAAATCCTATAACAGTGAAGTTCACCAAAATGGACTGTGAATTTGGTAGGGCCCTATTCATTATGTACCCCTGCTTCATTCACAGGACCCAGTTCTACGCTCTTGTTTTATGCCAGTCTAACTTGTTTGATTTCATTGGGTTCAGTCTGATGTAAAAGTCTTGTAGAGAAGTGGAGACTCAAACTTGGTACTGAATGTGTGTGCACAAGGGACAGAGTTAAAGTTGCAGAGAGAGTTAAGGTTGTGTGACCAGTCTTAACTTTGACATTTCCTGACTTGTGTAAGCTCTACTTTGAAATCCTAGTATTCTTTTTATGTAGTTTGTTTTGATTTGAATGTAAATATAAAGCTAATTATTTGCTAGGAAATTTTTTCTGAATCTTTAGTGCACAGATTGCTACTGGGAAGAGGCACAAAACTGCATGAGGTGGGAGATTCTGCCTAGCTTCCTAGCGTGTCAGATGAACCAATCCATGTTTTGGAAAGTGGGGGGAAACTCACAAAATGCAATTTACTAGTAAGGCAAAATTAATGTTTTTAAGAGGAACATGAAAGTCCCCATTGTTCGCCCCTTTGTATATTTTGAAGAACCCTGCATTCATTTGTTGAATAATTTCTCCTAAAGCAGGAAGTTTGTTTGCATAGTTTACAGTGTGCTGATAGTATTCTTTTTACTGGCATTTCGCCAGGGTTTATGAAATCAGCCCCTTTGCTTCATCTGTGGGAACAGTGCCTAGGTCCCTTAATAACATACATAAAACTTAGAAGTGAAAAACACCCATTAAGTCATCTAGTTGATACCCCTGCCAGCGCAGGATTGTACATTATATTCTTGAGTGTACAGTTAGAAATGATTCAAGTGATTACCACCACTTCCTATGGGAGACTGTTCTGCCATCTAATATACCCCAAAGGTAGTTTTCCTAACATTCAGCCTAATTTTTTTTCATTTTTATCCCGTTACTCCTAGTTATACCTGCTTAAACAATTCTACCAATTCTTATTCCTTCTTGGGGTCAAAAATACGTAAGGTAGAGTGCTAGCATATCCATGGTAATTTAACTCTTTCCTTATACGCCTTTATTCTTTTCTTGCAAGTCAATCTTTAAAATAATTTCTGTTGCTCTTCTCTGAATTCCCTCCAAACTGTTGATGTTTTTCTAGTATCTTTTGCTGTCCAGAGTTAAAGGTGTTGCCTTGCCATATACAACAGTGATATTACCTCGAGCCTTGTTACACACAACAGACACATAGAATCCTAGGACTGGAAGGGACCTTGAGAGGTCATCTAGTCCAATTCCCTGCTCTCATGGCAGGACTAAGTATTATCTAGACCATCCCTGACAGGTGTTTGTCTAACCTGCTCTTAAAAATCTCCAATGATGGAGATTCCACAACTTCCTTAGACATTTAGTCCAGTGCTTGACCACTCTGACAGTTAGGAAGTTTTTCCTAATGTCCAACCTCAACCTCCCTTGCTGCAATTTAAGCCCATTGCTTCTTGATGTATCCTCAGACTTAAGAAAAACATTTTTTCTCCCTCCTCCTGGTAACAATCTTTTATGTACTTGAAAACTGCTATCATGCCCCTCTCACTCTTCTCTTTTCCAAAGTAAACAAACCCAATTTTTTCAATCTTCCCTCATAGGTCATGTTATCTAGACCTTTAATCATTTTTGTTGCTCTTCTCTGGACTCTCTCCAATTTGTCCACATCTTTCCTGAAATGTGGAACTCAGAACTGGACACAACACTCCACAAAATCTTCTCCCTCCTTGAACTTCCAGGACACACTTCTTAGCCACCATCCTTCTGTATTAGGTGGGACCCTGATGGGAACCCATTAGGTTTATTCCTTAAGAAAGATCCAGAGGAGTGGTAGTTAAGCAATGCAAAGCATTACCTCTCACTGAGAGGATGAGCAATCTGCCCCTGCAATCTTCAAGTGTGTCAGCACTGGGAGCAAGGTAACAGGTTCAACAAAATACATGTTTCTATATGATAATCAGTTGTATTTTTGAACTGGAGTGTTTAGTGAGTTTATCTTTATTTTTGAAAAGTTACGGTAAATTATTTGAGGCATGATTTTCAAAAAGTTTTAGGCATAGAAACTCTCACTTGCAATTCATGCCTAATTTATGTGTACGTAATTACATTAATTGTATGAGCCAATATCTGTGCATGCAGATTACCAGCTTCAGGAATACCAGATTAGTTTAGGCAGTCCCAGTAATTTCCCGTGTACATTAGGAATGCAAATGTGGGTGTGCATCTGTATGCCATAAACTACTATAAATCAGGCCATTTATGTTCATATTGATTAAAGAAGCATAGGATCGGAAGATAGAAACGGCATGTGTAGGATTGTTATGTATTGTACATATACGAGTGTTTTTGTATGATCTGGTTTAAAATGTACCAAGTGTATGGAAGAAAACTTGTGGATCAGACTGTGCTTTTACTCCTAGAACCACAGATCTGATTAGAAAATAATTTAAAATGGCTGTTTGTTTTCTCATAGTAACAGAAAGAGAATGTCTGTAATAGTTCGAACTCCAATGGGACAACTACGTCTGTACTGCAAAGGGGCTGTAAGTAATCCGCTACTACTAACAGAGAATATTGGAAATATTGTGAGCTGCTGCAGCAGTCACATTGTTTTTAGAATGTTGAAATGTTGTCCCTTTTAATGAATATCTGTTAGCTGCATGTATTAGGGGCCGAATGTTTAAGGAGCCTTAACCTGTTCTCTGATTTTGTTTGCAGGCACACATAGTATTTAGGACTCTCAGTGCCGGAACTGAAATCCTGCCTGCGTTAAAGTCAGTGGGAGTCTTGCCATTGACTTCAGTGCAGGCAGGATGTCTCCCCTGATGTGGAGGTACAATCAGGAAGTTAGGCCTGGTCTACACTACGCGTTTAAACCGAATTTAGCAGCTTTAAACCGATTTAACCCTGCACCTGTCCACACAACGAGGCCCTTTATATCGATATAAAGGGCTCTTTAAACCGATTTCTGTACTCCTCCCCAACGAGAGGAGTAGTGCTGAAATCAGTATTGCCATGTCGGATTAGGGTTAGTGTGCCCGAAAATGGACGGTATTGGCCTCCGGGCGGTATCCCACAGTGCACCATTGTGACCGCTCTGGAAAGCAATCTGAACTTGGATGCACTGCCCAGATTGACAGGAAAGGCCTCTTGAACTTTTGAATTTCATTTCCTGTTTGTCCAGTGTGGAGCTCTGATCAGCACAGGTGGCGATGCAGTCCCAAATCCAAAAAGAGCTCCAGCATGGACCATACGAGAGATACTGGATCTGATCGCTGTATGGGGAGACAAATCTGTTCTATCAGAGCTCCATTACAGAAGACGAAATGCCAAAGCATTTGAAAAAATCTCCAGGCTATGATAGACAGAGTCCACAGCACAGTGCTGTGTGACAAGCGTAATGGAAAGCCAAAGAATCAAATGGATGCTCATGGAGAGAAGGAGGGAGTACTGAGGACTCCAGCTATCCCACAGTCCCCACAGTCTCTGAAAAGCATTTGCATTCTTGGCTGAGCTCCCAATGCCTGAAGGGTCAAAAACATTTTCCTAGGTGTTTCAGGGTATACAAAAGGCAAAACTGGCTCTATGGTTGCCATGCTATGGCATCTGCCAGGGCAATCCAGGGAAAAAGGGCGCAAAATGATTGCTTTCATGGAGGAAGGATTGAGTGACGACATTTACCCAGAATCACCCGCGACACTGTTTTTGCATTGGGATCTCAACCCAGAATTCCAATGGGCAAGGGAGACTGCGGGAACTATGGGATAGCTACGGGATAGCTACCCACAGTGCAACACTCCGGAAATCGACGCTAGCCTCGGACCATGGACGCACACCACCGAATTAATGTGCTTAGTGTGGCCGCATGCACTCGACTTTATACAATCTGTTTTACAAAACCAGTTTATGTAAAATTGGAATAATCTTGTAGTGTAGACATATCCTTAGACATCTGAACACTGTGGCCTGAACCTTCAAAACTGGAGTCTGTTCTCAAGCATTTAGCCCTGCCTGTCTCGTGATCTTCTGCTTTGTCCCATCTCTGCATCTGCTGCTGCTAGTTGTTCCTGCTCATAATATGCTATGCTTCTACTTTCACCAACAGGAGGGATAATGTATGAAAATGAAACGACTGTAAAAAATGAGAGGCATCAACAACCACAGCAGGGTGTGGCTTTAAATTCAGTGGGAAGTGATGGAGGGTGGCTCAGTTTTATCATGTGGAATTAAATCTCTGTTTATTTTAACAGTGCTACTTCTGTGACATTTTACCGTAAGGCTCTAATTTACTACAGTGCGTGTGTTTTTTTTTTAACACACTTTTAAAAAATCATTTGAAATACAGGGCTGGATGCATCTCTACTATACTCCAGTGTAGCTCCGCTGATTTCAGTGGAGTTATGCCAACATGAAAGTGGAATAACAGAGGTGAATCAAGGCCACTGTAATTATACATTGCTTAAAACTTTTGAAAGTCACACATAAATCTGGACCCAACAGAAGTGACCATGTCTGACATCTGCGTTTTCACACTGCTGTGCTCTTTCTTCCTCTTGCTGTCAGTTTTGTGTTGCTGAATGTTACAGCTGTTACACATCACAGAACTAGCATTGGGAAGAATAAAGAGGAGAGGTATTGTGGGTCTGATCTTGCTCCATAGATGTTAGTGGAAGTTTTGCCTTTGACTTCAGTGGGAACAGGAGAATACCCTCTAGCAGCAGCAAAGGGGCCGCAACAATCGCAAGATCAGGGGAGGCAAGAATGACTCCAAAAATCAATATGTTTTGTTTTAAGAAAAATAGTTGCCATAACTTTTGAAAGTGAGTTTGCATTTATTGGGCAGAACCCTGAATATGTTCTTGTCTTGGTCTCATAAAATAACGAAAGTGATATTATAAATTACTTATTTATGTACAACTGTATTTGAAGTACATCTAGATATTAAAAATGAAGTTCCTTTTCTTGTATGTCCTTTACACCTTTTTTCTGTTCCTGATTTCTCAGGCAACTTTTCTCTCATCATTTCCCCTCCACCCCAGACCTTTATCAGTCCCAGAAATAACCACAGGCAGTAATGGATGATGCTTCTAAGGCAATTCCCAGCAATGGAATCCAGCCTATGTTGCTTATTGTTCTGACTTCTTAATTAGGCAAAACTGTCGTTGACATAAATGGGAATTTTGCCTGAGTAAGAATTGCAGGATAAAACTCTTAAGTATGGATCTGTGTTGGAACTTTGTTTTTTATTGTTCAGGACTCTTCTGTTCTTGGAAAACCCAGTCTCACTTCAGTAATCCAAAATGGAGCATTCCATCTTTGCAGTACTGTATTCTAAATTTAAAAAACAGTGTAACCAGTTTGGCGGTAAGGGAAGAAAAATCTAAAGAGACAATGTTTGTGTTTTTGTATTTGCAAAGCTATTACAGTATCCCACCCTTTTTCACTTCTGCTTGGAGTTCATATAGGGTGGTAGAAACTGTAACATTCCAGCTTTGGCTTTCTAAGTGAAGCTACATCCATTTCATAGGTAAACCAAAATTCATTATTGTACGTATTTTCATTTTCAGATATTATCATGTCCACTTTAGGCGCCTCACATCAGTTAGATCTTGAGAGGTTGAACACTTGTGCATTGTAGGTACATGAGTGAAGAGTTTACATGTGAATTTACTCTTTATATTTAATTTGGTTTTGATAGGATAATGTTATTTTTGAGAGACTTTCAAAAGATTCCCAGTATATGGAGCAAACACTATTGCATCTTGAATACTTTGCCACAGAAGGTAAGTGAAACAACAGGCAAGTTTGAATCAAATTTTTGAATTATTATTAGTATTTTGTGTATTAATTTTTAAATGTCAACAAATTGTTGAGTACTGAACAAGACAAAAATTAAGACAAATCCATAGGGTGATATGTTGTATATGTAAGGTAAACTCACTTACCCATGTGTAAGTCTAAAAAGGGATTTTACAAGCTGATCCTGCTTCTGTTGAAATCCTGGTGATTTCAGTGGGAGCAGTACTGAGTCCTGCATAAGAATAAGGGAGAGTAGGGACTTGATTCTGATCTCACTTTGATTCACGTAAATCAGGAGTAACTACACTGATATCAATGGAATTACAGCAGTGTAAAATCAGAAGAGATGAGAATTAGGCCTAAGTGTCTAAGCTAGCGTAACATACAAGCTGAAAGAGCTGGGAAAAATATGTGCATTGAAACTTAAACTCATGTAGATTCATGTCTGAATCTGGCTCACTGGCACTGCTCATAGGAGCTTACAATCTAAAATCAAACATGCCAACTTTTTATTTTACTGGTGACAAATCCATGACACTGTCATTCACAAGGAAGTGCTAACAGGGATATGAGCTTTGTTCATTTTATATACCTTTTACTTTATTACTGTAAAAATGTGTTTTTTCCTCAGTCCTATTTTTTCCAGTTTGTTCTATGAACTCCCCTAACCCCAAATAATAAAACCTTTCTATTTTATATGGCATGCTTCCTCCTTTTGCTGACTAACTCATACCAGAATAAAAATTATTACTTAGGCCTGGTCTACACTACACAGTAAGGTTGATGTAAGATGCTTTGTGTTGACCTAGCTGTGGAAGAGTCTTCATTTAAACTTGGTTCCCGCTGACGTAAGTGCCTCTCTATGCCAATTCAGTAACACCACCTCCCTGAGCAGGGTGGAGTCAGTTTCTATAATTAGGTTGACACTTACATCAACTTTTGCTGGCTCTCAGGAGCCATACCACAATGCCCCACGCTGACATTACAATCGATACAAGTGCTCCTGGTAAGAACGGGCATTGCCCAGTCAAGGTGCCACGTGCACACACACACAAGCAATTTAATATCTGCAGTGGCTGTATGCCAGTGTATATTAGATTAACTTATTTTGTAGTGTAGACATGGTCTCATATATGTTAAACTTGATCAGCCGTCTAATAAAATGATCTCTTTCATACTCCATGGGGCGTATTCTCTATGTATTGTGTGGGTGTAACTCCTGTTCACATAGCTATGAGTTAATATGCATGCACGGAGGGGGAGAATACAGTGTCTTCTCTGAAAGGAAGTATTGGGATGAGCAATAATTTGAGATGAGTGGTATTACATATATGAAATACCTACTGTTGAAATATAATAATAATAATAATACTTACCAACCTCATTGGGGTTGTGTGACTTATAGTAATTACATTTAAAACAAATCACTTTCAGCCTCAAATGAAAAATTAGATGAAAGATTACACTGTTGTTGCTCCAGTATTACTAGATTACTGAAAATTGGGGAGAGGTTAGGCCAGCTTCTCATCTTGGTTATACTGGTGTAAATCCAGCGTAGTCAGTGGACTTGGTTAGATTTATGCCAGTGTCAGTAAATTCGTAATCTGCCCCATTTGGGTGAAGTTGGTGGAAAAACCCAATTGTTTTCAAACTGTGCTGGGAGATTGTCTTGCCTTTCTAGAGCTTGATGTTCCATTACTTATGTGTGTGAAACTTTCACTGACTCCAGTGAGGAGGCCAGGTGCTTAGCATCAGCTGGTTCAGTCAATAGAAGAATTGTAATGATGCGATTCTCCCCATCGGTAGGTTAATGTGTGCAACATCTATATTCTGTTTTGTAGGTTTGAGGACTCTGTGCATTGCATATGCAGACCTGTCAGAAAATTCTTATCGAGAGTGGTTAAATGTTTATAATGAAGCCAGCACAATTTTGAAAGACAGAACTCAAAAGATGGAGGAGTGCTATGAGATCATTGAAAAGGTAACAACTGTAGACGTTTATGCTGCTGAGGGCTAAATCCTGCTTATCTTATGCATATGAATAGCTCCATAGTCTTCAAGCAGTATTATTTTGCTAAATGTATCACATGTTGAATTAATAAATACAGCTGCTGGAATATATGTATATATTACACACACGTATGCACACTCTCGCTCTTTCTCACTTTTCTAATGTTGTATCCACTCCAGTTTTCATATTTATTTTTCTAATTCTCAATCCAAAAGATACTTTTTTCAATCTATGCTGCTGAAATTTTTCCTGTACAATATCTGTAAAGTTACAAATAACTAAGTTAAATGATTACAAAATGTATAAAAAATCCCCTTTCCTTTGGCTGATGAATTACTTAAATGCTTTCAAGGTTAAAACTGGCAGATAAGACTGCGGCTTTATTTGGCAGAGTTTGCTGCTTTTACTTCTGCAGCATTTTGTCTGCCATATTTTCTGTAACATGGCCAAATCCTTTCCTGCAGTGGCCCTAAAATTTCAGAAAAATATGCAAAGCTCTGTAGCACTAACTAGTTGTATGAGACATTCTTTTTTTTCCAGGAATATGGTATACGTGTGTACAGTACAGATACTTGGATTGTTCAATATTCGTTCCATTTGTGTTACATATGATGTGATTATGTCCGTAAATAATTGCAATAATTTCAGCCTTGAGTGATTGTATGCAGGCTGCGTGTACATTTTATTGGAGGGGAAATAGTTTAAATGATGTTACGCCAGGTGATTTCTGTTTTGTGAGCTTAAGAAATACAGATTGTGACCGTTCAAGCATATTGCTATGGTGATTAGTGAATGCACCAGTATGTATGTTCATCCACTGGCTAAAGTTAAAGTTGTGTAACTTCAATTAATTGCTTTTGAAATGTTGCTATTTTTCTGATCAGAAACATTTGGCTCCATTATACACCTCTAAAATGTGGATTGTACACAGAGGAAATAGAAGAACCACAAAAAAAATTACTGTATTGTATTTCTCCTTTGAGTGGTGACCCTATGGGTGCTCCACTGTAGGTGTGCTCATGTCTCTGCACTGCTGATTGGAGAACTTTGGTAGCAGTGTCCACTAGGCCTGCACATGTGCTGTCTCTCTTCGTACTGCTCCATGAGGCTAGTCTGGGCGCATGGACCTGCCCAGTTCCTTCTCAACTGCTCATGGCTAGAGATGGAGCCATTATAAGACTTTTGCTTTATTTTATATATCTATAACTAGTTAGTCTCCTAGTTATAGTTCTCAGTTTTTTTCTCCTTTCTTATTTTACCCTTGAAAATAATAATAATAAAGTACTTTATTTTCCCCTCTCTTTTCTCCCCCACTGGGGACTCTTCCCTACCAATGGGGTATGCTTGGTTTTCCAGGCTTTAAGAAGTGCCTTGCTTTCAAAGAGGTGATCCCGATTGCAGACAAGCACTCCCAGTGCATTCACTGCCTCAGGGAAGGCCACATCCAGCAAAAGTGTGGTCTTTGCCAACAACTCCCTCCATGATCTCGTAAGCACAGAGAGCGCTGACAGAAGATCATCTTCATGAAGGTGGCTCTCAGGCCTGATGTCAAGTATCAGAGGCTAGCCTTGTTAGTCTGTAGCCACAAAAAGAATGAGGAGTCCAGTGGCACCTTAAAGAGTAACAGATTTATTTGGGCATAAGCTTTCATGGGTAAAGAACCCACTTCAGATGCATGGAGTGAAAATTACAGATGTAGGCAGATTTAAATTACAGATGCAGATTTAAAAGTAGACATACTTGAACAAAAAAACCTCAAAAAGAAACAGCAGAACTAAAATTCATTTGCAAATTTAACACCATTAATTTGGGCTTGAATACGGACTGGGAGTGGCTGGCTCATTACAAAAGCAGTTTTGCCTCTGCTAGTATTGACACCTCCTCATCAATTGTTGGGAGTGGACTACATCCACCCTGATTGAATTGGCCCTGTCAACACTGGTTCTCCACTTGTAAGGTAACTCCCTTCTCTTCATCTGTCAGTATAATAATGCCTTCCCTTCATTTCCCCTACTATTGAAGGTCCCGCAGAAAATAAAAAGACGGAGCCCATGTCATTCTAATTCCTCCTACTTGGCTCAGGCAGACCTGGTACCCTTACCTGTCACAGCTTGCGACGTGCCCTCCAATCCTTCTCCCAGCCATTCCGCACCTCCTCTCAAAGAACAGAGGACATACCCTACATCCCGACTTGGGGATTCTCCACCTCAAGGCATGGCTTCTGCTTGGGTCCAACATCTAGAAAGCTCTTGTTCAAGGGAGGTACAAGAGGTTCTGTTGCACAGCAGAAAGTCTTTGACTTGACATACTTACTGGCAAAAATAATTTGGTGCTCTTCTTAACAAATCTCCCCAACATCCATGACTCTTCTGCATATCCTACCTAGACTGTGAATTAACCCTAATGAAATGGGGTCTACCTCTAAGCCGTCTCAGGGTTCACTTAGCAGCTATAACAATTTTCCACCAGCCCGTTGAGGGGTACTCAGTGCTGTCACATCCAGGTTCCTCAAGGAAATAGTAAACCTTTTCCCACAACCTCGACTTCTGACTTCCATGTGGGACCTAAACTTGGTACTGAAAGCTTTGACTAGGCCTCCTTTTGAACCTCTGACCACCTGTTTGCTGACATACCTTTCCATGAAAATGGTCTTTCTGATAGTGATTATCTTGGGCATGAGAATAGGAGAGAGAACTGCTCTGATGGTGCATCCACCGAATACGGTATACTTCAGTGACAAAGCTTACTCTTAGGCCACATCCAAAATTCATCCCTAAGGTTACCTCCCTGTTTCAAGTGAATCAATTAATTCACCTTCCCATGTTTTACCGCAAGCTTCTCTGAGACAGCAGGGAGGCTATGTTGCATACCCTGAATGTCAGGAGAGCCCTGGCCTTCTACCTGGACAGGACTAAGGCCTTCAGGAAGTCCTCTGAGCTTTTCCTCTTTGTTGCAGAAAGATCCAAGGGCTCAGCAGTATCAGCCCAAAGGCTTTCCAAATGGGTCTCAACTTGTATCAGACAGTGTTACCAAGTTTTGCAGTATGACCCCTCCAGACTGTTTGTACACACTCCATAAGGTCTATTTCCTCATCCGTTGCCTTCTTCAAGAATGTTCCTATTTCGGAGATCTGTAGAGCGGTGATATGTGTCAGCCCACACTTTCACGGAACACTATGTGATCACCAGAGACTCCGCCGCCATCTTTGGCTCCACAGTACTGCCATCTGTAATGGACCAGACTCTGAAGTCCCGGCCCTCCAGAAACGATACGGCTTGGGAGTCATCTACAGTGGACCACCCACAGGGATACTACTCGAAGAAGAAGTTACTCATCTTGTGCAGTAACAATGGTTCTTCAAGATGTGTGTCCCTCCACAACCCACTCTCTTTCCTCTACTTCAGAGTTCTTGTCAATTACTCTGTGCTAGAGAAGGAACTTAGCGGGGCTAGCCTGCACGCACTGACTAGCCTCGGGCACAGCACGAGAAGAGACAGTGCATGTGTGGGCTTACTGGACACTGCTATTGAAGTTCTCTTATCAGCAGTGCAAGGACGCAAGCACACCTACAGTGGAGCACCCATAGGGACACACATCTTGAAGAACCATTGTTTCTGCACAAGGTGAGTAACTTCTTCAGCTCTTGCCAAAACACTGTATTAGTGATGAGGTACAGCATGCAGTCATTAATTCCCTTTTGAGTGTGATCTAAGCTGATATTGGCCTAAAGAAAACAACCCCTCAAATTCTTATGTTTGTTTCAGGATTTACTGCTTCTTGGAGCTACAGCCATTGAGGACCGCCTTCAAGCAGGTGTTCCAGAAACTATAGCAACACTAATGAAAGCAGAAATCAAGATATGGATCCTGACTGGGGACAAACAGGAAACAGCTCTCAACATAGGTAGCAACAGCAACCTTCATATTTTATTTTGCTTTGAATTCACCTGATACAGAACTGTGAAGATAGGTAGCAAATGTGTGCACTAAGGTAACTGGTGTTAGTGATTAAGAAACCATTGTAACTTCCATTGAATGAAAAATGTTAATTAGAGTTTAAGGTGCAGCCTAGTTTGTCTATTTGAAGGTGAAAGTAGCATTCCAGCAATAGGGGGAAATCATCTTGTATGAAAAAGTTCTTAACATTAATAGTTTAGGGCTGTATTATAATTTCTCATAACAAAAATCTCTCAGTTCTGCATGCAGTTCTGTACATGGGTCATGGTATATTTCCCCAGTCTAAACCTTAGAGTCCAAAAGTTGGGGTACCAGCATGAATTCCTCTAAGCTTAATTACCTGCTTAGATCTGATAAGCTGCCACCAATCAGGAATTCCAGTGCCTGATACAATCTGGTCTCCCCAAAACCTTCTCTGGGGACCCCCAAGACCCAGACCCCCTGGATCTTAACACAAGGAAAGTAAACCCCTTTCCTCACCATTGCCTTTCCTAGGATTTCCCACCCTGGAAGATTACCGTGATTCAAACTCCTTGAATCTTAAAACAGGGAGGAATGTCCCTCCCCCCCTTTCTCCCTCACCCAGAGGCAAAACAGATTCAAGCTCCGTGAATCTAAAACAAAAGGATTCCCCCTTCTCCCCTCCCTCCCTGTTAAGTACAGACTCAATTCCCTTGAGCCTCAACAAGAAGGGAAAATCAGACAGGTCTTAAAAGCAAAATTTTTAATAAAAAGAAAGAAAAAAGTAAAAGGTGTCTCTGTACTTTAGATGGTAAAAGTTACAGGGTCTGTCAGCTTATAGAAACTGGAGAAAAAGCCTCCTCCAACAGAAATACAATTTAAAATACTTCCAGCAAACTACACATTTGCAAATACAGAAACAATCAAAAGACTATAACTGCCTTTCTTACTAAAATACTCGCTATAAGAGACTGTAGCAGGGAGATTGGCAAGAAAACTGGTTGCCCGTCTAGTCCCTTCCAGGACCCAGAGAGAACAAAGCAAAACCCAAAAAACACAAACAAAGGCTTCCCTCCACCGAGATTTGAAAGTATCTTGTTTCCTGATAGGTCCTCTGGTCAGGTGTTTGGTTCCCTGTTTGTTAATCCTTTACAGGTAAAAGAGACATTAACCCTTAACTATTTGTTTATGACAACATGGAGAGGGAAAGCAGATTGTCTGAAATGAATTGCTATCCATGGAACACATCTGAGGAGAATTTGGCCCTTTAGGTTATAATGGTGTATCTACTCCACAACAGGTGCTACTCAATATTTAGGAAATAGATATGAAAACAAATAACAGAGAGAAGCACCACAGAAAGGAACTACGGGGAACGTAGGTATGCCGTAACCTGCTTAATCGAAGTAAAAGACATCTACTGTAGGAAAAAGGCCATGGTTACGTACTTTAACCTATTTTTAACCCCAGCTTTAACCTATTTTTCTAGTATACATAAGCCTCCTTGGGTGACCAATTCATAGAACCCAGTCTCCTAGGGAACAGCTGTACAAAATTGAGACCTCTCTTCTGTTGACAATAAGAAGTTCTCCTGTGAATTTTACTGTCGTCATGTGCACATGTAAGGAATTGAGTCATCCAAACCAGATATTCCTCTGAATACCTCCATCTCATCCAGGACTAGCTCTTCTTTAGCATCTTCAGTACTGATTTGCGTAATACACCTTGTTGGGTAGGTGGCCTAGTGCCACCTCCCAGTGGGAAAGTGTTTCAGTCCAGTCTCTCTTCTTACCAGATGGGGAATGAAGTGGGCATGAGACTTAAGCCCCTCCTGCACTGGGGCCAGTTGGTAGGGGACTGTGGGCCCTCCGACTCCACTGGGCTCCAACCCAGGGCCCTAACAGGGGTCAACAGTGTCTGGCACCCTAGAGTCCCCCTGAGTTACCCTCCCTTGGTCACTTCCTACCATCTGCTTCTCTCCCCTAGCTCAAAGGCCAATGTAAGGTAAAAAGAAAAGATAACTAAGCATTCAGCCTGTAGCAGGGTGGTTACCTGCTCCAGTGCTGACAGGGTTGAAGCCAGCCCTGGGATAGGGCTCTCGGCTAAGAGAAAAAGCTCAAGCTGATTAGGGAAGGAGCTACACCTGGGCCACACCCCAGTCAGGACAGCTGAATCTTATAAGAAGGCCAGAGCAGCCAGAAGCTGAGGAGAGTCTCTTCTCTAGTGGCGGAGGGAGACTGGCCTGGCTGCAGGGGAGTTACAAGGTACCTGGGAGTGAAGCAGGGCTGGGGAACCTGTGCCCACTAGAGCTCACTCCCCTCCAGAGCCTGGAAGGCAACCCAACGTTCCTGAGTCTCACTATTCCTCTGCTGTCAGCAAATATCTGTGAAACCCTCTGGCAAAGTATGTGTGTGTATCACCTCTAGTTAGTGCTTGTCCACACAGAGGATGACAACTTCTGTTGTCACCTACTCCATTAGAACAAGTGGCACAGGGCTGTGCTATGAATATAAAGATTTCAACCCTGCTGGTGACCTATGTGGGTGTCAATATGATGCATATGATTACGTTTGTTTTTTTCAGTGTAGAAAAGTATACACAAATCCATTAAAAGAACATTATAAAAGTTGCAAAGTCAAGCACTTAAAACTTAGAAAATACCACAATTAAGGTTGCCTGTGAAATCTTAATTCAGACCCAGGTGCGTATACATTATGATACAGTCTTCAATTACATGATTATATACAATTTCTTCCACAGAATACCTGCCTCCTTCAGTGTATACGACAGACCTGTTCTGAAGATGAATCAGGGTTGTATACTGAAGGAGTCTGTTGTCGGGCCATTGCTTAATTTTTTGCACCAGTTGGGAGATGTGTAATGAATGAGCCAGGGTATTACAGAAAGAGAAGGCAGTCAAATGCTGCCCTGCTACATTGGATTCTAGTTCCTATGTGATGCTAATCAAGTCACTTAAACCAAATTTTTCAGAGTAGTCAATGAGAGTATGTCTGCACAGCTGGCAGCAGCCCATGACAGCAATCCTCCGAATCTGGGTTGACAGACTCAGGCTTGCGGGGTTCACACGACTGTGCTAAAAAGAGCTGTATAAACAGTGCTTTTAACTTGCGGCTCATGTTCTAGGCTTCAGAGCCCAAGCTCCAGCCTGAGTTGCAATGTCTCCACAGCTATTTGTAGCTGGTAACTATTTTTGGAAGTCTTTTGACCCAGGCTTATAGTCTCACTGCTGAGGGTTGTGTAGGCAAACCCTGATTGTGTGTTTCTCATTTTCTAGGTGCCTGACTTGAGATCCTGGGGTCTGATTGTCAGAAGTGCTGATTACACAAATCTGCAATTGGAGGCAGCGGGAGCTGTGCTTGTGCGTACAAAGTGCTATATGATGCTATGTACTCTGAAAAATCAGATCCTAGGTATCGAACCCAAAATTAGTGAATACTTTCGACCTGAATCTTTCTCTGCCTCAGTTCTGCATCTGTAAAACAGAGCAAATAAATACCTCATCGTCTCAGAGGTGTTCTGAAAATAAATTGTGAAACACTCATATAATATTATGATGAGCACCATAGAAAAGCCCATGAGGAAATTCATTTGTCTTCAGAGCAGGGTTTGAATAGTTTGCAGTAACTAATGGATAGGGCCACACATTGAACAATGTGGAGGGGAAATAGCTGCTCATTAAGTGAGCACTGTCCCTCTTGAGGCAGGGGTCCTGTGAAAAAATGAGATGTGATTGAAGACTGTTTGATAATGCATATGAACAAATGGGGCTGAAATAAAGTTGCACAGGGAACCTTTATTCTGGCATTCCTTAACATCTGAATGCTTGGCTTTTCAACCTTTAATGTTCTTTTATTATACTTTTTCCTGTGTAGTGTGTATGTGTATATATATAAATATCATATTGATTTCTACTGGGGAAAGACTTCTGTGGAATATATCATTCAGTCCTGTGTATCTGATTTCCAGAAAGATATGGACAAACTGGAGAGAGTTCAGAGAAGAGCAGGAAAAAAAAAAGATTAATTGTCTGAGAGATTGACATATGAGGAAAGATTAAAGGAACTATGAGTTAAATTCTGGCCCAATTGAAGTCAGTGGGAATTTTGCCATTGACTTCAGTGGAGCCAGGATTTCACTCTAAATCTCTGAATCTTGACTAAGTCATGACTACCAGAGTATGTACACTAAGAAGAGAGGGGAATTTTTCAGCATGATACAAAGGGGAGCTACCTGAAGTAATGGTATGAAATTAGAGAAAGAAGAATGTAGGAGAAATATCAGGAGTAACGTCCTGCAGTGAGATATATTCGATGGTGGAATAAATACTCTTACAGCTTGTCTACACTTACAGCGGCGCAGCTACGCCAGTGTGGCTGTATTGCTGTAGGACTTAGTGAAGAAGTGCTATCTATGCTGATGGGAGAGCTTCTCCCAGTGGCGTAGGTACTCCATCTCCCCAAGAAGGGGTAGGTATGTCAACGAGAGAAACCCTCCCATCGACGTAGCGCTGTCTACACCAGGGCTTAGGTTGGTATAAGTAAAGCACTCAGGGGTGTGGATTTTTCATGGCCTTGAGTGACGTAGTTATACTGACATAAATTCCTAGTGTAGACCAAGCCTCAGGGAAGTGGTGGTGGCCCTTTCCTTGAGATCTTTCAGAGTAGCTAAAAAACCACCATAAGAACAATACAGAATAGGTAGGGTGATGGGCTATGGATGTTGTTTTCCATCTGTCTATAAGTGGTCACATGACCTTTTTGGCTGGAATTCAGATGACTCTGGAAATTGATGTTGAAAATGTCACCTGCCAATTTTAAGCCAGTGGAATATGTCTGGTTTGAACAGGTAGGGGCAATTGGCCAAGATATCCTTGTCCATCCGCATATACTAGAAAGTGCCACATCTCTTGAGTCATTTCTTCCTGAGCCTTTGCCACCATGCCAGCAGAGCCAAACTGACTGCACCAACACAATCCAGCTCAGCCCTCTACAGCTTCATCTATGTGAAGATGATAGTTTTTGTGCTCTGTGACAAGCTTGTCTTCACCTACAGGTGTATAATCACGGTAGATTGACCCCTTCACAGCTTCATGCCCATAAGAGGGAGCAGGAGTTGGTCTTGCTTCATGCCATTGAGTCCCATCGATGGATGTTACAGGAACTGTCTAGGTGCCAGCTTCTATCTACTTCACTGTCCTTCATACTGTGACAGAATTTTCTAATGTTGCACTGGCCCTCTAATGAGATACAGGAAGGGAAAGTCTACAGCCAAAATAAACAACTGGTTATTAGTAAGAAATTTAAAAAGCCCATCTCATTCCCAGTGCCGTGGTAGAGGAGGCCAACTTTTCCGTGACCATATGGAAAAAGTGCCTGCACTGTATGCAAGTGCAGCAGCTTGCTTATAAAGAACCTTTCAGTTATCTGAGCAAGCAGGCATGCGTGCCTATTGTGCTTCTACAGCACCTAGCCCAGTGGGGTCCTGGTCCAGAGTAGAGCCCTAGGTGCTACCACAATACAAATAGTAATAATATAATGAAAGGAGCAGCTGTCCTTTTGATTGTCTGTCTGTTTTGCATTGCAAATGTGGATTTTTAAAAAAATATATATTTTAGGTGTATTTTTAGAGGCCTCTTTGAAGACAGCCTATGAGTTTGAAACAAATTGTACACCATCTCTTCAGATCTTGAATTATTTTCTTGGTAAGGCTGATGAGCAATGCACGCATCTCAGTCCTGATCCTGAAGTACCAAACAGTTTTAGGAAGTTCGGTAGAAGACAGAATGGAATTGGAATCAAATTTCCTAATTTGGATTTCTATCCCATAGGAAGTGTCTGTTGTTTTATGGAACTTGTGCCCACATGTTTACTGTCTCACATGCTTATGGATGTGCCACCATGTCATATAGGACAAGCAAGTACCTAAGAACCTATCTACTTAATTCTAAAGTCCTTCAGCCCTTCTTATCAGATGAATAGAGGCAGAGCTTCACTCAATCTGGTCTTGTGAATGAACAGGCTGTCATGCACATACACACATACATACATAGTCCCAGTGTTACCTTGTTGCCAAAGTCTGCAACCGTCATCCTTACCAAAAAGTCCTCAAAGAAAGCTACAGTTAGCCTGTATAAAGCACCACTCACACTTGCCTGCCTTTCTTTGTGGGTTTACAAATCTTTACTAACAGCCGTTAGCTTGTTTTCCTTTAGGAATCACCTATCTTAGTAATGTGCTGTTTTCTTGTTGAAGCAGTTGCTTTCTTAGCATCATCAAATTAGCTCTGACTTTAAGGCTTTTAGTTGTTTGAACAAAAGTGACCTATGAGCCATTATGTACACAGATCTGCAGGTAGGCTGTTAGTAATTTTCTGAGTGGTCTTTTGCCAAAATTCTGGAACTCTGTGACCGAACTTGCATTACTTTAGCAAAGCTTCAGACACTCGGTAATTTTCTTTATTTAGCTTTAAAATTGGCTTCAGTTAGTGTAAGTGAAATTTCAGATGCAGTCTGCGTGACTCATATAGTTATTGTTTGCTTACTGGAATTGTCTAAGATCTCAGTGTACCTGTAGAATTCAAAGGCACTAAAATGGATTAAACAGAATTTTCCGAAGTGGTAGTATTTCTAGTAGAAATAGGGTGGGTGGCTTAATATCTAAGTATTTTTAAGAGTCATTTACTACTGCATCTGGTGTGAATCTTCTGTAAAATCAGTTTGTTGATCTCAGTTTGCTCCTCAAAGGACAATAGTCGACAACCACAAAAGCACTTTCTTTTTATTTGCCATAGCTAGTAAAATGCAACAATGGGTGTCAGTACAGACCTTTCAGAATGTTGTCTTTGTTAATTAGTGAAGTCATATGATTTACATAAGCTTGTTCTGTGACTGACTGTATTGTATCTGGCATTGTTTTCCACTAATTCATATCTTTTTGAAATGTATACACATTCTCAAAATAAAGCAAATATTGGGATGCAGAGGGATACCTTTTTAAAACTGTGCCTTTAAATGATCACTATAGTTAGGCTAATGTTTAGCAGTAACATTTTGTGTACAGTTTGAATCATGTTTGTAAAGTTTGTTTTAAATTACATTTTGAAGTTCTCTTGTAAGTAAAAAGGTTTACAATCACTGTGCATAACTTCTGGCACCCTTTTAGCTTTAATTTAACGGTTAATTTCAGGTAAATAAAAGTCCTGGAGATGCCTGTCTCAGCCACTTTATGGATTTAGTTAATTTTTTGCATTAAGGATCTAGACCCCAATTTACAAGTGTGGATTGACATTTTATACCTAGCTTTGATCCAGAAGTTGATCTCATTTTACCAAACTGGAGTGTCTGTACTTTTAGTTTTAATTTGCCATATTAGCACTGCCAGAAGTAACTATATTAACCATTTGTATAGACTATATAGTTGTAAATGTCATTTGGCAACTTTAAGTGCCAATTACAATACTTTTAACATACTGATGTTATATTTCAAGATGGTAGAGATCTGAAATTGTGCATAATATATAAGAATCTTATAAAATGGTGATTGGTTTGTGTTTTGTGCCCTCTTTCTGAGCTTTTTTTTTTCCTATTCCTATTTAACTCAATGATGAAACTTCAATTGACTTCACTCATTGCAGGATTGGGCCCTCTTTACTCTATAATTGCCAAGACATATAGCAGAACTGCTTAACGTTTTCACCAGAACTTCTTCATCCTGCTCCAGCTGTCAAATGGCGTCTTGCTTGATTTGAAAGATGTAAAATAAAACAACGAGCAGCAGTTTCAAAATTACTGCTCACTGTTGCAGCTGTTGTTCCAATCAAAAACTACTAGAAAATCCTTTTGAATTAGTTATACTGAATTTGTAACAGTCTACTGCATAAAGCTGCAGCCATTCCCTGGGGAAAGAATAAGTCTGACATGGAGGGAAATGATTAAAGTTGTAATATCCCATTTTTTTCAGTGAAAATAAAAAATGTAGCTCTTCAGTCTGGAGCTAATTTAAAAATTCCATTTTTTCCCCTTAAATTCAGCATATGGAACTTTCCCTCCCTTAATGGAAGTAGTAGGCTAGAATTACACTGGAGCCGAAATAATCATTATGTGTTGTTTCTTATAAAGTCTGTTTTTTGTTTGTCATTACCCACTAAAAGGTTTAATTACTCTTTCTGATAGTGAGTCTCTTTGGGTGGAATAGCACAGAAAGTCATGGATTGTGCAGCTTTCCTATTGTGAATTCTGTTTTACTAGCTATGCTTCATCATTTTCTCAACAGAGGCATACAGTCTCACTGCTGGCCACAACCCTCTTATATTTGTACAAAGGAATCCTTATCTAGTCAACACAAATGTATTCATTGCAAAATATTGCCCAAAATATTATTGCAAAGCTATATTATTATGGACCATAATTATACTTAAGGTAAGTTATGAAGAGCATCAGGCAGAAACATCCTTGATAATAATAATCACAAAATTCTTCTTTACTTAATGACCTAAATGTTGTACATTACAGCTGTATGCTGGTAAACAGCTGCTATTTTCCACCCAAGAGGAGGCTGCATTTCAGTTGTTGGTTAAATGGATTCTTTCATATGTCAGTCCTCAATAACTCCTATAAAATATATTAGCGCAACGAAAAATCTTGTAGTCTGACTAAATTACTTACATTGCTGTTAATGTGTGTCTCTCTATGCCACCCCTACAAAAACAAACAAAAAACCACTCCATTCATTATTATTCATATTGCTGATCAGTTACTCACAACGGACTACTCCTGTAAGTAACTGTTCACCATGGAGCTCATAATTTGGCCCTTAGAAATCCTCAAATAAAAGGTGCTATATCAAAAGTGAAATTAAAATATTTGTAATTTTTACAACGAAACCCTTGTTTTTATCTTTTACAGGGTACTCCTGCCGGCTTGTTTCTCAGAATATGTCTCTCATTCTAGTGAATGAAGATTCGTTGGATGTAAGTAATTCTTTCCATGGAAGTTCTTGGTTCAGTCCTTTATTTGTGTTGCATTTGTTTTATTTCCTCATTCTGCTTCAGGAATAGTTTAAAATCAGAGCTCATTTTAGAAAGCTACCAATCAGTAACTTTCAGCTATCTAGACTAGATGACCTCCTGAGGTCCCTTCCAACCTAATCTTCTATGATTCTATGATTCAACAGATCAGTAGGAACAGGGGTTGGGCTTTAAATAACATTTGTTGTGCCCACCTCAATACCACTAGAAGTCACCTTCCTGCTAAGGGAAAACAAGTTAATCAAAATGTTTCTTGTTCTCTTAAAGCTGTATCTGACATTAGATGTTTTGAGCAACATCTAAGATGGTTGGAAAGAGGCTGGGCAAATACACATGTAAATTCACTGTGTGGTGTATATAATTTTAAGATGTAAGCAACATTAAAAGAGCATTGTAGTTGTTCATGTCCTCAGTACTTGTCCCATGCATAGTGAATGGAATTTTCCTCCAGTAGTACCTGAGTAATTTTTTATGTGCTGAAGTGATCCACAGATCTTGTCTCCTTATGAAATGATGATGCCTGTGCTTTCTCACCAATTCCAAAAGCAGCTCATGTGTGGCTTGAACATCAGCGTTGGTTCTTGCTATTGCTGCACTGCTCATGAGAGCACCTCCAAAATTAGCCAGCTGGGAGAGATGTATAGATTTCTAATAGAGACTATGTCTACACTTATGGTGGCGTGTAGAGCAGTGGTTCTCAAACTAGGGCCATCGCTTGTTCAGGGAAAGCCCCTGGTGGGCTGGGCCGGTTTGTTTACCTGCCACATCCACAGGTTCGGCCAATAGCAGCTCCCACTGGCCGCGGTTCACCGCTCCAGGCCAATGGGGGCTTAAGGAAGCCGCACGGGCCGAGGAATGTACTGGCTGCCCTTCCTGCCCTTTATTAAATCCATAGAATGTGCCCATTCTAGACTCAATGTACATATACAATTAATTGTTTATATAGAGACAAAAAGATTCAAATCAGCACAGTGTCAACTTATAAGACTCCCAGCCCATCAAAATTACAGACAAAACTCCTAGGCCCTTTGATTATTCCATTTCTTTTTCATTGGAACTAAATGCTGCACTGTCTTGGCTTTCCCATTGACTAACTGAAAATGATGACTGTAGAGGGATTGATGGCCAGGGTTCAAACCAGAGAAGGGAGAGAGTGCACATCTGGAGGAAATAACAGTTGTATGCCTCCTCGATGTAGGGTGTTTAGCCAGATTTGATAGTAAACTGTTCAATCCAGGGTTGTGAGAAAGTCTTCAACGTTTTAGTTTTTGTTTCTGAGAAAATCTTCAACCCTGGTGAGATAAAAGAGGTTTGGCTTTTTTCATTTTTTTTAACTTCTGTGTTACTCTGAAGTAGTTACATGAACAATAAAGAAATTTTGAAGTTGTTTATCTTAGAAACATGAGTCCCTAATTTCAAGATGGGAATGAAACTTTTTAAAGTATTCGGTATGCTAAAAGAAAAGTGATAAGACCATTAAAGTTTTTGTCATATCTTTTGAAAGTAGTAAGAATGTTCCTAGCTCTATCTGCAAGCCTGAAAGAGAAATGAGAGGAGTCACCGATGACTGGAGAGAAATGCATGTTTAGAATGAACTGTCACTGGATTTGAAGAGGGGAGTGAGTGCAGTTCTTAACTATCACGGAAGTTGGCTTGCTAGCACCTAGACACTTCTGGAAGGTAGACAGGGTATCTGATAATATGGTTCTTGATAAGATTGGCTAACATCTCTTTCACAGTGTTGAATTCACTAGGTGGCTGTTTCTCATTCTAACTCTTGTAAATGTGAAAGCTACAGTACAGTAATGCCAGTAAGTACCTAGTATGGTTCAACGTATGCATTAGTATGACTCAGCCTGTCTACAGCTGAATGAAGTGTAGGAAAAAAGTAATTGAATAGACTGAAGTAATGAAAGAAGATAATTCTTCTGAAGTAAAATGTAAATTTCATCAAGAGTTGGTAAATAGCACGAGAGAGAGAGGATTTGTGCTCATCTCAAAAAGTGCAGAAAAGAGCTCTCTTTGGATTCATCAGTATCAAATGTACCATTGAATAAAACAGTTTATTCAAGTGGAAGCACAGAACCGTGATAAGCTGGATGATCCTGCAAATTACAACACAATGTGGTCCCAAGAGAAAGTCCAGGATACAAACTGTAACATATTTAAAACCACCTTCATAAAACAAGGACACTCCACCAGAGAAGTGGATTGCATCATGTAACAGGCTATCCAGATATCTCCAGAAATCCTGCTCCAGTACCAGAAAATAAACCCTCCGACCCCACACCCCTGGTTGTCACTTGAACCCCACGCCAGAACCCATGAGGGTCTTATTAAACAGTTACAACCCGTACTTAGTGGGGACAACATCCTGCAAGAAATCTTTCCTGAATCCCTTCTTCTGGCCTTCAGACAACCCCCAACCTTGCCAGGATCATCATCAGAAGCACAGACGATAGACCAAGACACCGAAATTCCCTCTAAGCTGCGCAGCCGCGCAACAGGCTATCAAGAGAGAGGTTATCAAGGGAGAGGCATGCCTGGCCCAGCCCAGCCCCGCTGGAGCTGCTGCAGCTGAGGAGAGGTGCCTCTCTCCCAGCCCCAAGCTGCTGTGGTGAGAGAGGGCTGGCGGGAGTCGTCTCTCCCTGCTGCAGCTCCTGGGCAGCCTGTACCCTCAACCCTTCATCCTCAGCCCCACCCAGAGCCTTCACCCCCTGCTGGAGCCCTCACCCCCTGCACCCCAACCCTCTGTCCCACCCCTAAGCCCCCTCCTGCATCCCAAACCCCTCATCCATGGCCCCACCCCAGAGCCTACACCCCTAAGCAGAGCCCTCACCACCTGCACCACAATAACAAAATTTATTCTGCACATGGGTGTAAAAAACTCAAAGCAGCACCAGCCCTTGCCATAAAAACAGATGTGAAACCTGCAGACATATCTCCACTGCTATGATTATCTATACCCTCCAAAACACAGCTTTCAAGATCAATGGCTCCTACACAGACCTATCACAACACAGGGTGTACTTCATCCAGTGTACTAACTGCCCCAATAACTATGTGGGTGAAACCAGACAATTACTATGCTCTTGAATGAACTCACACAGAAAAATGATAACAGACAAAAACACCATCTCACCCATGGGCGAACGTTTTCACAAACTGATCACTCCTTATCTGACCTTTCTGTCCTTGTCCTCAAAGGAAACCTGCACAACCTTCCAAAAGATGAGCCTGGAGCTTAAATTCATAACTCTGCCAGACACCAAAAATCATGGACTTAATAAATACACTGGATTTATGGCTCAGTACAACAATCTATAACCCACTAATCCTACTTTGTCCTATGACGGTCAAGGTCTTAACTGCCCTCTTCACCTTCAATGGTCTCTTGCAATGTGTGTGAACTCCTTATCTATCTTGCCTTGTATTTAGCTGTGACACTTGGAGTACCTTTCCCAGACTTGAAGAAGAGCTCTGTGTAAGCTCAAAAGCTTGTTTCTTTCAGCAACAGAAGTTGGTCCAGTAAAAGATATTACCTCACCCACCTTGTCCTGCAAATTAAACATTTACAGTGCTGTTGTCCTTACTGAAACATAAAACGTAATGATAATTAAAGCCTTCTGTCCCAACCCTTCTAGCTAGTCTTCAGCAGCAGCTTTACTGAAGAGCCGTCTCTGTTCATTTTTAAAAAATGGCTGTGGCAATACTATAAGCAACTTGAAAGACTTGAGCTTGTTGAGAAAGTTTCAGACTTCTTTTAACGTTCCCTTCAGTGTGTCAGAAAACCAGCAATTTGAAGGAATGGCTGAAACACTTCTACCTGGAAGGATAGACCGATTTAAACTTATGGGCCCACTGCTGATTGCTGCAAGTGAAGAAATGGGGGGGAGGAGGAAGAATTGCAAGAACCAGCATTAATGCAGAATAGTTCGTCAGGCATGAGACTGTTACCAAATAATGGTTATAAGGATCTGTATAGGGAACGATGCATTCCTTCTTATTGATATTTATTCTGTGTCTGAAAAGAAAAAATGCAGACTCTCTTGTGTCCAGGTTGTTGAAAATGTGATTCAAGAATGCAGAGAAAGGTATGGCAAAGAGGGTTTTCCCATTTGCTTAGACAATGGAAAATAAAATAAAAAAAGGTGGGAACTTCCTGGGCACAAATACTTGTAAATTTCTGGGGTGAAATCCTGGTTCCATTGAAGTCAGTGGGACTTCTGCCATGGGTCAATGGATCCAGGATTGCACCCCTGATATTGGTGTTCAGCACTATTTATTTAAGTCATGAAAAAGGAGTATCAACTAACAGCTGTAACACCAGTTTTGGAAGCTGAAAGAAATTTCTGAAAAAGAAGGATTGATATCCCCTCTTCTCGAAACAATCAAGGGCACTCTCAGGAAAATTGTGAATCTCCATTTGCATCCCACTATCCATAAAATGTTACATTTACGCTATGCACAGGGAGGATTTCGATCAAAACATTGCACACATTTTACACAAATAGAGACTCTTTCGGAAAGGCACAAAATTGACAAAAGCAGTTGAAGGAGATTTCAAAGGAATTTGACAGATTACAGGCTGATGCCACTGCCACAGCAGTCTCTGTGGAATGCTGGCCTGATGTAATTAACAACATGAACTGGAGCCGCACAAGGACAACATTAAAAAAACAGTATTCAGAAAAGCTATGGAACTTTCCTGTTACTTAACCAACATGACTGATGCCAAATATAAAGGTCATGAGTCTAGCCCACAGCAGAAAAGAAGAGGCTGAAATCTAGCTGATGAAATGTGTTGAGTTCCCCTTCATCCCCTCCCTTCAGTAAAACTGAAGATACAGACCTCTATCGCAAATCTGTGTTTTCCAAGGAGGTTATATCACGGTTTGTTGCTTTAAAATAGTAGTAAATCCTAGCATTAAAATCACAAAAAGCAAGATAATTTAATTCAGAATTTGTCATGTTTTATAAGTTCTGCACTCCTTTCTAGCCAGGTCACTGACAATTAGACTTATTGTAGTGAATTGGTTTGTTCAGAACTTCATAATAGTCTGCGCTGAAAAGTTAAATTGGTAAATCTGTATTGCTATTTAAGGGCAAAAACAAGCATTGTAGGCCTAACTAGTTAATAGACCAGGGACTTGATGATTGTGTTCTTGTTTTACATACAGAATTTGAAAGCATTTCATTTGCACAACATGTGTCTTTCTGTGTTTCAGAAAGAGAAACTTGCTTACAGATTTTATCATTTTTATGTAATAGAACCTTTGTGGGGTTTGTCTTACTTAGGTGTGTTTTCCTTTGTCCCAAGGAAAAGAAGCAATTTCCCCCCTCTCAATTTTATCCATTTATAAATATCAATAGATATAAATTTATCAATTAAAACATGTGGGCAATCTTGAGGTCATATTGGATCTTCTGCTGATTTTTATCCCATCCACATTTGGGAAGGAGACATAAGTGCTGGAACTAGGGATCTTGGGGGTGCTGCTGCACCCGCTGGCTTGAAGTGGTTTCCATTATATACAGGGTTTGCCATTTGGTTCAGTGGCTCTGCACCCCCACTATACAAGTTGTTCCAGCACCCCTGAAAGGAGTTTGCAACTTTTTTTGGTTGTAGGTATCCTCGGTGGTATTCTTGCCTCTATCAGCTGGAGATTGGAGTGCTATAATGATGCACTCTATACCTGAAAACTACTTGGAAACTGTAGCTAGTGCAATTGCAATTTAAATGGTATCATTCTGTAGGGTGCAAAGATACTTGTGATGAACATTGTACTGTATAAGTACCCAGACATACTGTCATCCCCCCTTCCACTGATCTGTCATGACATGAGTTTGTCGACCTTATGGACGAGCTGCAGTGGCTGTTTTGCTTAAAGGTTATTGAGTATTTTGGGGGAGAAGGTCTGGGGATCACTATTGTTTTGTAAATTATACTGAAATAAATCTGGAAATAAAATTAGAGAAGAATGGCATAAACACTGACATTTATGGTTATCTTTTGGCTATCGTAAATCCTCTCTTTATGTTACTCTTGGTCATTAGTTTGTGATTAATTAAAATATTAGAAGATAATAGATAAACCATTGTTATGGTGCACTGATGTTCCTGTAGCCCACCCAGTTATCTCAGTGGAAGTTTGGAAAACCACAGTGTCTGACTTCAACCCGCTGAAAGAAGGTGTGAGTTTTTGGCTCTCAGCATACAGTAGATTGCCCTGGTGGCTGTGATCTTGGTTAAGAACTTGATCTTGCAAAGTGCTGAATGACCTCCAGTCCCATTGAATTTGAGGACTCGCATAAGGTAAACACTTTGCAGAATCCAGTCCTAGGTGATTAAACCTAGGTGTCATCCCCCACGCCCCCCCAAAAAAATCACTTGGAGAGGTTAAATTCATAGCAAGAAATGCCCATTTATGCCTTTCCATGGCGGAGCAATGGAGGAATGATTTCTGAGAGCCTGTTTATCTTCTGCTGGTTTCAGCCAGTTATGCCAGTGCACACTGTCACGAGCCTTAAAAATATACACGGACAAAGAGACTACTGCAATTTTAAACATGTGAAAGGTCAGTGCCTTCATCCTTGGTGCTTTTCTTTCCCCTCGCCTTGCTGCTTTAAAATAATTCTTTATAATTACAAATTTTAGCTGATGTGATTAACTTCTACCTTTTCCTGGCCTATAACTTTAGATAAATCAGACTTAGAAATGACAAACTAAATCTTCAGCCATAGATGTCTTCAGTCTAGATCCTAAGAATGGGTTTGTAATAGCTCTCCAAGTGATTAAAGTTTGGAGGATGATAGTCACTTCTGTCAAACATTCACTATGATTAGTGAAGAATTTTGTTCCGAGACCCCACCCATTAGTATTCACAGAGTATTTAAGCATTAAATGCTAGTTTTATATTTTGAAGAAACCACAAAATGTACCCCCCTGTTGACACTTTTAAAGCAATGAATATTCCTCAGTAAGAATCTGCTTAATGAGAGCAGGCATTTTCTACTAACAGCCTTGAAATCTTCAGCTAAATCAGTATGTAAATCTAATATTTTATATTATTCCTATTTTGCTTTCTTAGAATTTCTTGTAAATGCAAAAATGCTTTTGCGAAGAGACAATATACAGTGTTCAGTTTTCCACTGTTGTCCTCAGATATCACATATAATAAACAGTTGCTTCATATTCAATGGATTTTATGTATGGATCTTGATTAATCGCAATTAACTCATGCGATTTAACTCAAAAAAATCACAATTAAAAAAATAAATCGCAATTAATCACGGTTTTAATTGCACTGTTAAACAATAAAGTACCAACTGAAATGTATTAAATATGTTGGATGTTTTTCTACATTTTCAAATATATTGATTTCAACTACAATGCAGAAAACAAAGTGTACTGTACTCACTTTATATTATTTGTATTACAAATATTTGCACTGTAAAAATGATAAGCAAAAGAAATAGTATTTTTCAGTTCACCTCATGCATGTACCGTAGTGCAATCTCTTTATCATGAAAATGCAACTTACAAAAGTAGATTTTTTTTGTTACATAATTTCATTCAAAACAAAACAATGTAGAACTTTAAAGCCTACAAGTCCACTCATTCCTACTTCTTGTTCAGCCAATTGCTAAGACAGACAAGTTTGTTTACATTTAAAAGAGATAGTGCTGCCCTCCTCTTATTTACAATGTCACTTAAAAGTGAGAACACGCATTCACATGGCGCTTTTGTAGCTGGCATTGCAAGGTATTTATGTGCCAGATATGCTAAACATTTGTATGTCCCTTCATGCTTCGGCCACCATTCCAGAGGACATGCTTCCATGATGATGACACTCATTAAAAAAAAGTGTTAATTAAATTTGTGACTGAACTCCTTTAGGGAGAATAGTATGTCTCCTGCTCGGTGTTTTACCCACATTCTGCCATATATTTCATGTTATAGCAGTCTCAGCTGATGACCCAGTATGTTGTTCATTTTAAGGACGCTTTCACTGCAGATTTGACAAAACACAAAGAAGGTGCCAATGTGAGATTTCTAAAGATAGCTACAGCACTTGACCCAAGATCTAAGAATCTGAAGTGCCTTCCAAAATTTGATCAGGATGTGTTGTGAAGCATGCTGTCAGAAGTCTTAAAAGAGCAACCCTCCAATGCGGAAACTACAGAACCTGAACCACCAAAAAAGAAAATCAGCCTTTTGCTGGTGTCATGTGACTCAGCTAATGAAAATGAACATGCGTTGGTCTGCTCTGCTTTGGATTGTTATCGAGCAGAACCCATCATCAGCATGGATGCATGACCTCTGGAATGGAGCATGAAGGGCACGTAAATAACTTGCAGTGCCAGCTACAACAGTGCCATGCGAATGCCTGTTCTCTCTTTCAGGTGACATTGTAATTAAGAAGTGGGCAGCATTATCTCCTGTAAATGTAAACAAACTTGTTTGTCTGACTGAACAAGAAGTAAGACTGAGCAGACTTGTAGGCACTAAAGTTTTACATTGTTTTATTTTTGAATGCAGCAATTTTTTGTATATAATTCTACATTTGTAGATTCAACTTTCATGATAGAGATTTCACTGCAGTACTTGTATTAAGTGAATTGAAAAATAATACCTTTTATTTTTACAGTGCAAATATTTAAAATAAATATAAAGTGAGCGCTGTACACTTTGTATTCTGTGTCGTAATTGAAATCAATATATTTGAAAATATGGAAAACATCCAAAAATATGTATATAAATAGTATTCTATTATTGTTTAACAGTGCAATTAATCTTGATTAATTTTTTTAATCACTTGACAGTCCTGATTTTATGTATAGCAGATTTTGGATGGTTTTAAATCCATCTATGTAGTGATACATAGAGGAAAAAATGATACGGAAACATCAGACATCTTTCATAAACACCAGAACTAATGGGAACCCTGAAAACATTAAGGGCATACAAGTGAGATAAACTTAGAAAGATCCACAGATTGTCAGACAACCCAAGAACTTGTTGATTTATAACTGCTGGCCTTCTAAGTGAAGAAAATCGGTGATTACATGGTAGGTCATGAATGTATGTCATGAGAAATATCTAATATCTTTGGTGGCTGTGGCGCTTGAGCTCAGATAACAAGCTTCTCCGCCATAACGAGCTAGCCAGTTTATTGTTGCAGAGCTACTGAAGCAGTATATCAAAGAAGTTATCATTACATCAGAGGCTTAAGTCAGTTGAATTTCTTCATCAATAAGGGTTATTCTGTGGTCAGGTTTCCAAGGGCAGCTATGAGTGAGTTAGGTTCATTACACATTAAACTTTTCCAATGACCTGGTTCTCTTTTTAACCAAGTGGGGCTACTAAAATGCACCCAATACAAAAACTTTATGTATACTTGACTAATAATGATTATCGTCACTTCCTTTATTTTGAAAATAAATCCTATTCTTCTTGTCTGGCGAACAGTTTATCCTTCATTTTCTTTTAAATTTAATGGTTTCTTAACAGAAGTAATATTATTTAGTTTGTATGTATTGTATCAGTAGTAGAAATGGTTTAAACATATGGATACTATTGTAGTTTAGCCGTTTTGAATCTAGTATCAATACATTTTATCTTAAATTGAAATCCTATGAATTGGAAGTATATTTCATGTATTCTACCTTCAAAATCATTAATCTAAAACCCGTCTGTTAGTCTATAAGGTGCCACAGGACTCTTTGCTGCTTTTAATCTAAAGCTGAATCCTTACAAGACTCTTGTTGAGCGTAGAACTTTTAAAAATGGATATACTTTCCCCTTGTGTGACTTTCTGTTTTATTCCTTGGCATGTGACAGTAGATGAGATGTGATTGAACAACTGTCTGTACTTGTTGAGTGGGTGAGTTTTTTTTAAATTAAACAGTTGAAGGGGAAACCCCACCACATCACTTCTGTTCTTTTCCATTCCAGTAGCTCTCTGAAAAGAATACTCCTGTACTTAGTTGAAGTGAATTCCAGAAATTTACCATGCTAATCTGCAAATGTTTATGATGCCTTATAGTTTAAGACTACACACACACACACACACACATATGTACTTGTACTGACTTGCTCAGTTTCGCTCACACTTTCCTAATGGAGTTTTTTAGCTTGAAATACTTCAGGCACTGAAATCACTTAGAGTCTCGGTTAGATTCCATTTCTCTTTTTCAAACTAGGTTGAAAATTCACTGTAAAAATAGTCTTATTTTGCTGCTTTTGAACTGGAAAAATCTCTTTTGTCAATGTCTCAGTGTAGACCCTGAATTGTGTGGGAGATAGGGAAAAAAGTAAAAGAAATCTATCAGATAACCAAAGTAGAGGCCATGAAAAACCTATGATATGGGCACATAAGGTTATGGGTAAGAAATACAGCATAGTTTTCCACTTTTAAAAGCTGCAGAAGGGAGAGCTAGAAATAACATTTATCAGTTCTTGGTTAGAGAACATAATTAGGTATGAATGAAGTAATATTTTCTTTTGTCAGCATAAAGGTATTCGGGGCCCAATTTTGCACTCATTATACAGGCAGAATTCCCCTTGATTTGAATAGCTTTGCCTGTTTGAGGAGTAGGGGATAGGAGGTTACATATTAATTTAAGGTAATATATTAAAAAATTGAGAGTTAAAGAAAGGAAGGAACAATGATTGGAGGAACAAACTTGGATAACCCAATCCTGCAACCGTTACCCACATGAGTAGTTCTTTCTCATGCCATTGGTTCCAGTAGCCTGAGTGGGGCTACTCATGCAAGTAAAGATTAATCACATGTATAAAGTTTTCTAGGCTCATGATGATATTTACATGCAAGTAAAGAGCATCACACCTGATGTGTGCCTCCTTCTTCCATTAATCTCCACAACATGCAAGTAAAGAACTTCAAGCCTCTTTAGGTTGGCCTGGGCAGCAGTAAATGCTTATATTCTCACACATGTGAGGGACCACTGGCACATGCTGTATATTTGTGGAGTGGCTGAATTTAATATGGATGAGTGAATCTTCTAAAACTTGTTTGTTTTCAGATGGGTGCTCATCAGTGTTCATTTTTTGGGTTAGTAAGTGTTGTGGCTCTGTATGTGGGATTAATTGGCAGCATACTGGGCAATATGTCTTGCAAGCCTTAGGGCTTGTGATGCAAATGTGTGTCCCATTGCACCTGTTATGGTTTTGGGGTCTTTCAAAACTGAGATCTGTAGTTGTAGGTCACAGGACTGCTCCTATTCTTGTGCTGTATAAGAAATTGCATCCTGCTGCTTAGGCAAGGAAGGGAGCCTAGGGCCTGGTCTACACTACGCGTTTGAATCGAATTTAGCAGTGTTAAACCGATTTAACCCTGCACCTGTCCACACGACGAGGCCTTTTATATTGATATAAAGGGCTCTTTAAACCGATTTTTATACTCCTCCCCGATGAGAGGAGTAGCGCTGAAATCGGTATTGCCATGTTGGATTAGGGTTAGTGTGGCCGCAAATCGATGGTATTGGCCTCCGGGCGGTAGCCCACAGTGCACCATTGTGACAGCTCTGAAAAGCAATCTGAACTCAAATGCACTGGCCAGGTAGACAGGAAAAGCCCCGCGAACTTTTGAATTTCATTTCCTGTTTGCCCAGCATGGAGCTCTGATCAGCACAGGTGATGATGCAGCCCAAATCCAAAAATAGTTCCAGCATGGACCGTACGGGAGATACTGGATCTGATCGCTGTATGGGGAGACAAATCTATTCTATCAGAGCTCCATTACAGAAGACAAAATGGCAAAGCATTTGAAAAAATCTCCAGGCTATGATAGACAGAGTGCACAGCACAGTGCTGTGTGACAAGAGTAACGGAAAGCCAAAGAATCAAATGGACACTCATGGAGGGAGGGAGGGGGTACTGAGGACTTCAGCTATCCCACAGTCCCCGCAGTCTCCGAAAAGCATTTGCATTCTTGGTATATGTCGTCAAGTTACACCCTTCCCCCCTACCCCGAAAGAAAAGGGAAAAAAAACATTTCTCACCTTTTTTCAATGTCACCCTATGTCTACTGCATGCTGCTGGTAGACAGGGTGCTGCAGCGCTGGTGGCAGATGGTACAGTATGACTGCTATCCATCGTCATCATCAGCCCGTGAGTGCTCCTGGCTGGCCTCGATGAGGTTGGCTGGGGGCGCCTGGGTAAAAATGGGAATGACTCCTGGTCATTCCCGGCAGATGATACAGAACGGCTGGTAACCATCTTCCTCTTACCAACTGGAGGCTGAGCTCCATAAGCCCCCCCCTTTCACGTTTAAAGAAAAGATTCTGTACTGCCTGGACTATCATAGCAGCGGGAGGCTGGGCTCCTCTCCCCCCACACCCTTTAATGTCCTGCCTATACTATCATAGCAGCTGGAGGCTTCCTCCCCCTCATTTTATCTCACTAAAAAGTCAGTGTTTTTATTCCTGCATTCTTTATTACTTCATCACACAAATGAGGGGACACTGCCATGGTAGCCCAGGAGAGTTGGGAGAGGAGGGAAGCAACGGGTGGGGTTGTTGCAGGGGCACCTCCTAGAATGGCATGCTGCTCATCATTTCTGCGGGACCTCTAGGGCTCTGACACGGAGCGGCTTTGCTCTCTGGTTCTCTAGTACACATGCCCCATATTCTAGGTAGGACTGACTCTATTTTTAGACAAAACATAAAGAAGGGAATGACCCGGGGAGTCATTCCCATTTTTGTCCATGCTCCCCCCAGCTGCCCTCAGCGAGGCCAGCCAGGAGCACCCATGACAGCAGCAGACGGTACAGAACGACTGATAACCATCATCTCATTGCCAATTTACAATGGCATGGCAGATGGTGCTATAGGGATGGTAACCGTCACTGCTACCTTTCAAAGGCAAATGAATGCTGCTGTGTAGCACTGCAGTACCGCGTCTGTCAGCAGCATCCAGTACACATATGGTGACAGTGACAAAAGGCAAAATGGGCTCCATGGTTGCCATGCTATGGTGTCTACCAGGGCAATCCAGGGAAAAAGGGCGCAAAATGATTGTCTGCTGTTGCTTTCACGGAGGAAGGATTGAGTGACGACATTTACCCAGAATCACCCGCGACACTGTTTTGCATTGGGATCTCAACCCAGAATTCCAATGGGCAGGGGAGGCTGCGGGAACTATGGGATAACTATGGGATAGCTACCCACAGTGCAACACTCCAGAAATCGACGCTAGCCTTGGTACATGGACGCACACTGCTGAATTATTGTGCTTAGTGTGGCCGCGTGCACTCAACTTTATATAATCTGTTTTACAAAACCAGTTTATGTAAAATCGGAATAATCCCGTAGTGTAGACATACCCTAGAGAAACCCAGAAGCAGAGAAGGACCTGGGAGGGGGCTCTCTGCACCTGTTAGACCAGAGAGGGACACATCTCCAGAGAGCAGGAACCAGATGGGAAGGAGCCTTAGCTCAACTGTGAACCCCTGAAAGAAGTGTTGTAAAGAGTGGGAACTTCTGGACAAAAGGACTAACGCAAAACCTTGAGGGGCAATTCATAGTTTCTGGTGCCAGAAGGGGCTATTGTGATCATCCAGTCTGACCTCCTGTATAACACAGGCCATAGAACTTGCCCAAAGTAATTCTTAGAGAATGTATTTTTGAAAAAGATCCAGTCTTGATGGAGAATTCACCACAACTCTTGGTAAATTGTTCCAATTGTTAATTACTCTCATCGTTAAAAATTTATACCTTATTTCCAGTCTGAATTTGTCTACCTTTAACATCCAGCCATTGGATCGTGTTACACCTTTCTCTGCTAAATTGAAGAGCCCATTATTAAATACTTATTCCCTATGTAGATACAAATCTTAGCTTTCCTTCTTCGTTTGGCCAGCTCTCGTCTTCAACAGCCACTCAGCTCTCCAACGAAGAGCATGAGAGACCCACAACCAGTTCCCTTCCAAACTCACTTTACTGTGGGAGTGGGAATTACTTACATATAGCCTCCCTCACCCCAGCATCCCTTGCCAACCTGTAAGTCTCTTTTTGACTTAATCACGGTGTGTAGGTACATACAGATGGAAAAGATATCTCTTGGGGGAGTTGGTAGGGGGTTTCAACATTGCTGACAAAGGCCTAACAAGATCCAATGGCTGGATGTTTGACAAATTTAACCTTCAAATAAGATGCAGTTTCCTAGCAGTGGGAAGTAATTAAACATTGGAGCAGCTGACCAGGGGAGGTGGTGAACTCACCATTGCTTGAAGTCTTTGAAGTGAGATTAGATATCTTTCAAAAGATAGGCTTTAATCCAGCTTCTGGGAGAAAATCTGCAGCCTGTTTGTGGGTGCGTGTGTGTGTTGGGCTGGATGGTAATGCTGGTCCCTTCTGACTTTGACGTCTGAATTTATTAATTCCCTTGTTCTTTCTCTTCCTCCATGGGCCACGGGGAGAACAGGAAGCTCTCTGCTGCCCTCAGCATGCTCATAACACTTGCAGCTCTTCATTATTACAATAACTGTAATTAAATCTTACGCTTCAGATGGTCACCTGAAGAAGCCTGGGTGCAATTTTTTCTCCCCAATGCTCAATTACCCAGGCGTATTTTTGTTTTTCATGTTCCTCCGAAACGTCAGGGATTGACCATAACTGGAGTCGGGACACCAAAAAGGGTGGACCAGTGCTCTGAGGTGGTACAGTGAATCCTCTTTCCTAGAAGCTTGGCTGCTTAAATGCTCAGGATCAACCTGATCACCAGATTTGGGGTTAAGAAGGAATTTTCCACCAGGTTAGCAGGGACTTTGCGGGTTTTCACCTTCCTTCTCAGCGTGGTATGTGGATAATCTGTTAGGCTCATGTGAGTAAACCCCACCCAATTCATTTTAGGGGCCTCAGGCATTGATGGCACCTCAGTTTCTCCAGTTCTCTCTGTGGCACACAACAGTTTAGTTTCCAGAGGACAAGTTATTGGGCTCAATATAGAGGTATCTGGATGAAATTTAATGACCTCTGTGTTACAGGAAAACAGATTAAATGATCTAAGGGCCCCTTCTGGGCTTAAACTCTATGAAACTCCCATGGTTCCTCAGGATTATATCTTAAAATCCCTCAGTTCTGTGTGGAAACTGGAAACATGGCAGAGCTGGACCTCGAACCCACCATAAAGGTCTGGCATGTGCTATGTCAGGCCCTCTATGCCGTCTTCCTGTATATAATTCCAGTTTGGAGAGGTTAAATACCATTTAACCCTAAAGGTCTCTAGATTTGAAGAGAACAGCTTGTCAGATTGAGACCTTTAGATGGATTTCAACAAAAATAGGGGACTAGTCTAAAAGTTTATGAACCTAATAATTTGGTTTATGTTTGTTTCAAAATTTGGGCAGAATCTGGGCTGGCATTTTAGTTTTTTGGCCAGTTATTCAATATCTACTACTTTCCTTTTGGATTTGTGGATATAATATGAATCCCAAGATATATCTGTGATACTCATTCACAATTCTCATTGATGTCAATAGATTGTGCACATTTGGGCCACATTTTAAAAATTTGCTCTTGCACACTAATTGTAGGTACAAATCCAAGTACTTTAGCTTTCAACCACCTGGCTTCAGGTGCAAGTACTCTGATAAGCACCTGTAATTCCTTATTTGCAGTTACAAAATGTGTTTACAAATTTTGTGTCTGCAGATTGCTTTCTCCGAAAGGAAGGCTGTGCCTCAGCACTTGGAAAATGTATTCCTTCTTCCAAGGGCAGGGTATGGCTCTCAGCACCACATTTTGTGATCTGCTAATACTACTTTGTGCTGTGTAAGCAGCCTTATAATAGCCAGAGATAGTCAGTGGAGAATTCCCCTTGCCTCAGGGAGCTCCCATTGGAGAAAAGCTGGCGATGGAAGCTCTGCCACCCCGGCGTAACGGGAACAGGGGTCCTGCTCTAACTTCTGTGGGGTCAGAGGGCTGAGAATCACAGAGCCACAGCCAGTTGCCTGAGGCCACTACATCTGAGCACACCTCTGAAGAATCAGAGCACTCCTGTTTTATGCTTGTAAGCACAGTCACCGACTTTCTAACTTCCCCCGGGGGTGCTTGACCCCAGCTCAGTCCTGGGCCCTGTCCCAGCTCCACCTCATCCCTCCAAGGTCTGGCCTCCCTCTTCCTACCCTTCTCTGCCTCTGCTCCACCTCTTCCTGCCTCACCACTTCCTGCCCCCATTCCACCCCTGCACGCCTCATCCTGTCCCATTCTACCCCATCCCCGAAGCGTGCCCCGCCCTCACTCTGCCTCCTCCCCCAGCACGTCCTGCACGCTGCTGAATGGCTGATCCATGGTGGGTGGCAGGTGCTGAGGGAGAGGGGGAGAAGCTGATCGGTGGGACTGGCGGTGGGTGCTGAGCACCCACTATTTTTTTTTTCCTGGAGCACCCATGGAGTCGGCTCCTATGCTTGTAGGTCAAAACAAGATGTAAAATTTAAATAAAATAATAGAACGTGATTTTTCAAAACAAAGCTAAGGGCAGGGGATACCTAATCAGAAATGACTGTGGATGTAAAACTGGTTTATGGAATATTTTAATTGTAGTTTTAACAAAAGACAAATGATGTTAAACCAATAAGGTTAAGTTCTAAAATGGTAGGCTCAATTACTGTATGACAGAAAGGTTAGCTGTTTTCTTGTGAAAGCAACTAGCTCCTTTATGCCAAGGTGAATGCTCAAAGCTAGTAGAGTTTACTTGAAATTCATTTTTATACTAGGTTGTTTGTATAATGGCTGTATACAATTTTTTTTGTAATCATTTGTTTAATTTTTCTTGTGTGTTTTCATTGTTAGTCAAATTACTTTGAATGAAACAGGATGTTAGATTTGTTTTTAGAAGTTGAATATTTTGACATCTTGACTGATTTTAAATTTCTCAGTATTTTTCTTATGATAAGCCTTTAGGTCTTCTAATTGACACAACATATTCCATAGTAATTAAGAATGGCAGACTGATGAAAAGCGCAGAGAGGCTTCTCAGGCCGCTAAACAGTGAAAAACAAGTCTACCTCCCACTTCCCTTTCAAGAGGTATTTTTAGAGGAAAGTCCTGCTACTGATTTATTTATTGTGAATCTGGCATAAGTCTCAAAATTTTGTGAGGAAATCTGATCCTAATCCTTGCAGTATGTGTTTAAAGAAGAGACAAGAGACTCCTATCTCCATATTTTCCTGGGGCTGAACTGAGCTCTACAGCTGGTAGTAGGGTGACCAGATATCCCGATTTTATAGGGACAGTCCTGTTTTTTGGATCTTTTTCATATATAGCCTCCTATTACCCCTACCCCATGTCCTGATTTTTCACACTTGCTGTCTGGTCACCCTAGCTGGTAGGGAAGTGCAGAGAGTGGGTGGAGACATAGCAGAGATGGCTGGTTTGTTGTGCAGGAAGTGAGTATATGACACCATAATTAAGTTGCTGCTACTCCCATTTAAACACCACTTAGCACCCAGGATAGATGCTGTTTAACACCTTTAAACACAGGCTAGTTGGTCAGGATTTGATCCTAAGTGGTTGTCTGCAGGGGTAGAGATGTATGTAGAGGAAACTGCCCTATGGTTATTTTGGGCACCAGTTTTCACCACTAATAGTTGCATTTTTGTTTTAAAAATCTTCTGAAACACTTAGCTTGTTTATGCCAAACTACTGTGCAAAAATGGTATGGTTTGCACTAAGGATTTTTAAAAAGTATATAGAACAGTCAAACTCCTAACAGTTGTCATCACAGTGAGCACTTTGCTTGCATGTTGCAGTCAGTTTCCCCACTTATGTATCTTATTCCCCTAGTTATCTAAACTGAGTTTCCAGGATCCCTCTTTTACACATCCCTACATTATTGATACCAGTAATATACCATGTCCACAGGCTAGTGCATATATATGTATGTGTGTTTTTAGGTACATATATTATTAATATGTGCAATATATATGCATGAATAAGCAACAAACTGGCAACCATTTTTTAAACAAATAAGTACATCAGTGTCCACTCCAGTCCTTGTTTATAGTCTGTCTTTGAAGGAATGCAAATAGGGATTGACATGCTTCATTTTACTGTTCTTGCTCCATTTATTGGCCTGTTTTGCTTGTGTTCTGCAGTTTGAGTGAACTGTGGTATCGTGTCTCTGTTTCAGCTGCAGCGTGGACATGCTGTGTGTTAGTACTAGTCGTGATAACCTGTTTGTTTGTTTACATCACCAATGTGTCCTTCAAATGCACTTTGCTGGTTATTGGCAGCACCAAGATTGTAAAATAGCCAAGTTTTAAAAAGGTGCATTCTGAGCTCATAATTAGTGTGTTGCTATCCTAAACTTGCTCACTTTATTCTGCAGGACAATATTAAAAAGGGATTATTCTTTTATTTTATTTTCACATTTCAGTAATGAATGAAAAGTTGAAAAACTTTGTTGCCTGGCCTTCTCTATTGTTTTTGTTCATTTATTCTGTAATGTAGTATCAGGGAGGTCATCTAACCTGTGGCTGGAACTTTGAAAGCAGAATGACATTACTATCAAATATAACTAATGTTGATTATGCCTCTGGTTCAGATTGCAGACCCCAGCCTTTTGAGCAGAAGAATAGGTGTTACTAAGCCATATTTTAACATCAACAACAGTGTTTTACTTAACCATTAAATTATTTGAAGATCCATATCAGGTAGTCATGCCTCTGTTTTTAAAAGAAACAAAATAGGTTTTAAGGCTCTAATCCAGTATTCTCACTGAAGTCACCTGTTGAAAACTGAGCACATGCTTTTCTGGATTGGAGGCTGAAACGTTTTGTGCTAATGACTACTGGAGAAACTAAGCGGAGTTACAGAAAGGAGGAAAATTGCAAAATGAGTCAATTTAAAAACTGAACAAATTTTATTTCTTCTCAGTTGGTTTGAAAGTAAATTCTGTAGAGCTCCTCCATCCAAGGATACTGTTCTGATAGCACAGAATCTGAGTTATGTGCTACATACTTACCTGCTTAAGGTTTTCAAAAGGTATGTATTAGGTTTACTATAGTCATTTCTTTGGCACTCATCAGCATAGTATTTAAGTGTCTTCATTTACGTATGCATTTCGAAAAAAAGTACTGCACTCTGAATATACTAGGTGCTGTGCATAATATCTTTGAAGTCCTGAGGGAACATTCGGTAAGTTGCTTTACTAAACTGATATTTCTGCTATCCAACTTCTGCTGTTGGGGGAAAAAAAATGAGGTTTCCATCTTTTGTTGGCATCACTTTACAGACATAAGAAATAGGTGGAGAGTACCTTCTGGTTTTTCATTAGCTAAAAATACCCTGTCCAATATGGGTTAATAAATTATGAACTGCTGCTCTTTTATTGGACCAACTTATGTCGGTGAAAGAGACAAGCTTTTGAGCTTACACAAAACTCTTCAGGTCTGGGAAATATATTCAGAGTATCACAGCTAAATGGAAGGTGGAACAGATTGTTTAGCATAAGTAGCTAACATATATTTCAAGGGACTGTTCAAGGTGAAGTGGCCTGTTAACACTTTTCCAGTTATGGTGGGGAAAGGGAGGGGAATCTGAGGGTGCATTAATTGGGTTATAGATTGTTTTAATAAGCTATAAATCCAGTGCCCCTATTCAGTCCATGATTTTTAGTATCTAGTTATGAATCTAGTCTAGTTTGGTATCAAAGTTATGAATTTAAGCTCCCAGGCTCACCTTTTGAAGGTGTTGTGTAGGTTTCCTTTAAGGATGAGTACTGAGAGGTCAGATATAGAGTGATCACTTTGTGAAAAATGTTCACCCACAGGTGATGGGGTATTTTTGTCTTACCCTTTTTCTATATGAGTTCATTTGAAACTGCAGTGATTGTTTGGTTTCACCCACATAGTTATTACTGGGGCATTTAGTGCACTGGCTGAGGTCCACCACATATTGTGATAGGCATATGAAGGACCCATGGATCTTGAAAGGGGTGTACCAGTAGAGGTATGTCTACAGGTTTTGCATCTGTTGTTCTAGCAATTTCTTATGCTACTTTGAGTTGGTTTGTCCTGGTCTGTGGGGAGTTTATTTCTGATGATGAGCTTGGGGGGTTGCTTGAGAGGCCAGAAGAAGAGGGTTGGGAAATATTTCTTTCACAATGTTGTCCCCATTGTATACGGGATGTAACTAGTTGATGATACTCTGTATGGGTTCCAGTGTGGGGTGGTAGGTAACAATTAGAGGTGTGCGGTCAGAGGGGGTTTTATTTCTGTATTGAAGCAAGTTCTATTGGGATATTTGGGTAGCCCATTCCATGATGCGATCTGCTTCTCTGGTATAGTGTCCTTGTTTGGTGAAGGCAGTTTTGAGTGTTCTAAGGGTGTATATCCTGGACTTTTTCCTTGGAGCATATTCTATTGTGTCTGAGTGCCTGGCTGTAGATAACAGATTTCTTGGTGTGGTTTGGAGTAGTTACTGCGTCTGTGAAAATAGGTGTTGTGATCCATGGGCTTCTTGTGTATTGTTGTCTGCAGGGTTCTGTTGTTGAAGCTGATTGTGGTGACCAGGACGTTAATGTTAGTATGGGAGTGTTCTAGAGAGAGTTTAATGGGTGGGTGGTGGTTGCTGAAGTTATGGTTGAAATCTATGAGGGAGTTTAAATTGTCTGTCCAGAGGATGAAAATATCATCCTTGTATCTCAGGTGTATGTCATTGGTTTTGTGGTGCATTTTTGTTCAGAAATTCTTCTTCAAGGTGGCCCATGAAGAGGTCAGCATATTGGGTAGCCTTTCTAATATTCATGAGTGTTCCCATGATTTGGAAAAAAAATTAGTGTTGAATGTAAAATTATATGTTTGAGGTGGATATGTGAGGATTTTCCATTAAGTTGTAAACATTTGAGACAGGCAGCTGTGCCATCATTGTGAGGGATGTTGGTGTATAGGAAGGTGACATCCATTGTAGCAAGAATGGTGTTCTGAGGGAGGTTGTTAATGTTGCAGAATTTCTGGAGCATGTGTGTTGTTTCCTGGAGGAAGCTGGCCCATTGTGTGGCGAGTGGTTTGTGGGTGGTTTCTATGAGTCCTGATATTCCTTTAGTAAATGTGCCTTGGCCTGACATGATGGGTCTGCCTGGGTTCTCTTGTTCATGTATCATGAAGCATATCAAAGGTCCCTGGGCTGGTTTTGTGGGGGATGTGGTTGTAGAGTTTCTCTTGGAGCTGTTTGTGGAAGGATTTGATGATGTCCTTAAATTCCCGAGTAAATTGTGGTGTGGGGTCTTCTTTGAATTCTTTATTGTAGGTGTTGCTGGAGAGTTGTCAGTTGGCCTCGTTAACATAGTCATCACTGTTGAGGACTATGATGGTGCCCCCTTTGTCTGTTGGTTTGATCATTTTGGTGGTTGGATTTCAGGGAATGTATAGCTATCCTCTTGGTGGTGGAGAAATTGTGGGGGATGTGATGTTTGCTAAGAATTTCACAGTCAATTTTTGTCCTGAAGCATCAATGTAATGATCCAGAGTTTAGTTTCTCCACTGTGATTCTTGTTTTTCTTATGACTATCGGTGGGGACTTGGGAATTGTGGGGAGTGGTGTCATTATTGTGGAAGAATTCTCTGACGTGGAGTTGGCAGAAGAGTTTTTCTAGTTTTCCATGGTAGTATGGTATTTGGTGCTATGGTGAGGCAGAAGTTGAGTCCCTTGGAAAGCACCGATAATTCAGCTCCAGGTAGAGGTAGTCTTGATAAATTGATAATGTATGGGTGTCGTGCAGTGGTTGTTTTTTTTCCTTTCCTCCTTATGACTGGAGAGGTGTTAATGGGCCACTTCACTTCAAATGGTCCCTTGAAATAAATTAACTGCTTATGCTCAATGATCTGTTTAACCTTGTGTTTTAGCTGAGGGCTTATCTTCTTGTACAGTGCTGCAGCGCCGCAGCTGCACCGGTGCAGCGCGTTACTGAAGACACTGCTACGCCTGCAGGAGAGCTTCTCCAGTTGACATAGTTAATCCATCTCCCCAAGAGGCAGTAGCTATGTTCACAGCAGAAGCTCTCCCTTTGACATAGTGCTGTCTACACTGGGGATTAGGTTGTTATAACTGCATCGCTCAGGAGTGTGGATTTTTCATACCCCTGAGCAACATAGTTATACCAATACAAGTTTGTAGTGTAAACTTGCCCTGTGACATCGACTGCATTTCCCAGACCTAAAGAAGAGCTCTGCGCAGCTTGAAAGCTTGCCTCTCTCATCAGTAGAAGTTGGTCCAATAAAAGATATTACCTCACCCACCTTGTCTTTCTGATATCCTGGGACTAACAGGACTACAACACTGCATACAACTATGAACTGCTGGTGTCAGTTGAGCTTTGAAGTCAGGCTGAAAAGGCACAGCAATGGATTGGCAGGATAGGAAAGAATCCTGTATTACTTTACTGCCCTGTGATATTATAAAGTAAATGGACCAGGAGAAATTCAGCCACAAGCAGAGAAAGGATATTTCCTTGCATTGACCACAATAAAGGTGTTTATTTTAGCTGTATTCTCTGTCATAGAAATGTGTGCATTCAATTCTATGCATAGTTCTGTTTATAAAATTAGTGAGTGGTTTGTATATCTGTGCAATTTCTGGTTGTTTAAGTTAGATTTGCCCGGGGGCTAATCTGGCTTATGCAGCCAACTTTTCAGAAAATGTGTTAGTTTGTTTTATTCATGAACTGTGGTTTGTGCAATTATGCCTTTTTTTCCTCTAGTCTTCTTTTGCTTTTCAGTCTTGCAAACTAGCCACTTACCAGCTTAGTGACTTGTTATGTGTCAAGTAATATGTTAATGCTGGTATCAAGTACTTTGCATGTAGGAGGCAAATTATATGATTTCCCCCCGCCTTCCATAATCTGCACAAACATTTTAACATACAAAGACAGTGATTTGGAAAATGGTGATATAAATACATGCGAAAAGTAGGGTATAGACTCAGCTTTTAAAAGGCTTCAACTCTCTTCTTGAGGGAGGCAGCCAGGCAGCCGGACAGTATCTTGTGTCTGAATAGTTATCTTAATAACCAGCCAGGCAGGAATTGAGATCCATTATTGCATGCAGTAGTGGGAGTTAGCAAAGGAAACTAATTAGGAAAATTGGGGGAGAGAGAATACTTTTGAGGTCAAATTCACTGTCAGTTTTTATTGCTCTAAGATTTTAGTTTTCGTAATCATATAGAGACTCAGAGACATCAGGCTAATGAGTAGCTGCAAAAGGAGCTGTGTCCAGTAATCAGGTAAAACGCAAGATGTGTTGCTAAATAGAGAGAAATCCTTTCTTCCTTTCAAAGCATTATTTAGCTACTCAATAATGTGTATAGGAAAGTAATAGTGCAAATCTGAAATAAAATATACAGCTCTCTACCCTAAGAAGTTTCTTCTCAGTCTGAAACCATTGTCTAAATTAAATGAGCAAGAGTACAGTTATTGAATTCCAGCTGCTAATTGAGCCTCCAGGTTTAAATATACACTGGATTGGGTAAATTGAATAGTTAAGTTACCCTTTCTTTGAGAAAGTAATATTAATAGATTTGAGCTGTGAACTATGGATGGGTTGGTTTTTGGTTGGGCTTTTTTATCTCATTCGTACTTTTATACCTCAGTGTTCTGTAGCTACTGTACTTTTATTGCGAGATGGCAATATAGATTTCAACATTTGTTTGGGTAGAGAAAGGGGGCCAATGGGCCTCTGAAAGCAAAGACCTCTAACCGTTCAAAAGTTATCTCTGCAAGGAATTTAGAGTTCTATCGCAGGAGAATACAGCAAAATAAAAATAGTAACATATACATGGATACAAAGACATTATTATGTGTTGTTTTGTTGCCTTTATTGCTTTAGCTTTAATGTTAGTGATCAAATTTAGGAAAAGGCCACCCATTGACTGAAAGATTTTTTCAGGTTATGCCATAGATTTCTATCTCATTTGACTAAAACATCAACAGGATGAATCCCATTTTCATCTTTCACCAACTTGTATGACTGAATTAATCATATCAAAGAAATATAAATGAATGGTTTGCATTGTTTAAATTCCATTTGAAATCTACTATGGTTTTGTAAGAAATCTGATATGCAAAAGTAGAATAATTCATTGATACTTTTGAGAAAACAAACAAAAATTGGTTCTGTTTTCTTATAGAAACCAATTTTTGTTTGTTTTCTCAGAAGTGTCAGACACTTACATACATGAATGCTTACCTTTAATAGATCACCTTGGGTTTGGTACAGGTTTGTTTTACTTTGCATAAACTAACAAAAATAAAAAGGTCTCTAATTGGACAAAGAAGAAGGTGCCTTTTTGCACTGCTACTAGGTGACAAGCAATGTATTAGTTTCACTGTCATAAAGAATCTCAATAGGCACATGGAAAAGATACTTGGGACATGTAACTAAGTTAAAGTAGGTTCTCCTTCAGTAAGAATGGCACCCCAGAAATGCATGCTCTTAAATGTTGTTGTTTTTGGAAAAGAATGTCTGTTTACCTCTAAAATCAGAGTACCTACTGAATTTTGGGTACAGTGCCTTTTGGTTGTAGCTTAACTGTTTTTACAGCTGATGTGTAACAACTCAAATATTTGTTCTACAGGGAAGGGAAGAAACCACAAAACACACTGACTAATGACTTTTCATTATATCAGGATAGCTTTATTCTAATACCTGATTCCTTTGCATTCATTAGGGTTTTTTTCTATAAATTGTATAAAAGCCTGTTTGAGAATTGAGCTTTGCTGGGGGTTCTGGCTTGAATTTCACAATGTTCCCTAGCTTCAGGCCTAGCCAGGCCAAACAGAAGCTAAGCTACTGTGAGTCATTTGCTCTGCTAGGGCAAAAAACTGGTGTAACTCTGTAAGAATAGGGGTGGCTCTCACAATTGGAGAGGGTAAAAAGGATAGGATGGGCTAGGTCCTGCAAGATATCCCACTCCCACAGTACTTCAGGGGTAGGCTTGAGATCTTTTGGGATTTAGCATGTGATTTGGAGCCACAAAGTCTTGAAGGATTTGAATGTGACTGTACCTTCAGAAAGACAAAAATAGAGATCTGCATTTCTAAGTGTGCTCTCTCTTTCTGACAGATTGGCCCCGTATTTTCCTCTTTGAGGAGGAATTTCTCAAAGCTTAGAGTGGGATCACCTTTCTGCCTTAGCTAAAAGCTGATTACCGCTTCAAGCTTCCTTGTCCACCAACCAGGGAAGGAATTCATTTTCTTCACACACAGAAATTTAGAAGAACAAACTGGCATTTTAATCCTGCTCAGAAACCACAAAAGTGCCCCAGGAGATTTCCAGAGGCTTCTTAGCCTGTTGGAGTTGATGTTGTCATAAAATATGATTAAACAGTACTTCAGCCTTCTAAAAAGAGGGCATATTCTGCAGACCTATATAAGGCCTCAGTTGTGCTTTTTAACCACAACCTTGCGTCAGGAGCGTCACAAAGGAAATCAGGGAGACCAAAGGCCTTCTGAAGCTTCCCCACAATACAGGGGAAATAAATATGTGTGCTGCTGCACTGCTTGTCAAATTCTCTTCTCTGTGCCGCTGGCCAGCTTTGCTAGCCAACTCTTTGGGGTGAAACCACCTACTCTCTGTCCTTCCTTTCCCTTTTTGGTGGCTCCATGTTACCTTGGTGAAGTAGTGAGGGAGCATCATCTGCGTAATCTTAAAACAGACAGTTTTCCCCACCAGACCTTTGGGACTGGTATAATCTGTTTAGAAGAATGTAAAATTAGAGAACTACATCCTTATCCCCACTGTGCCATTGCTAACCTCTCCTCCCGGAAGAGAGAATTTGCCAGGTTTTCTGTGGCTCAAATGCCCTGGAATGTTCCTGACTACTTTTTCATTTCCTGCGTTTTTTCATGAGGAGAGAATATATTGTAAACTCTTATAATCAAGCAATACTATATATCTCACTAATGTGTACTGCAGATATATTGCTGTGAGGGCATCAGCATTTCATGGCATGCTTCCTAGGGAAGTGAAAGGCACATTATAAAATGGATTTTTTAACTTGACACATTACAGCCTGGGCAGAATTCTACTGTCGCAAAGCCAGCATATCATGTTTCAGGCTTTTCACTTTGCCATGAGACATGCACCGTGTTCCAAATGAGTCAGCCTCTACCCCACATCTTGTATGGTTAATTTTCATTTATTTGTGTTCTCCCAGTCATGGTGTTGTGGAACAGTTAAATAAAATGAAGAACTGTGCTAATGTATTTTGGCAACTTGTGATGTGTTATCTTGGGGTTACTTGTTATAAATAAAAACTATTCATTATGTTATATTTCTCCACACCATAGATGGAAGACTACCTGTGTGGAAGAGTGTAATCCATTCATTATTTTATGAACTTGTGGTACTCCAAAAATAACACAAATCCATGTGATGGCTGGGAGTTCTGGATTTTACATTTTAACCTCTGACTTTTTTGAAGGAAGGGTAAAAATCACATGGAGGCAGACTGTTACCTGTTGAATATATTTTGAAGGCTGCTCATGTACTTTGTTTATTCGAGCAAGTACGAGCTCTTGGAATGTGACCCAGATGTTCTAGTTTCAGGCAGGATTAGGGAAATAATTGGGGTGTAGGACTAAAACTTTCCATTTTAACCTCCCCCAAACCCTTTTCATGCAAACAACTGTACAGTACATGCGAGCCATGCTACAATGGATCTTTTGGTGGGTAGCAGAATGCCAATGCATCTACTGATTGGAGGCTGCTGGTAGCTTCTCAGACCCATACAATGAGTGGTGTTGGAACACAGGCATTTTTGTTAATTTCTAGAAAGAAATATTTACAGCTAGAGGTGAAATGCATCAGAAGACGATTCATCCAGGCCCCTTATTGGACTTTTGGCGCTTTCCCAATTAAAACATCAGCATTATGTACACATGTAATGTTGTTTCTTGTTGCTGGGTGGTACAAAAGTGTTCTTTTAAGAAATATTGATCAGGGGAAAGGAAAGTTAATTTCTTTAACTGATTATTTTAAAAAGTGATTAATTTGAGTATATGCATAAGTACATATTTTATTGAATACATTTAATAGCTCAACTATTTGTCAATTATAGACAACTAGTAGTAAACCACAATAAGAGCTGTCTTCAGAGAGTTAACTTTAAAAGTCTCTAAGAATAAGTATTTTGCTGTTAACTTCAGTGGGAGCAGCATAGGGCTCATAAAACATGGAATATGAATAATGTACAGTAAAACCTGCCAAGAGTGACCATTCATGGGAGTTAGCAAAAGTCCTTGCTTGTAAGAGGTATACTCTCTTAAAAGGTTTACGCACCTAAGAGGGGGATGTTCCGGGGCCTCTGCAAATAGTCACTTGTAACAGGTGGTTTCTCTTCAGAGGTGGTCTCTAAAGCAGGTTTTACTGTACAAGAAAAAGGTGCTGTGGTAAATTGTGCAGGTGGTAATTCAGACTGGATGGTAGGTGGATATAATGGGCCAACGTTCCGGGAGAGTTAGTCCAGGTGTGAATCTAGAGCGTTCTTGTTCTTTCTTTTGTCCATTGTGGTTAATTCTTTACTATTTATAACAAGACATGTAAGTCTAAAAATGTGAAATACCAGTAATGGTGCTGCTACATTTAGATAGTTTTGATCTCTTCTGGGTTATAGATTCATGCTAATCCATTAGTACCTTCTGATAGTTGAGAGGACAACTGCTCAGTGTAACTCCTCAGAACTACACAAAAATATCTATCTGTTTCTTCTGTTAAAGATGGACAACGATTCCTCACTTCAAGGGTTAAGACACTGACCCAGATTCTTCTCACAGTAATCCAGAGTAACTCTACTGGAATGAATGGAAATTTTGCAGATACAACCAAGTGTAAAGTAGAATTTGGCCTATAATATATAACAATATGGGCCAATTCTGCCCTGATACACTTATACAACTATCATCTCAATGAGTGGAATTTGTATGTAGCAGGTCAAGATGGTAGGTTGCGAGCCCTAAATACTTAGGCCAAAATTTCAAAACTTGTGTAATTTGTGAGGCACCGAAATCCATGTTTAGATACTTAAACTAGGGGTTGCACACTTAATAGCTTCTGTAGGCTGAGCTCACTGCACACACAAGAGCTCCTTGAAGTCCTCCATTTCCCCTCACAAGCTCCCTATGTAGCATCTTCACATCCTCTTCCCAATTCCATCTCTTGACTAGGTCCATATCCTCAGAGGTGAAAGAAAGCTGGTACGGGCCGGTACGGAGGACCAGTAAGAAAAGGAGACTGACTGAGGGAGGGAGAGAGAAGCCTGCTCCCTGCATAAGAATAGTTTAAACTCAGCGGTTCCCTAATGGTTCAGCCTCCAGGGCTAGGTTTCTGGCATCCTTGTTAATTTCACTCACAGTAACTGGGGGCAGGGGGTCGAGGGAAGGGTGTGTTTGACCATGGCAGGGGCGGTCCTTTTCTGCCCCCGGGGAAGAGAGGATCTCGCCTACTAATATACACAACAAATACAAGCATTTGGCTGCACAGCTTAAATCCAGAGCTAATAAAAGCAGGTGGAAGAGGAAAACTCACTGTCACAGTCTTTTCTCGGCTCCTCCCTCCCCCTCCTCCAGCCAGGCTGCAGACAAGGCTCTGCATTCCTTCCCCCACACCCCCAGCAGGGGTTCTCCTCTAGGCTCTAGCTTGCAGTAGGGACACTGGCTGAGATGCCTGCTGCTACTGCCTGTAAAAGATCAGTTTAAACTCAGCTGTTCCCTGTGCAGTTCAGTGCCCAGAGTTAGCAGCCATTTCTGGCATCCTTGTTAATTTCACTCCCAGTTGTTGTGTGTGTGTGACCATGGCAAGGGCAGTTCTTTTCTGCCCCCGGGATGAGGGGATCTCCTAAACACAGTCAAAATCAGGAACCATTTCCAAGTTCAAATCTATCCCATTCCCTCCCCAGCAGAGGATCATGGTTGTGATGTCCAAACTGCTTGCAGATCCTCTTTGAAACGTTACTGTTTAAAAAAAACCAACACAAAAAACATGGAGAACATGGTTGAAAGATGTGTCATGATGATTAGGGTTTATTTTGGGCAAAGCAATTTTGCTAAAGCAACTAAAGATTCACAGGGAAAGCAAATAGCCCCCATAGACAAAACCACAAAGGGATTGGTGGGGAAAACTAATATTCAGGGAAATTATTGTGCCTTCTTTGAAAGAAATAGTAGTTTCCATTCCAATCCACCCTCTTTATATATTGATTTAAACACCTGAAATGTCCTTAGGATATCGGATGCAATCTCAGAGCTCTTTTTGTTTTGTCCTGCCTGCAGAGTGCAGAGGCTGAAATTGACAAAACTTTCTCTAAATATCTTTTATATTTCATGAAGGCTATTCCTGTTGTCCTTCATTCACCCCTGACTTCCCCTTCCCCCCCACCCCCGGCTCCCTCCCTGGCTGGCTGGCTGTGGTTTTTGCCTTGGTTATTTACTCCTTGGCAGACCCAGTCCAGCGGCACCTGCTGTCTCTCTGCAGGCAGCAGCCTACAGGGGCTGGTTGCTGGGGTCGCTGCTGGTTGGTGGCAGGCTGCAGCTGCATTGTTTGTGACACATTCATACACATACACATACATACAATCAGAGGTGAAAGTAAGCTGGTCCGGTCCGGTATGGCGTACCGGTAAGAGCCAGTACGCTGTGCTGGATCACATCGACTTCCATGGCGGGGATTGAAAGGGCTCTGGGATGCCCGTGGCTGCGGGCAGCCCTGAGCCCTTTAAATGCCGGCCGCGGCTGAGACTTAAAGGGCTCAGAGCTCCTTACCGCTGTGGGCAGCCCAGAGCCCTTTGAATCCCTGCCACAGCTGGGATTTATAGGGCTCAGAGCTCCCTGCAGTTGCGGGCAACCCAGAGCCCTTTGAATCCCGGCCACGGCTCTGGCGACTGGGCTGGGGCCAGGATTTAAAGGGCTCTGGGCTTCCCTCAGCGGCAGGAGCTCTGAGCCCTTTAAATCCCTGCTCCAGCCCTGCAAAGCTCGGGGTTCCCCCTGGTGGCCAGAGCCCCAGGCCCTTTAATTTGCCCCTGAACCCCGGGGGCCTCCCAGCCACCTCTGCAGGTGGGAGCCTCTGGTTGGTTTAAAGGCCCTGGGTCTCCCAGCCACAGCTGCTTCTCCAGGGCCTTTAAATCTTGAAAGGTCACACCTCTTCCAGATGAAGCCATGCCCCCCTCAGGACTCCAGCAATATCGGTAAGTCCTGTAAGTTACTTTCACCCCTGCGTGTCCTTCATATCAAGGTCTTCCCATCTTGCCTAGGCCAAGGAGTCTGTGTCTTCCATTTCACCTTTCCCGTTTTCTGAATTTCACCAAAATCAATAGGGGTCTGCCCACTGATGCCTGGAACATTCCTGAAATTTTGGAAAGGATTAAGAAGTTATTGTGTTACAGGCAAACAGAGAAATATCATCAAGTTGAGTGGAGGAACTTGCTTCAGTTGTCCAATACTGTCCTGATTTTCAAAGGTGATGAACACTTTCAGCTTCCACAGACTTCAGAGGGAGATGAAGGTATTCAAAACAACACAGGTCTAGATCTTACAAACATAGCCAGAATCTGGGAATTGGGGTCTTGAATCTTGGATTTAAGATTTTTTGAATAAATTATTCTAACTGAATTAACCTCTTGAGTACTTGAATTTTGCAGTTGTTCTCACCCTTTGGCTAAGCAATTTTAATGTGTCAAAATTAAATTTAGGAGACACCAAGGGCATACTGTGTGACTTCATAAGGACAAATGAATGCTGCCTTGTGAATGTCCACAGATAGACAAGGTAGGTGAGGTAATATCTTTTATTAGGCCAATTTTTGTTAGTGGAAGGGATGAGCTTTCAAACTTCACGTAGCTCTTCCTCAGGTCTGGGGAAGGTAATCAGTGTGTCCAAGCTAAATATAAGGTGGGACAGATTGTTACGCATAAAGGGTTCACCCATGCTGTAGGAGACCACTTAAAGTGAAGTGGGAAGTTAAGGATTAGCAGGCAGTAGGATATATTGCAAGTTGCTGTAATAAGCCATAAAATCAGTATCCTTGTTTAAATCCATGATTTTTAGTGTCCAGCAGAGTTATAAATTGAAGTTCCCAGGATTGTCTTTTGAAGGTGTTGTGAGGTTTCCTTTGAGCATGAGGACTGAGAGGTCAGGTATGGAGTGATTGCTTTGTGAACAGTGTTCACCCATAGGTAATAGTGCGTTTTTGCCTTTTATCATTTTTATGTGTGAGTTCATTTGAAAGTGCAGTGATTAGATTCCCCTAAGTAGTTGTTGTTGAGGCATTTAATACTGGCTGAGGTATCTCACATGTTGTGATAAGCATGTGTAGGACTCATGGACCTTGAAAGGTGTGTATCAGGGCCAAATTGTGGGCAACCAGAACTAGTGATCAGAGCTGGAGTCCTCAGTCAGGAGTCAGCTGTGTTGTCATACTGGGAGGTCAAAAGCAAGAGACAAACTGGGGATCAGAACCACAAGTCAGTAACCACAGTCAGCTCATGTCAGAATAACAGGAGGTCAGAGGCAGGAAACAAACCAGAGATCAGAACCACAAGTTAGAGGTGTGGAGCCAAGCCAGGTCAGGCTTCTGGGAAGTCTGGCCAGGACAGTATGAGAGGAGGCACCAGGTACACAGTCCAGAGCAGGGTGGACAGCTTCTTGTTCCTCTTCTTGGTATAGATAGGGCCAGCAGGCCCATTGGCTGCTCTGGGACTCTGCCAGTGGAATGTCAGGGACGGATCCTCAAACAGGGGCTAGGCTTCATGGATCCTGGGTCAGCTGTTGTTAGAAGGTTTCCAGGCCTGTGGGTCATGACACTACTCCCCTCCCCTAGGGTGCCTATGGAAGGCCCAAATCAAAGTGAGAGCTTGAACATTTTTCTGCTGACTCCCAGATGCATTCCTCTGGGCCATAACCTTCCCAGTCAGTTAATCAGGTACTGCAATATACTTTGCCTGACCTTGCAATCAAAGACTTTGTGGACAATGTATTCTTCCTGCCTTGTACTTGCACTGGTGGGGGTGAAGATTGGGCTCTATCGGGAAATGTGTTCTCAGTGTTGGGTTTTAGGAGTGAGATGTGGAATACAGGATGGACTCTATAAATGATCAAGGAAGCTGAAGCTCAAAGGTGACTGGGTTGATCTGTTAATCCAATATGGGCGAAAGAACCAGTGGTATAGTTTCTGAGAGGGTCTGTCTGTATGGAGGAGTTCTGTAGAGAGACATGCCTTTTGTCCCACATAGTAGGCTGGGCCTGGTTGCTTACGTTTGTCTGCATGCTTTTTATAATTCTCCCTTGCCATCTCCAGATGTTCCTTCACTACTTCTTGGGTGTGATTGATGTGCTGTTCTAGGTCCAAGGTCAATGGGTCGGGGAGGATTTTGGTAATTGTGGGTGAAATTGCAGGTTGTACCCATAGTTAACAAAGAAAGGGCGGTGACACTTGGATGCATGGTCTGCATTATTATAGGAGACCTCAACACATGGTAATAGTGCAGACCATTTGTCCTGGTAATGGTTGGTGTAGGATCATATGTATTGCTCTAGGATCTGGATGATTCTTTCCATTTGGTCATTTGACTGAGAATGGTAGGCAGAGGACAGGTACACAGAGATTCCTAACAAGTGTAGGACTCCATGCCAGAAGTGGGCAGAGAACTGGGGCCTCCATTTGGAGGTGATGTGATCCGGGAGCCATGAAAATGGACTATATTGTTTATCCAGAGCTGGGCAGTTTCCCCTTCAGAGGATAGACCCCTGTAGGGAATGAAATGGGCCATCTTTGAAAAGCATATCAGGATGGTCATGAAGTCACTAGATTCTGGTAGTTCCATCACAAAGTCCAAGGAAATGGCCTCCCAGGGCCGACATGGGGTTCTAGGGGTTGGAGGAGGCCACAGTGTTTCTGACACGGGATCTTGGTGCAAGCACACACCTGGCAGGAAGAAGCAAGGGTCTTCATTGTGGGGCTCATACAGGACCACTAGAAGTACGAATGTTAGTCATCAGGTTTTATGTTGCTCCAAGTGTCCAACCAGGATGGAGTCGTTGCACAGTTGAAGAACTGTCACTCTTGCAGATCTGGGGGGAACATAGATGAACATGATCCCCTCCCAAGTATCATGTGTTTCTTGGCTGATAATGGCCATCTTGTCGGGTAGAATGACAGAGGCAGAGCAGATGAGTATGAGCAGGTCGTGGTGGTGAGTCACATTGAGAAAGTTACAGGACTTGAGAATGTGGGCTGGTTCCGGACTGGGGCCTTGTAGATCAGGGCTATACCTTCAGGACAAGGCAGAGCCTTGCCATTTTTAGTTCCAGGGTGGTAGGTCAAGGAAAAGTGAAACCAGAAGAACAGGGCCCACTGAAGCTGTCATTGGTTTAGGGCCTTGGCCTGACACAGGTACTCCAGATTCTTGTGGTCAGTAAACATGTGGACTGGTTGATGGGCCCCTTCCAAGTAATGTCGCAATTCTTCAAAGACAGTCTTGATTGCTAAGAGTTCTTTGCCCAGGATTTCATAGTTTTCATCAGCGAAGGTAAGCTTTCTCAAGTAGTAGAAGATGGGGTGCAGTATGTGCTTGGGTCTGTTACTCTGGGAGAGGAATGCCTCCAGCCCCTGAGCAGTGGGTAGGTGGTGTGGCCCCAGTGCATCCATCCCTGGAGTGCCGGGCAGGTGGCGCAGCCCCAGCCACCCTGAGTCCCAGCCACAGACTGGCACGTGCACCAGCCCCAGCCGCCCCAAATTCTGGCTGCAGACCAGCCCACCCAAGCCTGAGCCCCAGCAGAAGAGTGGGAACTGGAAGCAGGTAGGAGGAGTCCTGGGGGCAGAAAATGCTGGGCTGTTTGGGGAGTCTCAGTCTTCTGGTCTGTGATACCCACCATCCATGTGGGCCAATACCGGAGCAGTGATGAAGGCAAGTTTTAGCTATTTGAATGTGTGCTGGGCCTCAGGCGACCAGTGGAATTGGGCGTTCTTCTGGAGTAGAGCAATGAGTGGCTCTGTTTGTTTGTTTTGAAAAATTTGAAATGAACCTCCAATTAAAAATTTGCAAAGCCTAGAAAACTTTGTAGGTTTCACACATTGTGAGGGGCTGGCCACTCACGGACCGCCTGGACCTTGCACGAGTCCATCCTGATTCCTTCCGCGGACAGGATGAAACCCAGGAACTCAGTTGAGGTCTGATGGAATACACACTTTTCCAGTTTAGCATAGAGCCCGTGTTGCCATATTTTCTCCAGAACTGTGCTGGCGTAAATGGTGTGTTAGTCCAGGTCATCTGAGAAAATCAATATATGATCCAAGTATACCACTACAAACTGTTGCATTAGTTCTCGTAACACGTTGTTAATAAAGTGCTGGAATGTTGCTGGGGCATTGGTCAATCCAAATGGCACGACTAAATATTCAAAATGGCATAGCAGGTTCGGAAGGCGGACCTTGCCCTCCTCTCAGATACGGATAAGATTGTAAGCTCCCCAGAGGTCCAGTTTAATGAATATGTGGATCCATCAACTTGGGGATTAGAGATAGTGGGCAACGGTTGCGGATTGTTACCTGGTTTATGGCTCTGTAACTGACGCAGACATGGAAAGTTTTCATTTTTATGAAAAGAGCTGGGGCACCGTCTGGTGAGGTGAACCTGTGGATGAACTTCTGGGCCAGGTTCTCCTGAAGTTATTCCTGCACCACTGCCAGTTCAGGCTTTGAAATTGCGTAGATCTGCCCGAATGGTGTCTTCACCTCTGGCTGGAGTTTTATGGGGCAGTCATAGTACTGATCTGGGGGAAGGTTCTCTGCATTCTTCTTTTCTAAGATGTCCACATAGTCACAGTACTTGTGGTGAGAAAGAGGGGGAAGTTCGATAGTGCCCGTGGTAGGGGTTTTGATATGGGTGATTAGACCTACTTGGGCCTTGGTGCAACCTTCACTGGTCCCTGGTCATGCCATTGGCAGAATTCCAGTGGGAAAATGATATTCTGTTCTCGCCACTGAATGATGGGGTTGCTAATCAGGAGTTATCAAGGATCAGGGGGAAATATAAGCAATGGATCACACCAAACCGAATTATCTCCTCTGTGTCTCTGAATAATGACCTCCAGGGCAACAGTCTCCTTCACAACTGCACTTGAAGATAGTGGAGAGCCATCAATAGTTTCAATAATTTCCGGTGTGGCCTTGTGTTGCAGGGGAATCTGTAGGAGCTGAGTGATGGCATAAAATTATCCACTGTTCCCAAATCTATGAGGGCCTGTTGGAGGGGCATCTACTGGGGATCCCCTGGGATGTGCAGCTGGACAGGCAGCAGTAAATGGAAAGCCCCCAGATGGGGTTCAGTGTGTATCTCAGCGAGGACTGGAGAATAAGGAAACTCATTTTCCTCAAAGACCGGGTTGGTTCCCCCCATCATGTTTGAACTGGCTTTGTTCCCCAAGCTCCTTGATGTTTGAGATGGCATGGCCAGGTTGGCCACAGTAGAAGCACAGGTGGAGCTGACGGCGCCGTTATTTTTCTTCAGGGGTGAGCCGCTGATGAGGCAGTTTGGCTTGTGTGGATTTGGTGGGTGATGCAGGAGGCTAGGTTCCAGTACATGGGTAGCAGAACTGCAGGGAACCTCTTTTCTCCTCTCTTTGTTCTTGTCGCCGATGGTTGATGCAGATGGCAAGGTCCACAAGGGCATCTAGGCCCATAGGCATCTCTACATGGGCCAGTTCATCTTTGATCTCTTCCTGCATGCCCCACTGGAACTGGTATAGTTGTGCTGCTTCATTCTACTCAGTATCTGCTATGAAGCAGTGGAACTTAGCTGCATAAGAGACAACTGTACCTGACTCTTGCCTGAGTCTCCTCATGATAGCGTTGGCTGTTCAAGCGTTGGTGCGGGTCATCGAAGATGGTTGATATTGAGCAGAGAAAGGCCTCCCAGTTTGACAGCACTGGACTATGACCTTCCAGCAGTGGGAAGGCCCAGTCTAATGCATTTCCTGTCAGCAGGCTGATTACCAAAGCCACCTTGGACTGATCAGAGGCATACATTCTGGGGGTGCATCAGGAACAGAAGTCTGCATTGGTTCATGAAGCCCCAGAACCACCGGTAGTTCCCACTGAACCTTTCAGGCATGGGTATTGCAGGACCTTGTTTGGGGAAAGGCACTGCAAGCAGTGCTCAAGTATGGCATTCTCAGCAATGAGCTGCCTCACTTGCTGTCCTCAATCAGCTGCACAATTTGGTCCTGCAGAGCTTGATTATCCACCTGCAGACAGAGGGCCCAATCGGGTGAATCTGATGCTTGCGGTGGAGGTGGCAGCGTGGCTCGATCCATCCCTCTCACACTGGGCTCAGTCTTATAGGGTTATTGTGATCTGAACAAGCTGTCAGGGCTGTGTTGGGGGCAGGCAGACCTAGTGGTCAGAACTGGAATCCTCAGTCAGGAGTCAGTTGGGTTGAGATACTGGGAGGTCAAAAGCAAGAGACAAACTGGAGATCAGAACCACAAGTTGGTAACCAGAGTCATGCTGGATAAGAATACCAGGAGGTCAGAGGCAGGAGACAAACCAGAGATAAGAACCACAGGTCAAAGGTCTGTAACCAAGCCAGGTCAGGATATTGGGAAGTCAGGCTGGAGGAGCAGGAGCCACAAGGTATGCAGTCCAGGGCAGGATGGAGCAGGGAAAAAAGAAAGGAAGTATTGCCTTATTTATCAGAATGTATACACTTGGACTGAGGTTGACATGGAAATAGGAGACAGACTTGTTGAACGTCTCTGGTTAAGGATAAAAGGGGTATGTAACAGGTTGGATCACAGAAACCCTCTTGAGGCTGCCAACTGATATGCCAAGACTACTTCTGCCCCTGCTTTCCCTGCCAATTTGGGACTCCAGAATCCTGCCGGGTTGTGCCTGACACGCTTGCAGGCTACAAACACAGACCAAGGTCTGAACTAAATCCCACAAACTGCAATCTTTACAGAAAGCAGCTTAAGAAGTGTTCCTGTCTTTAACATTCAGATGCCCAACTCCCAATGGGGTCCAAACCCCAACTAAATCTGTTTTGCCCTGTATAAAGCTTATACAGGTAAGCTCATAAATTGTTAATCCTCTGTAACACTGATAGAAAGATATGCACAGCTGTTTGCTCCCCCTCGATATTAGTACATACTCTGGATTAAATAACAAGTAAAAAGTGATTTGATTAAATACAGAAAGTAGGATTTAAGTGGTTCCAAGTAGTAACGGATAGAACAAAGTGAATTACCAAGCAAAATGAAATAAAACATGCAAGTCTGTGCCTAATACAGTAAGAAAACTGAATACAGATAAAACCCCACTCTTAGAGGTGTTTGAGTAAACTTCCTTTTATAGACTAGTCTCCTTCTAGTCTGGGTTCAGCAATCATTCACATCCCCTGTAGTTGCTGTCCTTTGTTCCAGTTTCTTTCAGATATCCTTGGGTTGGAGAAGCTATCTCTTGAGCCAACTGAAGACAAAAGGGAGGTGTCTCCCAGGGGTTTAAACAGACTTTCTCTTGTGGGTGGACACCCCTCCCTCCCCCTGTGTAGAATCCCAGCTCCAAGATGGAGTTTTGGAGTCACATAGGCAAGTCACATGTCCATGCATGATTCAGAACTTACAGGTAGCAGCCATGGTTCACATGCTGTCTTGAACATCCTCAAGTAGACTTCTTATGTGGATTAGAGTCTTCCAAGATCCAATTTCCATTAAGTGTTTCTTGGCTGGGCAGTTAACTTGCACATTCCTCTCTAAAGAAGCTGACCAAATGCTTTACTAAGGCTACTTAGAAATCAAGCAAATACACAGGCAATATTCATAACTTCAAACACAAAAAATGATACATGCATACAAATAGGAGGAATGGCTTCAGTAGATCAGAACATTTCCAGAGATATGTTACATGGCATATGTAGCATAAAACATATTCCAGTTATGTTATATATACATTTGTAAGCATATTTCCATAAAGCCTTATGGGGTGCAACATCACAGCTTAAAAAACAAGGGTGATGTCATGGAAGAGGAAGTGGATGAGGCTTTTTATAAAAATCAAACAAAATCGTCCAAAACGCAAGACTTGGTGGTGATTGGGGACTTCAGCTACCCAGACATCTGTTGGGAAAATGACACAGCAGTGCACAGATTATCCAACAACTTCTTGGAATGCATTGGAGACAATGTATTATTTCAGAAGATAGGTAAAGCTGCTAAGGAAGAAGCTGTTGTAGATTTGATTTTGACAAATAGAATCATGGAATAGTAGGACTGGAAGGGATCTCAAGAGGTCATCCAGTCCCATCCCCTGCACCTGACAGGTGTATGTCTAATCTGCTCTTTAAAATCTCCAATGACGGAGATTCCACAACCTCCCTGGGCAATTTATTCCAGTGTTTAACCACCCTGAGAGGGAGTTTTTCCTAATGTCCTACCTAAACCTCCCTTGCTGCAATTTAAGCCCATTGGTTCTTATCCTATCCTCAGAGGTTAAAGAGAACATTTCCCCCCTCTTCCTTGTATGCACTTGAAAACTGGAATCATGTCCCCTCTCAATCTTGTCTTCTCCAGACTAAACAAACCCAATTTCTTCAATCTTCCCTCTTAGGTCATATTTTCTAGACCTTTAATCATTTTTGTTGCTCTTCTCTGGACTTTCTCTAATTTGTCCACATTTTTCCTGAAATGTGGCCCCCAGAACTGGACACAATACTCCAGCTGAGGCCTAATCAGCAGAGAGTAGAGTGGAAGAATTACTTCTTGTGTCTTGCTTACAACATTCCTGCTAATACATCCCCGAATGATGTTTGCTTTTTTTGCAACAGATTTACACTGTTAATTCATATTTAGCTTGTGATCCACTATAAGCCCCAGATCCCTTTCTACAGGGCTCCTTTCTAGGCAGTCATTTCCCATTTTGTATTTCTAGATGATGCTTAGTCCTGCCTTGAGTGCAGTTGTTAGGACTAGAAGACCTCTTGAGGTTTCTTCCAGTCCAATGCTTCTATGATTCCAGTTGTTCAGACAGTTTTCTGTTCCTGTTGCTGGCCTAAGTAGGGCCAGTGGGCCAATCAGCTGCTTTGGGACTCTGCCAATGAGATGTCAGGGACGGAGCCTCAAACTGGGGCTGGGTTTCATCACTCCTGGATCAGCTGTTGTCAGCAGGCTGCCAGGTGGAGGGTTAAAGAATGGCTACGCTTATAATTCCTCTGAGCCCAGGTTTCAGGTCTGTGTTGTGATAGGTATTGTTAATTGGAGCAGTGGAGATATGTCTGCGGGTTTTGCATCTGTTGTTCTGGCAGGGTCTAGTGCTGCTTTGTGTTGGTGTGTTCAGCCTGCAGGGAGCTTGTTTCTGATGTTGAGCTTGGATAGGGTGAGGGGTTGTTTGTGGGGGCAAAAGACAGGGGGGTTGGGAAATATTTCTTTCAGGATGTGGTCCCTAGCAAGTGTGGGTTGTAACTGTTTGATATCCTATATGGGATCCAGTGTGGTGTGGTAGGTGACAGGTAGGGATGTGTGATCAGTTGGTTTTTTTTCTATATTGAAGTGTGTTCTCAGGGTATTTGGGTGGCTCGTTCCATGATGCAATCTATTTCTCTGGTGGAGTGTGATGGGTTAATGAGAGTGGTTTTAAGTGTGTTTAGATATGTATCCTGGACTTTCTCTTTGGAGCAAATTCTGTGGTACCTGAGTATCTGGCTCTAGATAACAGGTTTTTTGGTGTGTCTGGGGTGGTTTCTGGATTTGTGGAGGTAAGTGTGGTGATCCTTGTGTTTCTTGTATATAGTCATCTGACTGAAGGAAGGAAAAGACAGGGAAATCAGTCTCTCTCATGCAACTGCAGATGTCATCAAGGAACCCATCTTACCTGTGACACATTGCTTAGTAGTAACAAGTTTTCTTTGCCAGTTTCTCCCCATCTTAATGTTTCTTTGACAAGCTTTAGCATTCGCATCCTTGATGAAATTAGCTTAGTTAGAGCCGATTACATTCAGTGTTAAAAGTGTAGTTTGCAAAGCATCTCTAGCTGCTGATCTGGTATTAAGGGAAAGTGTCTCACATAATATTTCCTTGTGGAAAAGTTCTACAGGAAATCCTTTAAAATGCTCTATTATGACAATACAGAAATTAAAGGTGGGAAACAGGGTTGTTCCCAATAATACATTTTCTAGTGATTTTTTTCTGGACTTTGGTTTCAAATATCACAAACTGTGGAGCTTTCACCTCTTCTCTGATGGGACTATTCCACAGCCAAGTACATCTCACTCAGGAAGTTTTTCTCATGTTCCTTTTAAATTGTATCTTTAATTTCATCCCATCACCCTCAGGACTGGATGATGATTAGCCCCGTGTGCTTGCACAAGAGGGAGAGGGGAGGGCTTAGCTGGGAGTAATGAAAGAAAATAAGAAAAAAAAAATCCTCTTTCCCCCAAAAAACATTACCTACGTGTTTTGGGGAGGGGAATCTTCCCCTCCCCCAATCGGTTTTCTTTTTGGTTAAATCTTTGGACTGTTCATAGCCTTTTTCTCGTTCATGTCTGACTAGCGGTTCTACCCTTGAGTTCAACCAAATAAAGGCTTTTTGTTTTTAAAACCATTAGCCTTTACCTACCCAACAATACTACAGGTCAATCACCTAGTGATGACTCAGTTAAGCTTTTCCAAAGTCTATAGACATTGACCAAGAGCTTGATTCCCTAAGCAGAGCTTCTTTTAACCAGGGAGGTGCAAAGAACAGAAGACTCCTTGACATCCATGAGGGACCTTGACATGTATGGTGATGCATGATGTAGAAAACTTGAAGACACACAGATCTTGGTTAGTCTGCCAGGCTTGCTCAAAGGATTCCCCCAAATTCATTCCTATATGAATCAACTGCTGTGCTTTTGAGAAAAGGGAGGCATGGAATACTTAACTCTGAAAATATGGTTTCCATTAAATTGTGATTAGCCCCTCCTACCATAGCACAAAGAACCACTGAGCTAAAATGGGCCATGAGATATAGAAGCTAACTTTCTGTCTAGATTTTTCATTCCTGATCTCCAATATATTTTGTTATTCGTATATTAGGCTGTATTGAACAGAGACTGGCAGTTGTTCCAAACCTGTGTGATCAAACAAATATTGAAACAATTTTGTCAGTGAAAATTTAACTCATATTATTGTTAAATAAAATGTATTGTTGTAGAATACATTTTAGTGTACAACATACGACATTCTGTTGAGTAAAGTGATTCAGCATTACATATGATGTCTGTTATGAATATTTGGCATTTTTTTTCTAGGGTGGAGAGCAGAATGTATCCACCCCATAATTGTCCTGTGCCTTTCCTTTAATAGTGTATGTTGCAGAAGAACAGTAAATGGGCAGAACTAGCATAACATACAACAAATTTTAATCTTTGGAAAAATAATGTAAATAGGATGGAAAGAACTGAAGACTTAGAGTCTGTGAGAGAAAGAGAGGAAGGGTTTCTTTTCAGCTATGCATTTTCTAGATAGTTTATGAAAATACTGCGTTTAAATTAAAGCTGGATTATTCTAGCCATTACCAAATTAATCTGCTCTCAAAAGAGTGCTGGTGATGCTTATTTACTGTTTAAGTATTTGATATAAAAGTCCAGTGGATCCAGTTCAATGAAGCTCCCAGTCCCAGTTCTGATATAGTGTCAAATACTACTGTTCAGGATATCAATTTTCCAGCCTATTGTTGGAGAGAACATGGCTTTGGGGTTTTTTTTTCCTGTGAGGTGAAATAAGAAAAGTTCAGGACAAAAGTATTATTTCAGCTTCCCTTTGCATTAGAGCGGAATGCTACGAACGCTGAAATGAGGATGTCCTAAATTAGACAAAGTTCTTTGAGACAAGAGCTATGTTTTTGTAGAACACTCTGCAGAATGAGGCCCCAATCAGGACTGGAGCTACCACTGTAATACTAATAAACGACAATAGTTGTAGGGTAAGAAATTTAAGCTCATGCAGATGTAAACAAGCTGTACATTTTTAACTTAGCTATTATTCTGACAGAAGTAGAGGGTGTCAGCTTCCTTTGAAGTTTCCTAGGTATAGCCTGCAATCAGTTGTGATCCAAAGTGGCTCCCAGTAGAAAGCAAATTTTTATCAAATATACAAGCTTAGCAATGTTTTCTCCTCAGGATCATATCAGTGGTGAAGAGAGAGAGAGGAGTAAAATAAGAGAAAAAAGATGGTCCAAGGGATGGAGTAGAAGCCGGGGATGTAGGAAACCTGGGATCAATTCCCTATTCTGCATGGGCTGCCGGTGAACCGACCGTTGGAAAAGGCTAGTCCCTGGTCCCTCACCTTCTGTCCGAGGCCCCACCCCTCCACCTCCCTTTCTGCCCCCCTCCCCTACAGGAGCCCAGAGCACCCCCATTGTGGCCCCCGGCCCCAGCCTCGGGCTGCCCGAACACCCCCAGCCCCAGAGCGGTGGGTGGCTGGCAGCACGGTCCCAGCGTCCCTAGCCCTGGAGTGCCAGGCGGCCATGTGGTGCAGTCCGAGAACCAGGCAGGCAGTGTGGCCCAGGCCCCAGCATCAGCCACCCCGAGTCCTGGCGGCCGACCTGCCCAGCCCAACCAGCTTGGGCCATGAAAAGGTGCTGGGAACTGCAGGAGGGGACCTGGGGGCGGAGTGTGGGTGGGGCCATGCCAGGCTATTTGAGGAGGTGCAGCCTCCACCTGCTTATGATACTTGCTGCTCATGCTACTCTGCCACAAACTTTCTGTGTGATCCGGGCACTACTTAACCTTTCTGTGCCACAGTTTCCATCTATAAGATTGAGGGGATGATAGCACTTCCCTACTGTACTGGGGTGTTGAGGGGGTAAATATGTTAGAGTGTGAAGTACTCACTCACTCACTCACTCACGCCCGTCACCTCAATCGGGGTATGGGCCACCAACAGCAGATCTCCAGAGTCCTCTATCCTGGGCCATTCGTTCTAACTGGTTCCAGGTATAGCCCATTTTTTTGCTATCAGCCTGAAGGTCACGTCGCCAGGTGTTTCTTGGACGGCCTCTTTTCCACTTGCCTTGAGGGTTCCACCGCAGTGCCTGTCTGGTGATGTTAGTTGGCTGCTTGCGTAGTGTATGTCCTATCCAACCCCACCTTCTCCTGATTTCTTCCTCTGCTGGGAATTGACAGGTCCTCTCCAAGAGGTGGATGTTACTGGTGGTGTCTGGCCAGCGGATCTGGAGAATCTTTCTGAGGCAGCTATTTATGAAGGTCTGGATCTTCCTGATGGTTGTTTTAGTTATCCTCCAGGTTTCAGCTCCATACAGTAGGACTGATTTCACATTGGAGTTGAACAGTCGAATTTTTATTGCCAAAGACAGCTCTCTAGAGCTCCAGATGTTCTTGAGCTGTAAGAAGGCTGTTCTTGCCTTACCAATCCTTACTTTGATGTCTGTGTCTGTGCCACCCTGCTGGTCGATGATGCTACCTAGGTAGGTGAAGGACTGCACTTCTTCCAGGGGGCTTCCATTCAGTGTGACTGGGTCATTGCTAGTGGAGTTAATCCTAAGGATCTTGGTCTTGTCCTTGTGAATGTTGAGGCCAACCTGTGATGACGTGGCTGCCACTACGTTGATCTTCTCTTGCATCTGCTGTTTACTGTTCAAAAGGAGTGCAAGGTCGTCAGCAAAGTCCAGGTCATCAAGCTGGGTCCACAAAGTCCACTGGATTCCGTTCCTACGCTCGTAGGTGGATGTCTTCATAATCCAATTGATGACGAGAAGAAAGAGAAGTGGTGACAACAAGCATCCTTGCCTGACTCCAGTTTGCACCTGGAAGCTGTTAGTAAGCTGCCCTCCATGAATCACTCTACAGTGTATACTGTCATATGAGTTCTTGATCAGGTTGACCACCTTTGCTGGGATGCCATAGTGCCGAAGGAGCTTCCAAAGGGTCTCTTGATCCACGCTATCGAACGCTTTCTCATAGTCAATAAAATTGATGTACAACGAGGAGTTCCACTCTATAGACTGCTCGACTATGATGCGAAGCATTGCTATCTGGTCCGTGCATGATCTGTTCTGCCGGAAACCTGCCTGTTCATCTCATAGCTGTGGATCGACGGCATCCTTCATTCTCTCTAAGAGGACTCTGTTGAAGACCTTCCCTGGCACCGACAGGAGTGTGATTCCTCTATAATTGGCACAGTTGCTAAGGTCTCCTTTCTTGGGGATTTTGATGAGGTATCCCTCTTTCCAGTCTACCAGAATCACTTCTTCTTCCCATATCTTCTCAAAGAGGGGGTACAGCATTTCCACTGAAGCATCCAGGTCTGCTTTCAGGGCCTCTGCTGGGATGTCATCAGGTCCAGCTGCCTTCCTATTCTTCATCATGGTGATGGCTTTTCTGATCTTGTCTCTGGTTGGTTTATTGCAATTAATTGGGAGGTCCTCGGTAGCTGAGTTGATATCTTGTGGATTTGGTGGTGCTGGTCTGTTCAGGAGTTCCTCAAAGTGCTCCGCCCGTGTGAAGTACTTGGTTACTTTGTTAATGGAGACCACATAAGTGCATAAAGTAGGTAGAAAATGATAGATACATTGTGTTACTGTTGTACAATATATAGTTTAATAGAACTTTCAAGATGTGCTGTAATTATAAAATGAGTTTTAATGGATTTTGGTGATATTGTCAGGGGCAGGATGGAATCATTTCCACCAGGGAAATGTGGTCTTGATAAAATTAATATAGAGTGGGTGCATAACTGTTTGAAAGAGTATATTTGGAGTAGTTATCAATGTCAAACTAGGAGGGCATATCTAGTGGGATCCCATAAGGGTCAGCTCTGCATCTGGTACTAATCAATGTTTTCATTAATGACTTGCATAATGGAGTGGAATGTATGCTTATAAAATTTGTGGGTGACACCAAGCTGGTAGGGGTTGCAAGCACTTCGGAGGACAGGATTAGAGAATTGGTCTGAAATCTACAAAATGAAATTCAATAAAGACGAATCCAAAGTACTTCACTTAGGAAGGAAAAATCAAATGCACAACTATAAAATGGTTTAGGTGATAGTACTGCTGAAAGGGACCTGGAGGGCTATAATGGATCACAAATTGAATGAGTTAACAATGTGCTGCAGTTGGGGAAAAAGCCTAATATCATTCTGAGGTGTATTAAATGGGAGTGTCTTATGTAAGATACTGTCCTGTTCTACTTGGCACTGGTCAGGTCCTAGATGGAGTACTGTGCCAATTCTGGGCTCCATACTTTGGGGAAAATGTAGATAAATTGATGAGAGTTCAGAGGAGAGCAGTAAAATTTCAAAAGGTTCATAACCTATGAAGAAAGATTTAAAAACTAGACATGCTTAGACTTAAGAAAAGAAGATGGGAAAGAAAGCTACTAAAGCCTCCCCTGAGATAGTGCTTGGGGTGTGCTACAAACCGCCGGGATCTGATTTGGATATGGATAAAGACCTTGTAGCGAGGCGGTGTGGCTCCCCTCCTCCACAGGGAGGGTCAAGCCCCTTCAGACGCCAAAAGGGGCGGGGCCACTGAGCAGTAATCCTGCCCCTCAGAGAGTCAGGAGGCACCCCGGAAGTATAAAAGCAGGCCCTCAGCCCTCAGTTGGAGCCCTGCCGCTGTCGGGAGCGGACCTGCTGGAGGGTGCTCCTGCCTGGGAAGCTGCGGAGGCCCAGGGCCGTTGCCCTGACTGGCCAGAACTTCCCCGCTACGCCGAGGAGCTGCCGGAGCTGCCCCGCGCCCGCTACGCCGAGGAGCTGCCGGCGCTGCCCCACGCCCACTACGACGAGGAGCTGCCGGAGCTGCCCCACGCCCGCTACGACGACGAGCTGCCGGAGCTACCCCGTCCCTGCTACTACCCCGAGGAACCCCCGGACCAGGCTTGGCTGGACTTTCCTGAGGTACTACTGGATCTACCACCCAGCCCTGGCCGGGAGGAGCCCATGCTACTAAGCTTCCCAGGGACTGATGGCCCCGATCAGGTAGGACCAGAGGGGGAGATAGGAAGTAGCCCGGGGGCAGCTGACCCCAGTCAGACTGCAAGTATGCCGGAACCCATGTCAGTGTGTTTCGGTCAGGATTCCCCACTGACCGTGAACGGCGTTAACCGCTGATAGGGCCCCGGGTTGGAACGCAATGGAGTGGGAGGGCCTGTGTTCCCCCTGCCACCCCTTCAGGGGTGGCAGACTCCCCCTCCCCTGGCCTGAGGAGGCCATCCACGGTGGTTGTCGCTCAGCCCCCGAGTCACAAGGGCCTGGGCTAGTGTACCTGTGGGTTTGGTGCCCCGCCCGAACCAAGGGCTGGGCCCCCTTTGACTGTGCCACTGCTCGGTCCTGTCTACAGGGCCCGAGCTGCCCGAACTGATAACTGCTTGGCCCTGAGCCACAAGGGCCTGAGCTAGTGTACCTGTGGGCTTGGTGCCCTGCCCGAATCAAGGGCTGGGCCCCCTTTGTGCCACTGCTCGGTCCTGTCTACAGGCCCCGAGCTGCCTGAACTGATAACTGCTTGGCCCTGAGTCACAAGGGCCTGAGCTAGTGTACCTGTGGGTTTGGTGCCCCGCCCGAACCAAGGGCTGGGCCCCCGTTGACTGTGCCCGTGTTCGGTCCTGCCTACAGGGTCCGAGCTGCCCGAACTGTTGACCGCTCAACCTCGAGGGCAGAGGCCCTCAGACGACCTGTAGCGAGGCGGTGTGGTTCCCCTCCTCCCCAGGGAGGGTCGAGCCCTGGCCGCGCACCGTCACAGACCTCTTTAATGTTTTTAACAAAGTAAACACTAATGGGGATTGTGTGATCATGGGAGACTTTAACTTCCCAGATATAGACTGGAGGACAAGTGCTAGTAAAAATAATAGGGCTCAGATTTTTCTGGATGTGATAGCTGATGGATTTCTTCACCAAGTAGTCGAAGAACCAACAAGAGGGGATGCCATTTTAGATTTGTTTTTGGTGAGTACTGAGGACCTCATAGACGAAATGGTTGTAGGGGACAACCTTGGTTCGAGTGATCATGAGCTAATTCAGTTCAAACTAGATGGAAGGATAAACAAAAATAGATCTGGGACTAGGGTTTTTTATTTCAAAAGGGCTAACTTTAAAGAATTAAGGAAATTAGCTAGGGAAGTGGATTGGACTGAAGAACTTGTGGATCTAAAGGCAGAAGAGGCCTGGACTTACTTCAAGTCAAAGTTGCAGAAACTATCAGAAGCCTGCATCCCAAGAAAGGAGGAAAAAAACATAGGCCGGAGTTGTAGACCAAGTTGGATGAGCAAGCATCTTAGAGAGGTGATTAAGAAAAAGCAGAAAGCCTACAAGGAGTGGAAGATGGGAGGGATTAGCAAGGAAAGCTACCTTATTGAGGTCAGAACATGTAGGGATAAAGTGAGAAAGGCCAAAAGCCATGTAGAGTTGGACCTTGCAAAGGGAATTAAAACCAATAGTAAAAGGTTCTATAGCCATATAAATAAGAAGAAAACAAAGAAGAAGTGGGACTGCTAAACACTGAGGATGGAATGAAGGTTAAGGATAATCAAGGCATGGCCCAATATCTAAGCAAATACTTTGCCTCAGTCTTTAATGAGGCTAATGAGGATCTTGGGGATAATGGTAGGATGGCAAATGGGAATGAGGCTATGGAGGTAGATATTACCACATCTGAGGTAGAATCCAAACTCGAACAACTTAATGGGACAAAATCAGGGGGCCCAGATAATCTTCATCCAAGAATATTAAAGGAACTGGCACATGAAATTGCAAGCCCATTAGCAAGAATTTTTAATGAGTCAGTAAACTCAGGGGTTCTCCCGTACGACTGGAGAATTGCTAACATAGTTCCTATTTTTAAGAAAGGGAAAAAAAGTGATCCGAGTAATTATAGGCCTGTTAATTTGCCATCTGTAGTATGTAAGGTCTTGGAAAAAAATTTGAAGGAGAAAGTAGTTAAGGACATTGAGGTCAATGGTAATTGGGACAAAATACAACATGGTTTTACAAAAGGTAGATCGTGCCAAACCAACCTGATCTCCTCCTTTGAAAAGGTAACAGATTTTTTAGACAAAGGAAATGCAGTGGATCTAATTTACCTCAGTTTCAGTAAGGCATTTGATACAGTTCCACATGGGGAATTATTAGTTAAATTGGAAAAGATGGGGATCAATATGAAAATTGAAAAGTGGATAAGGAACTGGTTAAAGAGGAGACTATAACAGGACATACTGAAAGGTGAATTGTCAGACTGGAAGGAGATTACTAGTGGAGTAATCAGGGATCAGTTTTGGGACCAATCTTATTTAATCTTTTTATTACTGACCTTGGCACAAAAAGTGGGAATGTGCTAATAAAGTTTGCGGATGACAGAAAGCTGGGCAGTACTGCTAACACAGAGAAGGACTGGGATATCATACAGGAAGATCTGGATGACCTTGTAAACTGGAGTAATAGTAATAGGATGAAATTTAATAGTGAAAAGTGCAAGGTCATGCATTTAGGGAGTAATAACAAGAATTTTAGTTATAAATTGGGGACACATCAGTTGGAAATAACAGAAGAGGATAAGGACCTCGAAGTATTGATTGATCATAGGATGACTATGAGCTGCCAATGTGATATGGCCATTAAAAAAGGTAATGCAGTTTTAGGATGCATCAGGCGAGGTATTTCCAGCAAAGATAAGGAGGTGTTAGTACCATTATACAAGGCACTGGTGAGACCTCATCTGGAATACTATGTGCAGTTCTGGTCTCCCATGTTTAAGAAGGATGAATTCAAACTGGAACAGGTTCAAAGAAGGGCAATTAGAATGATCCCAGGAATGGAAAACCTATCTTATGAAAGGAGACTGAAAGAGCTTGGTTTGTTTAGCCTAACCAAAAGAAGGTTGAGGGGGGATATGACTGCTCTTTATAAATGTATCAGAGGGATAAATATTAGGGAGGGAGAGGAATTATTTAAGCTTAGTTCCAATGTGGACACAAGAACAAATGGACATAAACTGGACACTAGGAAGTTTAGACTTGAAATTAGACGAAGGTTTCTAACCATTAGAGGAGTGAAGTTCTGGAACAGCCTTCTGAGGGGAGTAGTGGAGGCAAAACACATATCTGGCTTTAAGACTAAGCTTGATAAGTTTATGGAGGGGATGGTATGATGGGATAGCCTAATTTTGGCAATTAATTTGGCAACTAATCTTTGATTATCAGCAAGTAAGTATGCCCAGTGGTCTGTGATGGGATGTTAGATGGGGTGGGATCTGAGTTACTACAGAGAATTCTTTCCTGGGTGCTGGCTGGTGAGTCTTGCCCACATGCTCAGGGTTTAACTGATCGCCATATTTGGGGTCGGGAAGGAATTTTCCTCCGGGGCAGATTGGCAGAGGCCCTGGAGGTGTTTCACTTTCCTCTGCAGCATGGGGCACGGGTCACTTGCTGGAGGATTCTCTGCAGCTTGAGGTCTCCAAACCACGATTTGAGGACTTCAGTAACTCAGATATGGGTTAGGGGTTTATTACAGGAGTGGGTGGGTGAGATTCTGTGGCCTGCATTGTGCAGGAGGTCAGACTAGATGATCATAATGGTCCCTTCTGACCTTAAAGTCTATGAGTCTGAGTCTATGGGTGGGGAGAAACCTGATGAGGGTCTTCTAATATGTTAAAGGTTGTTATAAAGAGGACAGTGATCAGTTGTGCTCTAGGCCCACTGAAGGTAGGACTAGAATTGATAGGTTCAATCTGCAGCAATGAAGAATTAGGTTAGATATTAGGAAAAACTTTCTAACTAGAAGGCTAGGTAAGTACTGGAATAGGCTTCCAAGGGAGATTGTGTAATCCTCAGCCTTGGAGGTTTTTAAGAATAGTTTGGACAACCATTTGTTAGGGAAGGTTTAGGTTTACTTGATGACCCTATCAAGAACCCTTCTAGCACTTCATTTCCACGATTCTATGTCAATAAGTTTCTTTTACAATCCATGTTTTGCTCTGAAAATAACGCTTGGGCATCATTTCAGAAGAAGTGGTAATGAGATGATAATTAGGAAACTAACTTCAATACCTGCAAATACTGGAAGGCTTCTGTTGTTGTGATGTGTACTTTTCTGACTGAAGTAAATACACATGTCATTTCTGTGGCCCATAATTAAGCAGAACTCCCGTTTGAGTCACACGGAATTGTATAGGATTCAGGATGGCAGAATTTGGCCCTTGTTATTAATTAGGGTCTCATAGTTGAAGTGTGGAGTTATAAAACGTCACCTTTTGTAGAAACTCAAACTATCCAATTCCACAATAACAAAAGGGACCATTCATATTACTAGCTAATTGTGACCCATATTGTTTGACTTCAACAATCCACCTATCTCAGTGGAAGCGGGGGTCATCAGGGCATTAATTTCTCCTGTGGCTGTTAGTAGCTTTGTAGGAGCAAAGGTCTCTCCAGTGCAACTTGAGTGGATAAAAGAAATTGGTTAAGTGGGTTTTTTAGTAAATCAGGTTTGTACTGTAATGAAAAATATTATGATGTAATGATTGTTTCACAGATAAATTGGGAAATATCCATTAATATAATAAGGAAGGGAAACTTGGGTCAAAGGTATAAGAGGTTGGTTTTGGAAAACTTTCACTGAGCTTTTAAAGTTATTAGAATTTAATTGCCAGGTCTATTAGATTTACTACACCCAAGAACTGTAATATTATCAAGTTCCAAGGAGTTTTGTGCTCATGCTATTGATGGAGAAATTATAGTACTTCACAATTCAGTGGATGAAGTTAATAGGTTTAGTAAATATTAATAAAAGCAAGCTATTGTAAAGCTGTGGTCTTTAGGGAAATGACTTCAGTAGTTCAATTTTAAAATAACATTTGATCTTGATGGTTTTGTTTTTTCTTATTAAAATTATTTGTCAGTAATTGATGTGGGTATCACATTTATTAGATAAACTTTAATAAAAACATTCTAGAAAGATGAGCATATTTAAGTAAATTGATATGAAACTGAATGTTTCTGTTTTCATCTACAGTAAAAGACTTCTAAAAAGCTATGGACATTATCAAGTAATGCACGTACTTGACTGGAAAAGAGAAGTTAGATTTTCAGGACGTACTGTTTCAAAAACTAACATAAATACTCATAAGTCTTGGCCAGAAAATACAGGAAATTGTAAGGATAGAAGAGGAGCAAATGAGTCCATCTCTTCATGTTAATATGGATACTCAGTTGTTTCTGCTATGAAAATGTTGTAAAACCCCAGTGAGTGCTCTCTGAAAATCCAGAATAGTTGTCTAAATGGGTTTATTGTCTAAATAATTGTCTAAAGTTGTCTAAAGGATTCTACTAAAAAGACATTAACAGAGGCAAACACATTCAACAAACAAATAAACCTACAGAACAGAGCTATCAGTCCAAAGGTTCAACACTGCTTCCCTAGTGTCTCAAAGGTGTTAGGCTTAAATGCCAGCTTGTATCTGCTACCTGGTGGCACATGAAAACCGTTCTGAGTTGTTAGGCTTAGCATAAAGAAGAGGCTCCATGCTGCTTTATCCCAGCTCCTGCAACATTCCAACCCCATCTTTGTAAAGTCACTTGTAATCCGTTTAATGCGAAATAATCAATCCTAACTAAAGAACAATAACTGTTAGTTACTTCCTCCATTATACCATTGTTGGTATTATACAAACCAGTTTGTCATTATTGGCAGGTCATCAATGAGTGGCTCTAAACAATTGGTATATTTATTGTAATATTTTGTTTAGCCTTGTACTTTTGTTTGTGATAAGCCTGTGTCCAGGAAGGATGGGGTGAAGAAATCTGTTGCAGGAGGAGGGGATGGAAGGTTAAAGACCTAGAGTCTTGGGAGAGTAAAATGTATGGAGGAGGAGACAGAGACTTGTGGAGGACGTGTGAGGAACAGAGAAGGGGAAGAGCCAATGGGCTAGATTCACAAAGGGATTTAGGTGCATAACTGCCATTTTAGGCAACTGGAATTCATGAAACCCCTGCTCAGCTGCCACCCAACCCTGTGGGTGCCTAAACTTGCTCAGTGCAAAAGTTTTTGCAGTAAAAGTTGCTAGATGGCTATGCTTTTGCCTCTGAGTACGTGCCCTGCTGCCTCATGCCAGATGTCTGGAAGCCTAAGTCCCCGAGCAATTCATGAACCAGGGAAGGATAGGAATTCGTTCCGTAACTTGCCTGTGGGGCCTAATCCAGTAACCATACTCAGAGCTCACCTACCAGGTCAAGCCTCTATTGATGAGTTTACACAAAATGGCTGGCGAGGGAAGCAAGATGAAGGAGACACTCTCATCTATTTTAGCCCAATGGTTAGTGAAGTCACCTGGGATGTAGGAGACCCACCTCTCAAGTTCAATTCCCCCTGCCGCCTGAGGGGAGAAGGATTTTGTACAGGACTGTACCACCTCAGAGGTGAGTGCCAAAACCACTGGGCTATAACATCTTCTGATGTGGGGCTATCTCAGACTCTCTTGTTGAAGCTGTTCCACTGTGGATAAAATAATAAAAGAATCATTGGGCCAAAAAGAAAGAGAGTGAAAATGCAAATGAGCCTGCAGAACTGAGGGCTAATTCTGGGGAAAACATTTGGACCCTTGTCTTCCAAGAATATGAGTAATTCGACTTTAAGTCAGTAGCAGTTATTTTGTATTGTGTCATGAGAGAGCTGAGCTCAAGGAATTCAAGTAGAGTTGCTGTTGCTGTAACCTGTGCAGCATCATAGTGAGATGGGCTCACCAGGAGCAAAGGCTGCATCACGCAGAAGATGTTTCTTTATTATTAGGTTCCTCAAAGCGTTCTGTATCATGACAGAGTTCATTTTCATGGTATCACTTGTAAGGCATTCTAGTTATTTCACAATGCAGCTGAAACTGGAATTAAAATTTGATTTCAGAAGAATTCTAAATACCTTGATATTGAAGAGTAAGGGATGATAAATATTCAGCTGTGACATTTGTATAAACAATAATGCAATGACATGATTAGTTCCTGATTTTTAGCTAACCAATGGACTTATAAGGGACTGTCTATCTCTGAGTTTGTACAGTGCCTAGCACAGAGGGGCCTAATCCTAATTGGACATCTGAATGCTACTCTAATATTAGTAATAAATAATAACGTATATCCCTATTTGTATTACTGTAGCCGTTTAAATTAGTGGGGAATTTGATACATAAACTTGTATTTCAGAAGGCCAGAGTTAAAAGGAAATAGACTAAAATAATCAGTTTAGCTACAGTAGCATGTGTCTTAAAAGTGGGGAAACAAACACTGTTGCTGAAAAGCTGACAGTGTGGTTTTAAGCTGCCTACTGCCTAATAAATTGAGTAACCTCCTGCAGTTTGGGTTCCCATGTACCAAGTACATTAAACAGTTCTGGAACACATGATGCTTTATGAGCAAAGGTTAACTAGGGCCTGAAGGAGGCTCAGGGCAGAAAAGTACAGATGCAGTCACTGCAGAAATGAGGACCACTGGCCAAGCCACTGATTATATGGCTGTTGCATTTCATGTAAGGCCAGGAGCTCTGCTACTCAGCCCTGCCAGGTCAGAAACTTCTAAAGGTCAATGTTCTGCAATAGCTAATTTCCATGTTTAGTGCATGGTTGAATCACTAACTCCCAGCTGATGGGATTTCAGTTCACATGGTAAGAACAGGCAGCCTATATGATTTAACGATGAATAATTTATTCTTGGACTTGTGATGCGTGGCTTTCCTTAATTGTGTATTACTTAGTAATGATGAGAGAAGCTCTGCAAATCTTTAGGGTGCTGCTTTTTAAAACTGTGGATTCTTATAGATTTTTAAGTAGTTGATAATCTTCCAGTAGAATGGGCAGATGATTAAACGATAAGAGATACTTAGTACAGCTGGGGATAGGGAAAGTAGTGATATTACAGTTAGGCACTCCACAATTACAAAATTCTCAATGCACCACGCACACAGCTACAAAATTCATCATTACAAATTCAGTATTTGAACATAATTGTTTCATATTTAAGACTACCATTGAAGTCTGTGACAAAGCTGTTGTTGACTTCAACAGGATCATATTGTAATTTTTTCATTTATAAAACATCGAATTTTTGAGGTTATTTATGTTTATTACAAATATGGTTCTCTGTCAGATCATTTAAAATGTATAACATCATTATTATATGAAAAATATAATTTTCATTTGTCACTTTAACCCCCTTGCTGATGCCACTCTTCCTCCTACTCCCCGTGATGCACACTTGGTCCTTCTCCTCTATCATAGCTTTCCTCCCTCTTTCTATCTTTGTCTTTATTCTGTATTTCTCACTTGTCTACTTTTGTTGTTGCTCCACATCTTCCACCTGATTGCTTTCCTGTGCCTTCTCTTGTCAGCTCATGCTTTTGCCCCTGTCTCTCTTTGGCTCCCATTGTTCCACAACCTAGTGGGATTTGAATGCTCTTGTGTTAAAATGAAGATAAGCAACAGCAGCGAGGGATGGTAGCAACAATGCTTCGCTCCCTGTCCCTTCCTCCACCTGCTCTGTTTCTCCAACAGCAGAAGGGAGCTGTGGAATGGGGAGGAGTAGAGCAAGCAAGGGAGTCATTAAACTACCTCTGAAATGTTAGCACTAAGGTGTTTCAGGGCTGTTAGTTTCTTTCACTCTGACATTCCCCAGAGGTATGCAAGGTGGTTAGGTACCTCACCACTACCTGCCCCCAGCATGAAGCAGTTTTGCAGTGCATTCTGAAGCTCAGCTCCCTGAAACCAACGGCCTCTGGCCAAACAAGTTCTGCTTTCCAGGTCTCTGCAGGCCTTGCTCTGTCTGTACAGGCTATTGAAAGACATACACTAGCATCAGAGTCCTCAGAGAACTCCTTGCATTGTCTAGCCCTAAATTACTGGACACAGAAAATACCAGGTAAGCTGTCCCCAAAGGAACAATGCTTGTTTGGCTCAGCTCCAATATATCACCACAGCACTAAGATACATTTATAATGAAAACAATCATGAGTTTATTATCAAAGGCTGATCTTTAAGAGATCGTTAACAAGGATAATGGAAACAGAATGGTTACATATAAAACAAAAACATAAAATGCAAACGCAAACCTGGGTCTGCACTTTTCAATGGTTACCTTTCCTATTTAATACAGTAGATTTCCCTCCCTTCCCCAAGGAGTCAGTCTTTTGCAGAGCTAGCTAGTTTTCAGTCAAACAGGATCTAATCATTCACGAACACACCCTACTATTCAGGAGGTTTCCTCAGTTAATGGATAACAGAGTGCTATACTTGTCCGCAGTTACAATCCAGTAAATCTTTGATGTACCCCCACCCCAGATAAGACACTTCTCCCTTGCTGCTTGTTTTTCCCATGTGCTCCTTTCGTGTTGACTTCACATGTCTCTGACTTGGTACGTAGATGGGGGTTCCGTTGTGCTGGCTTACATTTACATTTGACACAGAGATGAATAAACATCTCTGGTATGGCAGGAAAGACTGCCTTGTTGAAGACTTTAAAAACGTATTTTCAGTACATTTACACAGCTCCTTAAATATCAGCTGTACATATATCTCACAACAGTTATGAAAATTAGTATGACATAAGCATGACCCTCTTTGGATACATATTATGAAAGCAATGTGTTGGGTTTAGTGAGTTTGTCAGGCCTATCAGGAGTTACTGACACAGAGTAGTGAACCCTTTGCCCATTGGCGCCAATGGACTTCTGTGTCATGTTCACATCTCTGCATCCAGCTGGGGAATGTGTATGTGGGGGCAGAAAGGTACCAGTTCATTTTACTCCCAGCTTAGTACCCACTCCTGCATAAGCCAAAGACTGAAAGATTTGTTTCCTCCCTTTCCCTCTTCCCTCCCTCCCCCGTTCTCTTACATATTGTATATTATGAAGCCACTTAAGGCTAAATTGTGTCACTTTGGCCTCTGCCCAAAGGTAGAGTAGGTGCAGAGGTTTATTGCCCTAGCAGGAGCTCCTTAGAGGCATTGTGCCTGACATGTCTTCTCTGGGAGTGTGGGCCAGCTCAGCTCCTGATTAAACCCTTTGAAAACATACAGTGAGCATCCCACCCATCCCCCTGCTGACTTGGCTCTGTTGAGCAGTGGCAAGGAGGCATGGCAATAGCTGCAGGTGATGGTGGATTGGCACTATCTTTGTACTTTTGATTGCCTGTACAAAAGGGAGAGAGGACGGGAAGCTCAGTCTCTCTGTTCCCTTGCAAACTGGCACAACATTAGTCACCTCAGTAGTCCACACTTAGTTTTTGGAGAACCTTAAAACTTGTTGAGTGTTTTGATAATTGAAGAAGATAAACTTTATATTTAAATTTCAAACTGTATATGCACACTGGCAAATGATCTTCTCCAATAGCACCAAGCAGAACAGAAGCAATGTTGATGTTTGCTGCGTAGAACCCAGTTTAAGCAAAGATAACAGGTCTGTTTGTGACCTGTGAACATGTGGTCCCCTGGATGAGCAGTACATACGTCTTGAGGGCTATGCAGTATGTTTAGCCAGCATGTCTTCTGAAGCAAGCACTGAAGTTTTTCCAAACAGATGCCAGAAAAATGAACATAAGAACGGCCGTACCGAGTCAGACCAAAAGTCCATCTAGCCCAGTATCTATCTACTGACAGTGGCCAATGCCAGGTGCCTCAGAGGGAGTGAACCTAACAGGCAATGAGCAAGTGATCACTCTCCTGCCATCCATCTCCATCCTCTGACAAACAGAGGCTAGGGACACTGTTCCTTACCCATCCTGGCTAATAGCCATTTATGGACTTAACCACCATGAATTTATCCAGTTCTCTTTTAAACGCTGTTATAGTCCTAGCCTTCACAACTTCCTCAGGTACGGAGTTCCACAAGTTGACTGTGTGCTGCGTGAAGAACTTCCTTTTATTTGTTTTAAACCTGCTGCCTATTAATTTCATTTGATGACCCCTAGTTCTTGTATTATGGGAATAAGTAAATAACTATTCCTTATCCACTTTCTCTACACCACTCGTGATTTTATATACCTCTGTCATATCCCCCCATTAGTCTCCTCTTTTCCAAGCTGAAGAGTCCTAACCTCTTTAATCTTTCCTCTGTCTATCCACTCCAAACCCGTAATCATTTTAGTTGCCCTTTTCTGAACTTTTTCTAGTGCCAGTATATCTTTTCTGAGGTGAGGAGACCACATCTGTACACAGTAGTCGAGATGTGGGTGTACCATGGATTTATATAAGGGCAATAATATATTCTCAGTCTTATTCTCTGTCCCCTTTTTAATGATTCCTAACATCCTGTTTGCTTTTTTGACCGCCTCTGCACACTGTAGACATCTTCAGAGAACTGTCCACGATGACTCCAAGATCTTTTTCCTGACTCATTGTAGCTAAATTAGCCCCCATTATATTGTATGTATAGTTGGGGTTGTATGTGTTCAGTTTGTGTGTCTCAGGGCTGGTCTACACTAACTCTGTAGCTTGACCTTACATAACTGAAGTCAGGTACATAATTGAAGTCCATGTAACTTAGATAGACTTACAGTGGTGTCTACACCATGCCATGTTGACGGGAGATTCTCTCCCGCCAACTTACCTTCTGCTTCTCAGGGACATGGAGTACAGATGTTGACGGGAGAGTGCTTTGCCATCGACTTAGCTTGTCTTCACCAGACCTGCTAAATTGACACCTCTGCATCGATCACAGCAGTGCTGATTTAGCCAGAAGAGTAGACAAGCCCTTAGTGCCCGATTATATACATGGAGGTATAAGCGTGTGCGATGATGGTGTCTTAGAAAGCAGACAACAGCAGCAGTTTGAGCACACAGTAGCGAACATTTTAAAAAAAATTGTCCAGGAACTATTCTCTATAAAGTTAAGGGCCGACATGGGATTTACATGATTTTTAATACAACTGTCTTATAATTATCAATGCCTCATATCAGCATCCTGAAATGTATATATTGATCTGAACCTATAGGGACTCTTTGATCCCCTGTCCCCAAACTCTCCCTCTCAAGATCATGTAATTTCCTTCATGAGAGAAGCAGGCCCAATGACTTGAAATGCCTCTTTTCACATGTGCTGGGGAGAACAGTAGACCCTCTTCCTCCTCAGACAGATTCAGGGGCCATTGTGCTCTCACTCTCTGCTGGAGGATGGTGGATCTCCATGTTTTTCATCTGTTTTCCCCCAGATCATAGACCTTAAGGCTAGAAGGGACCATTATGACAGTCTAGTCTGGCTATCTGTATAACACAGGCCATAGGTCTTCACCCAATAATGTCTGGATCTAGCTCATAACTTCTGATTGAACTAGAGCATATCTAGTTCTTCCTTGGCAGGACATTTAAAGAGTTCAAGTGATGGAAAATCCACCGCATACCTAGGTAAGTTGCTCCAGTGGTTAATTATATTAACTGTTAAAAATTTGTGCCTTATTTCCAGTTTGACTTTATCTAACATCAACTTCCAGCCATTGGATCTTGTTATGCCTTTGTCTGGTAGACTGCAGAGCTCTCTACTATCAAAAAACCTTCTTATTTTCTAGCTACTAACAGACTATAATCAACTCACTTCTTAACCTTCTTTTTGAAAAACTAAATAGATTGAGTTTCTAGACCTTGAGTCATTCTTGTCTCTTTTTTTTCTAAACCGCTTTAAAATTTCTAACATCTTTTTTAAAACCTGGATACCAGATACAGTATTGCAATTATGGTCTCACCAATGCTGAATACAAAGGTAATACCCCCTCCTGACACATACTGGGTTGGATTGTCCTCTGTTTATACAGCCCAGGATTACATTAGCTCTCTTAATCACAGCATCTCAGTAGGAATTTGTTTATAGTTGGTTATCCACCGTGACCTCTAAGTCCTTTTCAGAGTCACTTTTCTTCAGGATACTGGCCCATTTCCTGTAAATGTGACCTACATTCTTTGCTCTTAGATGAATGACCTTGCAATTGGTTGTATTAAAATGCACATTGTTTGAATGAGACCAGTTTACCCAGCAATCCAGATCACTCTGTATAGTTGACCTGTGCTTATCATTATTAACCAATCTTTGCATCATTTGCAAACTACCAGCAACGATTTTATATTTTCTTCCAGATAATGTGTAAAACTATTGATAACTTTGGGTCCAGAACAGATCCCTATGGCATTGCACTAGAAACATGACCTTTTGATAATGACTTTTCATTAACAATAGAATTTTTAGATCAATTAATTTTAATCCATCTACATTAATTTTTCATAGTGTTGATTTTTAAATTAGAATATCATATGATTCAAAGTCAAATGCCCTACAGAAGTCTAAGTATATTATGTCAGTGGTTTGAGCATTGGCCTGCTAAACCCATGAGTTCAATCCTTGAGGGGGCCACTTAGGGATCTGGTCCTGCTAGTGAAGGCAGGGGTCTAGACTCTATGACCTTTCAGGGTCCCTTCCAGTTCTATGAGATAGGTATATCTCCATATAATTATTATTATTATTATTATTATTATTATTATTATTCAACTCTGAACCCTTAGTATTTGTAAGACTATATAAAAATAAAATGAATGCATTCATCATATGGGCACTCTAGGAGTTATGGTGTCTGTTAACTATTCTTGGGGCAGTCTCTCTAGAGATCCCAGCTTTCTCCTAGCAGGTCTCCCTCTAGTCCTTTCCAGTTAGCCCAGTCCATTTACTTGACCTAAAATGAATCAATCAGCCTGTAATGGGCAGCCTAGAGGGCCGGGCAGCCTTGTGGTTAAAGAGTGTGACTCCCAGCCCCCTGCTTGGTTGTGGGGTCTATGTCTTTAAGCCTAGGGAAGAGGTAGAGGGTCCCAGACCCTCACTTTTTTATTGTATCCCAGAGCAGAGCCTTGTGTTTGTGAACCCCTGAACAGGGGAAGCCCTACTGGCAGGCTAAATTCTGTGCCCTGGGCTACTTCCTACCAGTAGGTTCAGTTTGTGGCATGGCCTCTCTTGTCTGCTTAGCTGGGCAACCTGCTTCCCATAGGGTCCTTTTCATGGATCTTGAGCAGTATCATCTTGGTCCCAGGCTCCTTCAGGTGGCAGCTGCAAATTGGGGGGGGGGGGGGCTGAACTCACAATGTCCCGGGGCTTCACCCACTCCATTGCCTCTGGAGCTGCAGGCTCCTAGGTCTCCTCCCACACTCCCCCTTGGCTGCGGAGCCAGTGCTTACTCCCATGTGGCTGCCTTGGTGGGCATGTTAGTGTTCCTTCCCCTTTTAGAGAGCCAGCTAGCTCCTGCCCCTTAACCAGTCAGCCTCAAACTGAACCAGGCTTTTTCCTTTTCTCATCCCTCCAGGCATGGCATTGGCTGCAGGTATAACAGCGTGGGGCTACCTGGGCCCAGAGGCTGTCTTTAACCCCGATGTGTTTGCTGGCTGCTGCTCTGCTTCATCACACAGCCCTTAAACTCCAGGGCTTGCAGTCTTCCTTTGTCTTCCTGTCAGTGTCTTAGAGGCAATCAGGTGCAGGGGTGTTAACCCCTTTGCTGTCCCCAGCCTTTGTACCTCCTTCTCTCGCTGTTCTTCCTTTATAGTTGGGCTTATTTTTCTTATTGGTCTCAGCTGTGGGTATGTCTCCATGATTGGCAGTTCCGGTGGTTATGCTGGGGCCTGAACAGATTGGTTGCCTGTAAGCAGGGAAGACTGTCCTCCCTCTTCTGCCTGTGCTCAGTATAGGGTTTATAAATCCCATTACAATGTCCCTAACTATCTGTTTCCTTGCTTTTGCGTGCCTAAATATTACAAATGGTGCAATTAGATGATTACAGGGTTTTCACTTAGCAACCTTAGCTTCTTTTTTCAAACGTTTTCGGTTTTGAATTTCTAAAGTGCTTGTCACTGTAGTATTAGAATACCACTGCGTGAGGAATCCATGCCGAGGCAGTCCTGTTGCTCTGTGGCATTGAACTAACCTGTACATGTTTCTTATGTGCACTTCTTTTATTCTGAGAAATGTTGTACTGACTAATTTATACTGCACTGATCACAGTGATTAGTGTTAACTTGTTATGTAGTTACTTTATTAAACCAAGGAAATGTATTAGTATTGATGAACTCCCTGCAAATATGCAGTTGCCTATGTTGTTGTTGTTGGCTGTTTTTGTTATTGATTCCTATTCAGAAAAGTACCCCTCTCTAGTAAATCACTTAAGCATGTGATTAACTTGAATTAAAGTCAATGAGATTTAAGCATATGCTTAAAATAAAGCATGTGTTTAAGTGTTTTCCTGAATCTGGGCAATTACTTGTATTATGGGGGACCTAACCAAGATCAGGATCCCAAAAGCACCATATAAATGCATAATAAGAGATAATTCCTGCTTCAGAGAATTTAGGATCTGAATAAGACAGTGGTGACCACATGCAGAAATCCTTTTTTTCCTATCATCCAGATTACATGGCCATCTGGATGTGCTAAATTTCCTGACTAGAAAGATACATATGAGTAAATAAAATATTGATGAGCAGGAACCTAAATCTCCATGAGCTAGAGTAGTAAGGAGCCCTGATGTTATTCCTGGCCTCACACAGAGAATACTCTGCCAACATTCCAGTCAGATGGCTGAAATGTTATTTTTATCTTTAGTTGGGGAAATTAATTGGCAGAGATGTAAAATCACCATGGAGTTCTAAGCAATGATTTGCTTCCACTGCAGGCAGGCTGGTATACCATGTCAATAATACAATGTTGAATGAAGTCAAACTACAGTATTGGAAAGAAGTGAACCGCATCTTGAATTTTTGTTTTTGACAAAAGCAGGGAGAAATAAAAAACCAAACCAAAACTCATTTTATTTATATAATCAAATCTAAATATGTTGAGGCATTCCAGCTCACTAACAAAACTAATGTGGACCATTTCCTCTTGGCTGCAGTACCATTGCTTTCTATAATTACATAGACATGTTAATGCTTCCAGAACAAGTGTTTTTTTAATGCTCGTTCCTTGGTATATATTGTAAAATATTCCATGGCATGCATCATAAACTGTTCTGTGGTCAAACTTCTAATGCACATTCAAAGTTGCCAGGTTTGGTTTGGTAGTCTGGAGCAGTAAGCACTGAGGTTAGCCCCAATCTGAAGAATTACAGTTGAGTTTTCACAATGGAGAGTGGCTCTTTTAAATTGAGTGGTGGACTCCTGTCTTTTACCCTTTTAATTTGTTTTCTTAAGTTCTTGTAGAACAAAGGTACTGTCAAACTAATTTTGTATCTATACTTCACGTACTGTACCCTAAATAGCTTTATAATGAGTGAACAGTTTCTGGCAATTATATCACCACTGGGTTCAGTATTGCTAAATGGAACGAGGATTGGTTAATGAAAAGTTGGACAAATTAGCATTTCCAGAAAAATTGAAGGAGGAAAAAAGAACCCCTTGCTTTGGAGGCAATCCTACATTCTTTAAAAGCAGCAAAGAGTCCTGTGGCACCTTATAGACTAACAGACGTATTGGAGCATGAGCTTTCATGGGTGAATACCCACTTCGTCGGATGCATCTGTTAGTCTGTAAGGTGTCACAGGATTCTTTGCTGCTTTTACAGATCCAGACTAACACGGCTTCCCCTCTGATACCCTACATTCTTTATGCTCCCAAAAAGCCAGCTGACAACTTCAGTGGGAATTTTGGGTTAAAGAAGTGCAGCATTGGCAGTGATGAGCTGCCAAAATCTTAACAACCGGTTCCCTATCGGGTCTTCGGCGGCACTTTGGCAGTGGGTCCTTCACTTGCTCCGGGTCTTCGGCGGCACTTCAGCGGTGGGTCCTTCAGTGCTGCGGAAGACCCGGAGCGAGTGAAGGACCTGTCGCCCAAGTGCCGCCGAAGACTTGGAGCACCACCTGGTGAGTGCAAGCCCCAAGTGCTTTTTACATTTTTTTTCTTTTTTTTTAGTCATCCCTGCTGGGGCCCCATCGAAATCAGGCTCTGCACTTCCTAAAGCTTGCCCCTTATCCAGCCCCTCCTCCCAGCCCCGGCCCGGCCCCCTTACCGTGCTGCTCAGGGCAGCATGTAAGGATGCTGCGCGGCCCACTGGAGCTCACAGCCCCCCATCCCCTTACCTTGCTGCTCAAAACGACAGGAGCTGCAGAGCTGCTCAGAGCACTGGCGCCGGCGGCGCAGCACACTGTAACTCTGCGATGGGAGAGAAGCGAGGCAGGGGCCAGGGGAGCCTCCCTAGCTGGGAGCTCAGGCGGGCCGGGGACAGGACGGTCCCATGGGCCAGATGTGGCCCGCGAACCAGAGTTGTTTGCCCACGTGCCTGCCCATTTAAAAGCCGGCTCTACACCAGCTTCTAAATTTAACAGCCGGTTCTTGTGAACTGGTGGGAACCAGCTCGAGCTCACCACTGAGCGTTGGGCCCTTTACAGTTATGTGCCAGACATATTAAGTTTTCCCAAAATAACCGTGATTCATGCCAACAGTTTTAAACAAGCCCTTAAACGTGTACATTCTTCTTTGAGTGATGGCTCTATTGTTTTCCACACCATGCACACCATACTCCTTGTGGAGTTGGACATTTTGAAAATATCGTCTGTTGGTCCACACGTGTGCTCTAACTTGCCACAAGTGGAGGCACTATGGACAACTGCACAACACAAGGGACATGGCCACCTCAAGAATCCAGGAGGCACATCAATATTCTGGAACTTGGAGCAGTAAGGAAGGCCTGTGAGTTCTTTCTTCCACTCATTTGCTCCCATCATGTCCTGATTATGTCAGACAACATGACCACTGTTTTCTACATCAACAAACGCGGGGGAGCGAACACACTGCCCCAGGCACATTAGTAGTCAGTCTTTAAAACTGGTGCATCAGCAAACAGTTGCTAGCTGCAGCCTACCTTCTCGGGACTCAGACTGTGCTCGCGGACTCACTCAGTAGGCACTTTGCAATCAACTTCAAGTGGGAACTTCATGACAGAGTACTACAGGACCTCTTCATGCAGTGGGGAACCCCAACTAGAGACCTGTTTGCTTCTCAGGCCAACAGATGGATGTTGCTGCAGGGGAACCCTCAGTTACTGCTCTCAGGGTGATGGTCTTCTTCTCTCCTGGTCAGATCAGCTCAGCTGTGCTTTCCCACTCCCACTACTGCGCCTACCTCGAGAGCTACACAAGATCCAAATGAGACAAAGTGATGGTCATCCTGATCACCCCCTTTTGTCCCAGACAGTTCTGGTTCCCCAACCTACTGCACGTCATCCCGTCCACCGATTTACCATTCTGAACTTCCCCGGTCTTCTGACCCAGTGCAACGTCAGAATCAAACATCCCAATCCAGGACCGCGCCTTCTCAAACTATGGTATTTGGATGTGCATCAAGCTTACAATGGGCACATTCCTCAGCTGTAGAGAACATTCTCTCTAACAGCAGGAAAGACTCCACTAGGTAATGTTACCGGGCTAATGCTTTTCCTCTTGGGCACAACAAAAATGTGTTATACTGGAAACTACAGAAATTCCTCTCATCAGGGACTACATTCTATCTTTGAAGACATCAGGTCTCACTCTCAGCTCTTTGGGGGTTCACCTCATGGCAATTAGCATGTTCCATCCTCCATTTTACGCACCTGTTAACTGCTAGATTTTAGAAAGGCCTCCTAAGAATCTTCCCACCTCTCCAAAAGATCATGCCCCAGTGGGATCGGAATCTGAGGGTACGTCTACACTACGGGATTATTCCGATTTTACATAAACCGGTTTTGTAAAACAGATTGTATAAAGTTGAGTGCATGCGGCCACACTAAGCACATTAATTCGGCAGTGTGCGTCCATGGTCCGAGGCTAGCGTCAATTTCCGGAGTGTTGCACTGTGGGTAGCTATTCCTTAGCTATCCCATAGTTTCCGCAGTCTCCCCCGCCCCTTGGAATTCTGGTTTGAGAATCATTGTCACGGATGGTTCTGGGTAAATGTCGTCACTCATTCCTTCCTCCGGGAAAACAACGGCAGACAATCATTTTGCGCCCTTTTTCCCTGGATTGCCCTGGCAGACACCATACCACGGCAACCATGGAGCCCGTTCAGCTTTTTTTTTTTACTGTCACCATATGTGTACTGGATGCTGCTGAGAGAGGCATTGCTGCAGCGCTACACAGCAGCATTCATTTGCTTTTGCATGATAGCAGAGATGATTATCAGTCATTCTGTACCATCTGCTGCCATTGTAAATTGGCAATAAGATGACGGTTATCTGTCGTTCTGTACTGTCTGCTGCTATCATGGGTGCCCCTGGCTGAGGTCGGCTGGGGGCGCAAAGGCAAAAATGAGAATGACTCCCTGAGTCAATTCCTCCTTTATGGTTTCTAAAAATAGAGTCAGTCCTGCCTAGAATATGGGGCAAGTGTACTAAAGAACCAGTGTATCAGAGAGCACAGCTGTTCCATGTCAGATCCCGCAGAAATGATGAGCTGCATGCCATTCACGGTGGGTGCCCCTGCAACAACCCCACCCGTTGCTTCCCTCCTCCCCCAACCTTCCTGGGCTACCATAGCAGTGTCCCCCCCATTTGTGTCATGAAGTTGTAAAGAATGCAGGAATAAGAAACAGTGACTTGTTAGTGAGATTAAATGAGGGAGAGGCAGCCTCCCGCTGCTATGACAGTCCAGGCAGGACATTAAGCGGTGCGGGGGAGAGGAGCCCAGCATCCCGCTGCTATGATAGTCCAGGCAGTACAGAATCTTTTCTTTACACAGGAAAGGGAGGGGGCTGATGGAGCTCAGCCCCCAGTTGCTATGATGAGGACAGTTACCAGCCGTTCTGTACCATCTACTGGGAATGACCGGGAATCATTCCTATTTTTACCCAGGTGCCCCCGGCCAGCCTCACCTGAGGCCAGCCAGGAGCACGCACGGGCTCATGACAAGGACGGCTAGCAGTCCTACTGCACCATCTGCCACCAGGGAGGGGAGAGGAGCGGATACTGCTCTTCACTGCTGCAGCATCGCGTCTACCACCAGCGTTCAGTAGACATAGGGTGACATTGAAAAAAGTCAAGAAACGATTTCTTTCCCTTTTCTTTCACATGGTGGGGGGAGGGAGTAAATTGACGAGCTATATCCTGAACCATGCCGGACAATGTGTTTGAACCTACAGGCACTGGAAGCTCAGCCAAGAATGCAAATACTTTTCGGAGACTGCTGTGGACTGTGGGATAGCTGGAGTCCTCAGTACCCCCTCCCTCCCTCCATGAGCGTCCATTTGATTCTTTGGCTTTCCGTTACGTTTGTCACGCAGCACTGTGTAGCCTGGAGATTTTTTTCAAATGCTTTGGCATTTCGTCTTCTGTAACGGAGCTCTGATAGAACTGATTTGTCTCCCCATACAGCAATCAGATCCAGTATCTCCCATACAGTCCATGCTGGAGCTCTTTTTGGATTTGGGACTGCATCACCATCCGTGCTCATCAGAACTCCACGCTGGGCAAACAGGAAATGTAATTCAAAAGTTCGTGGGGCTTTTCCTGTTTAGCTGGCCTCTGCATCCGAGTTCAGATTGCTGTCCAGAGCAGTCACAGTCGTGCACTGTGGGATACTGCCTGGAGGCCAATACCGTCGATTTGCGGCCATACTAACCCTAATCCGATATGGTAATACCGATTTTAGCGCTACTCCTCTCGTTGGGGAGGAGTACAGAAACCAATTTAAAGAGCCCTTTATATCGATATAAAGGACCTCGTAGTGTGGACGGGTGCGCCGATAAATCGGTTTAACGCTGCTAAAATCGGTGTAGACCAGGCCTGATACTCTCAGTACTAACAATCTCCCCTCTTCAACCCATTGGTGACCTGTTCTCTTTTCCTCTCTCCATGAAGGTTTCCTTTCTTGTAGCCAGCCCTTCAGCAAGAAGGGATGATGGACTCGGTGCTATGATGGCAGATCCACCATTTATCATATTCCACAAGGATAAAGTTTCTTTATGCCCAGAATTTTTACCAAAGTGGTCTCAGTTTCATCTTAACCAATCCATTCACTTACCTGTTTTCTTCCCGAAACCACATGCCCCTGCAAAAGAACACAGACTCCATTCCCTCGATGTTCAGTGAGTCTTGGCCTTTTACCTACAGAGACCCAAAACAATCAGGAAGTCCCCCAGACTGTTTATTGTGGTAGCAGAGAGAATCAAAGGACATGCAGTCTCCACCTGGAGAATTTCAAATAGATTTCCAGCTGCATTAAACTCTACTACCTGCTGTAAAACCTACCTCCTGGCACTGGGATGCAGGCTCACTCCAATAGAGTTCAAGCAGTGACCACAGTATATCTTCAAGATGTGTCTTCCAGACATATGTAGAGCAGGTGTATGGAGTTCTGTCCACACATTTGCAACACATTATGCCTTGGTGCAGGACTCGATGGTGAGTGCCTGCTTTGGTACAGCGGTTCTCCACAAAATCCTTCCATCCTCATCCTCACCTCCTCCTACTGAGGTACCACTTGTCAATCATCCACATTGTAATACAACAGGGACCATCACTCAAAGAAGAAGAGGAGGTTAGTTACCTGTAATTGAAGGTTCTTTGAGACGTATGGTCCCTATGTGCATTCCACTACCTGCCCTCATTCCCCTTTGCTTCGGATCTGTCAGATCCACATTTGAGAAGGAACTGGAGATGAGGTCGGTCTGCCCCACCTTTTATCGTCTCAGATGGAAACACTAGGCGAGTCAGGGTGGAGGCGCAGACCAACAGACACTGATTCAAATTCTTTGACTCCAAGTGCATGATGCACATGCATATCAACAGTGGAATACAGATAGGGACACCCATCTTCAAGAACCTCCATTTACAGGTAAGTAACCTTCTCTTTTTTGATTGAAATTTCAGGTATCAAAAGCAGTTCTTCATAGTGACCTCTATGACTTTACAAACTATCTGCCAGAGATCAGTGTGGGTATCTTGACTTGTATTTTTTCAGATGGTATTTCAAATATTGTAATAAAAGAAAATACGTGTTTACATAGGTTTTTAGGTAATTTCACTGTACGTGTATTTTTCTGTTTATTTTAGCCTGAACTGGATTAGGTGCAGATAAATACATTGCATACAGGGCTAAGTTGCCTTGAGGGTATATTTTTCCTATCAGCAGGATACTATGACCTCTGCATAATGAGCTTATGTTTCAGGACTGATAAACCATCCTTGAATAATTGTCCACAGCTCTTGTTATGTTTTTTGATGGTCTAATTCATCTGGACTTTCAGCAGCCACTGCATATGAGAACAGGATAAAAATATGATCTATTTATCTAATATTTTGAAAGCAAGATTTAGTCCATATGTGAAAATCTGCATAGCATGTCTCAGGTTAAGGAGTTTTTGCTACATCTTGAGGTCTCAGATTACTTGCCTTTCTGGGAATGAATTTCTGGATGGTTTCAGATTCAAAACTGTGAAAATAGTGCGAGTAGGCTCATCTAATATCCATATGTCCTTATGTCATAATGTCAATCTTGGAGGTCTGGGAAGCTGGATGTCTCTCTTTTCAGGCGTAATTGAGATGTTATTAGATATACATATTCATATTGTTTTGAAAAGCTGGCAATGAAGCCTCTGTCACAAAGTCCTCTTTGCTCAATGCATATGTGTTTAGGAATTACCTACTGATTTCTAGCCTGCCATTTTTAGCTAAAGCTCTGGAGAAGGTCCTAGCAATACAGTTAAGGTAACACTTACATAGCACTGATTATCCATTTCAGTCTGTTTCAGATGAACACAATATTGAGACTGGGAAAATTTGAATTTGTCATTCTTACCTGATGCAAATACAGACACTACTGGGCGAGGTTCTGTAGGGTGCATTATGCAGGAGATCAGACTAGATGAACATAATTCTGGCCTCAAAATCTATTAATTAACCTTATGTCACTGGATGAATTCTCATTGGGTCCTGATGGGATTATGTGAAAAGTTTTGCATTGGCTAGTATTGGCTCAGATGTTCTAAAATTCTTCCATGCTGCCTGTAGGAGAGCTTTGTGAAAGATTTGGGTTAGGTTATCCCCAGCTATCAGATTACAAATTTATGATCTCATCATGTTTCAAAGACATTAAATTGTCTTGGCAGTGCTGTCATAGAAATCAGACTGGAAGGCTGTAAACTGGATGAGATTGAAGTGAGACTAAAATCTTGCTGGTGGCATTAAAGAGAGAAGGAGACATTTTGATAGGTCTTCCAACCTTTGATGGTGAATCACTTCAAAGGGCTAGAGTTTAGGAGTAGCTCTTGATTGGGGCTGATGATCAAGTATCAGGAGTGGTCAGGGCTGATTTTTATCATCTTAAAAATATCTCCAGAGTGCTCTCATACTGCTAACATGCTCATCTGACAAGATGTGACGCACAAGTTGACTATTGTAATGCTGTCTACCATGAGGCTACCCAAAAGGCTGATTTACTACCTGCAGGTAGTACAGAATGTCACAGCTTGAATACAGTTGAGAATGGAGAAAGGGGCAGTACCTTCCTACTACTATGTTCCCTTCACTGCCTGCCTTTGTGCATATGGAGTGAATATAACACTGATTTTTGTCTTATAATGCCCTTAAGAGACGGGGTTCTGAATGCCTTTCTGAGCTTCTCTCTGTGTACCATCTATGGGAGTTCTTTCAAACCCAAAGAGTTTGTTTGCAGCTTTCAGAGCTCCTTGTACCATTGCTATAGTGTTGGAGCTGGGGAATGTACTGTTTTTATTTATTTATTTATTTATTTATTTTGCTTAAGGATGACAACAGTACTAATCTTTTTTTTTTTTAAATCAAGTTTCAAAACCATTTTGTCTCCCAAGCCCTTTACACAGCACTATGAACTTCATTTGTGGCCTGTGATTAATTGTTTTGTTCCTGCACCTTTGTATTCATTTACCATAGCTTCTATTTTATTGTTAGACACCTTGGATAGTTTAATAGGAAGAGTTGTATGAATAAAACCATTAGAAGAGCAATTAAATATTAAACTATTTTGGAAAATGTTTTCAACTAGAAAGGAGAACTTAAAAAAAATGTATCCCCATTTCAGATCTAGAAAGTTCCACGTATGGAATATGAAACTTACACATTTAGTATTAATTTTAAGACATTGTTAAAGTCGCGTTCTCTTTCTTTCTGTAGCCCAGCGTCTTCCACAATTCTTGACGTCTGGGCTGCTCTCCTCGATCTGTGGCTTCTCTGAGGCAGATCAGTGTTTTGGGGCCTCCGCTCTGGTCACACCCTCTCTGCTCCTGCTTGCAGACAGTTTTGTCTGTCTGCATGTCAGCATGAGGACAATAGTTTGAAGGCTCCTGCCTTCATCTGCCTAAGGGTTGTTGTGTTTTTGTTCAAATTTGGGGCAAGTGGTAAGCAGTCATCTCCCTCCCAGTCCCTCTTCCCCCTGTGCCAGCTTTAGCTGGTTGTTGGAATCCCTGGAGCCTCAGCTGCAGTGCCTCCCCATTTGTACCTCTGCATCTTCATGTATGGCAGAGCAGTCTAAAAACCCCTGAGTGAAATCCAAAAGGTGCTCCATCCATGAGACTGCCCTTGTCATGGTATCTTTCCCCAATCTGAACCTTAGAGTCCAAAAAATGGGGTACCAGCATGAATTCCTCTAAGCTTAATTACCAGCTTAGATCTGATACACTGCCACCACCCAAAAATATATAGTGTTTTGGGGCACTTTGGTCCCCCTAAAAACCTTCCCTGGGGACCCCAAGACCCAAATTCCTTGAGTCTTACAACAAAGGGGAATAAACCATTCCCCCCCACCTTCTCCTTTCTTCCTCCCAGATCTTTGCCGCCCTGGGTACACTAGGAGATCACTGTGATTCAAACTTCTTGAATCACAACACAGAGAAATCAGGTTTCTCCTCCCCCTTCTCCCCCCACCCCAGGTTTTTCTTCCCTGGGCTCCTGGAGAGAGAGACAGATTCAAGCTCCGTGAATCTAAAACAAAGGGATTCCACCCTTCTCCCCTCCCTGTTAAGTACAGACTCATTCCTTTGCCTTAACAAGGGGGAAAAATTAATCAAATCTTAAAGAGAAAAACGTTTAATAAAAGAAAAGAGAATAAAGAAAAGCACTGTAAATTCAAGATGGAATATTACAGGGTCTTTCAGCTTATAGAAACTGGAGAAAAGCCTCCTCCAGCAGAAATACAATTTAAAATACTTCCAACCAAATACACATTAGAACTCTTCCAGCCAGATACACATTTGCAAATAAAGAAAACCAATTAAAAAGACTAAACCGCCTTTCTACTTGCACTTACTACTTGAATAGAAAATAAGAGCCTGTAGTATGTCCGGTCACTCTCAGATCCCAGAGAGAACAACACAAAACCCCAAAAAACAAACAAAGGCTTCCCTCCACCGAGATTTGAAAGTATCTTGTTTCCTGATTGGTCCTCTGGTCATGTGTCCGGTTCACTGTTTGTTAACCCTTTACAGGTAAAAGAGACATTAACCCTTAAGTATCTGTTTATGACAGCCCTCCCAGGTTCAGCGGACAGTGAGTCGTGCCCAGCCTTCACCTAGTCTTCATCCCTCACTCTGTTAGGTCCGAAGGCTATAAGTCAGATAGGCATGCAGGATCGTCTACCCACCAGAGCAGACATGACTGACGTGGGAACAATGAACCAGGAGTCTGTGGGTGGAGCAGAGAGAGGTTTCAAGGACCAGGAGAATGTTGGTCAGTCGAGTAAGCCCCAAGGGCCCCTGGAAAACAGGGCAGACTGGCAGGGTCACAAATCCCTTCCAAGTCCTAAAATGGGAAAAGAAACAGAGTTCATAAACACCTCCCTCCTTCCCAATTTAACCAGGAGGGCCCTGAAAGCATTCTCCCCGCCCCCCCCCCACCAGTCCATGAGGAAATAGAACCCAGCAAGTAAGGACTCAGAAAGAGATCTTGTAAGAGGATTTCAGGGGCTCAGCAAAGCTAGCTGCAAAAGCCCTCACCAGATCCATGACGGAGTTCATACACTCTCTAAGCAAGCAAAAAAACCCCTCAAATATCAAAGAAAGCAAGAAAGAGGAAGAAAATGCAAAAAAATTTGTAGGAAGTCTGAGTCCTCTAACTCAATGGTTCTCAACCTTTCCAGACTACTGTACCCCTTTCAGGAGTCGGATTTGTCTTGTGTACCCCAAGTTTCCCCTCAGTTAAAAACTGCTTGCTTACAGAATCAGATATAAAAATACAAAAGTGTCACAGCACACTATTACGGAACAATTGCTTACTTTCTCATTTTTACCATACAATTATAAAATAAATAGACTGGAATATAAATAGTGTATTTACATTGCAGTGTGATACTTGACCCTGTTTTTCACTTACAAGCCTTGTCTAAAGCCAAAGCCCTGCTGCCCGGGGCTGAAGCATGTAACTTAACTTCTTTGGGCCTCAGGCAGTTGCCCTGCTTGCCACCCCCTAATGCTGGCCCTGCACTTGCGTCCCCCCAAACCTATCCCATGATCCCCCTGGGGGCTGCAAACCCCAGGTTGAGAAACATTCATCTAGATGAGTTGATGTACCCCCTGGAAGACCTCTGAGTACTCCCTGCTCTAACTCATCTTCCTGTTCCACAGAGGATGGTGAATTGTCGGGTTCTGACTCCGACCAGGTGCAGGGAAAAACTCAGCAAAGATCTGAGAAATTTAAGACCATGTGCAACAAGGTTGTATCCCCTATTCAGATTCCACCCAAACAGAACACTGAGAGTTAGCCTCTGAGCAGGGGTGGCTCTAGATGTTTCGCTGCCCCAAGCACGGCGGCATGCCGCGGAGGGGCGCTCTGCCGGTTGCCAGTCCCGCGGCTCTGGTGGACCTCCCGCAGTCGTGCCTGCGGAGGATCCACTGGTCCTGCGGCTTCGGTGGACCTCCCGCAGGCATGCTTGGCGTGCTGGGGCCTGGAGACGCCCTTGCCTCTGAGCAAATGTCTTTCCTCAAAATCCTCTCCTGATGCTGTGATTACCCCATACTCCTCCTTCAAAGACATAACCAGGGATGAATCAGCCAGACAAGGGCAAGCACATTAACAAAAATGATCTCAGGTTCTATAGGATACAGGAGCCAAAGGTTCTGATTACGGAAATACCAAAGGTTGATTCTGCTGTAGTGTCCCTGGCTAAAGATGTGGTTATCCTCTGAGAAAGGAGAGTTCTATCCAGAGGACCCACAAATAGAAAAATGGAGGCCACTCTCAAAAAAGACGTTGAGGCCTCCACAGCCTCTCTTAGGGTGGCCCTCAGAACTGCTTATTTGAAGATCTCAGAGCCCTCAAGAATAGAGATTATTCTGACTTTGGCTCTAATTTAAAGAAAATTTTCCTGGCTGCAGCGTTCATTGCTGATACCTCAGTGGATGTGATAAGTAGGGCTCTACCAAATTCACAGTCCATTTTGGTCAATTTTATGGTCATAGGATTTTAAAAGTCATAAATTTCATGATTTCACATATTTAAATCTGAAATTTCATAATGTTGTAACTGTAGGGGTCCTGCTCCAAAAGGAAGTAGTGGGGAGATCGCAAGGTTATTGTAAGGGGGTCGCAGTATTGCCACCCTTACTTCTCTTAAGAGCTGGGCCCTTGACTAGCAGCCGCCAATCTCCAGCGAGCCAGCTCTGAAGGCAGCACAGAAGTAAGGGTGGCAATACCATGACCTTCCTACAATAACCCTGTGGTTCCCCCCTGCCACAGCCCTTTTTTTGGTCAGGACCCCCAGTTTGAGAAACACTTGTCTCTCCCGTTAAATCTGTATAGTATAGAGTAAAAGCACACAACAGACCAGATTTCACAGGGGAGACCAGATTTCACTTTTTGTGACGCGTTTTTCATGGCCATGAATTTGGTAGAGGGCTCAATTGATAAGGTTCTCAGCCAAAGCCATGGCCTCCTGCTTAGTGACCAGGCGCATCCTATGGGTCTGTCCCTAGAAAGTGGATAGTCACTCAAAGCAGGTGCTGTACTCTGCCAAATTCACAGGAGTCCTGCTTTTCAGAGAGAAGCTAAACGTGGTAGTGGTTTAGGGTGCTGCAAAATCTAAACAATCCCTTCTGACGGCACACCATGCCTTTAGGAGAGAGTACAGGCTGGCCTTTAGACAAAGATGTTCCTTTCGGCCCTCATCCTTACAGAAAGACCAGCGAAGAGACAAGAAGTTCTTCAGAACAGCAGCTCTCAATCAGGGGTCTGAGCCCCTCTGAGGGGGGACACATGCAGGTTTCAGGGGTTCGTCAAGCAGGGCTAGTCTCACTGGGGCCCAAGGCAGAAAGCCGAAGTCCTGCTGCCCTAGGCCCTGCTACTCAGGGCTGAAGCTGAAACCTGAGCAACTTAGCTTCATGGGGCCCTGCTTGCTCTCCCTAATACCAACCCTGGCTTTTATATGCAGAAAAACAGTTGTTGTGGCACAGGTGGGTTGTGGAGTTTTTATAGCATGTCGGAGGGGCCTCAGAAAGAAAAAGGTTGAGAACCCTGCTCCAGAGGAATGCCATGGAACCATGGCTTGGAAAGAAAGTCCCGAGAGAACTCTGCCACTCCCAAGCTCTCTTTATGACAAAGACTATATAGATCTCCACCTGGAGCTGAAGCTTGAGGGTAGTATTTCCCAGAGGAATGGGTTGCTTCGAACACAGATTAATGGGTCGGGGAGATAGTGAGTCAGGGATACTCCTTTGAGTTACTGACCTCATGCCATCCATTTTTTTCATCCAGTCCCCTATCTCAAACAATTTCATTGGGCACAGTCTAATATTTCTCAGCACTAGGATATGGGACTAATAGAGAGTGTTCCCTCAGAAGAAAGATTCTTAGGATTCTGTTCCATCTTCTTTGTCATTCAGAAGTGTACAGTGGGAATCTGAGCCTCTCTAGATCTCAAAAGGCTCAACAAGTAGATGAAGAAAACTGTGTTCTGGATGGAGACCCTAATCTCTACAGTTTCATCCCTGTCTAAAGGGTACTTTCTGACTTCAGTTGATCTGACAGATAGATACCTCCACATACCAATGAGACCATGCCATAGCTGGTCCCTCTTTGAGTGCTCTATGTGTATTCCACGTGTGTATGCGTGCCACATGCTTGAGCTTGGAAATTCTAACAAGCACTGATCATTGGCCCATGCATATGCAGTAGTTTACTTCATTCTCCAGATTACTATCATTATCTGGTCAGTTCCTCCTTTTGGCCTTATTGGAGCCCCTGTTACCCCTATGGGAGATGCCCCAGATCCATCCATGAATCTTACCACACTGCTTCTGCTCAGCACCCACCGGATCCAACGGAGTATGAGGAGGAGGACATGGCCTGTATCCACAGGTACCGGTAGGTGTCTCATGTTTGCATCTGAATGAAGCAGGCACTCCATCCTCACCATCTCCACCGGACGACTATAGGGAGTACCAGGAGCTGCTTCAGAGAATTGCCAGTGACCTCCAATACCACTGGAGGAGGTCCGAACATTGGCTCCTGGATAGTCTCACAGACTTTATGGTCAGAAGGAACCATCGTGATCATGTAGTCTCACCTCCTGCACATCATAAGCCACAGAACATCACCCCCCTCCAGTCCTGAAATAGACTCCTAACCTCTGACTGAGTTACTGAAGTCCTCAAATCGTGGTTTAAAGCTTCAAATTGCAGAGAATTCACCATTTACACTAGCTTAAACCTGCAGGTGACCCGTGCCCCATGCTGCAGAGGAAGGCAAAACCCTCCAGGGTCTCTGCCAATCTGACCTGGGGGGAAATTCCTTCCTGATCCCAAATATGGCAATCAGTTATACCCTAAACATGTGGGTATGACCCACCAGGCAGCTCCCTGGGAAAGAATTCTCTGTAGTAACTCAGAGCCTCCCCATCTAGTGTCCCATCTCCAGCCTTTGGGGTTTTTTGCTACAGGCAGTTGCCCATGGGCCACATGCTGTCATCCACTCCACAAACTTGTCAAGCTCAGTCTTGAAGCCAATTAGACTTTTTGCCCCCAATGCGCCCCTTGGAAGAGTATTCCAGAACTTCACTCTTCTGATGGTTAGAAACCTTCACCTAATTTTGAGCCTAAACTTGTTGATGGCCAGTTTATATCCATTTGTTCTTGTGTCCACATTGGCACTTAACTTAAATAAATCCTCTCCCTCCCTGGTATTTATCCCTCTGATATAGTTGTACAGAGCAATTATGTCTCCCCTCAGCCTTTTTTTGGTCAGGCTAAGCACGCCAAGTTATTTGAGTTGCCACTCATAAAGCAGAATTTCCATTCCTCAAATCATCCTAGTAGCCCCTTCTCTGCAGACCACTAGTCTGAGGAAGGTGGTACTCCTAGTTAATGAGGACACCATGGAGACAGCCACAGTGGTCTGGCACACCACTGCCTTTGTCCTTCCCAAAGCGATGGCGCAAAAACACTAATCTGCCTCCATGAAGCTGCAGAGTGAGGCGAACAGCCCAGATGTCAAGAACTGTAGGAGATGCTGCTAGCAGAAAGGAAATTATTGGTTAGAAATTTTCCATTCTCTCTCTCTCTTTCTCCCTCTCATGCTAAAGGGTTTTGCATTGTGTTTCATGGAGACATTTAAAATCTGATTCCAAATTCTTCTCACTCATCCATTTAAATGGTCACAGTTTGAAAGCCCTGCTTGTGAAAGAAAAATCTGAAAACTGGACCTTTTTCACTTTAAGGATCTTGTGTGAACACTAAAGTCAATGGGTTATTCATCTCTGACTTCTCTCTAGTCAGCATAAATCTTTCCAGGACTGAAGTTTTCCACTTTAATCTCTTTGGGACAGGGACTGTCTTTTGTTCCATGTTCATAGAGAGTCCATCACAATGGAAGCTCTGATCCTGATTGGTGCTTCTGGATGCTAGTGTAATACAATCATCGCTGTAAATTATTACTGATAATTAGTGTGTATCCTATATGGCTGGGAAAATTCCAGCTAACTTAAGAATGGAGGGGGAAGGAAATAGAGATCCTTTGTATACTGTTTGTATATAAACTGGCATTCAGATATACTTATTTTATTTGTTATTATTTGTATTACTGTAGCACCTCAGAGCCCTTGTCATGGACCAAGACCCCAATGTGTTAGGAGCTGTATAGACACAGAACAAAAAGACAGTTCCTAACCCAGAGAGCACACGATCTAATTGTAAAAAAAGAGAGAGAACAGATGGATACATTTGGGCTGAGAACTGATTACAAAGAAACAATGAGTACTAGGCAGCGTGACAGGGAGTGGTCTCGGCACAGCTGCAATCTTACCATTGTCAAGTTTTTCGTAGGCGTCAATGGAAAGGAGAATTTTAAGAATGGTTTTGAAGGAATTAATGAGGTAGCTTTGCGGATGATTAGGGGAGCTCTTCCTAAGCATGTGAGGCAGCATGAAAGAAAGCATGAAGATGCTTCTTTGAAAATTTAACAAATGTACAATGGAAACTGGCATCATGGACTGATTGGAAGCAGAATTTGACATCTTAATAGTGAGAGATTGGCTGTGAAGAGTCTTGAAAGTGAAGACAAGTAGCTTATGTTTGATGTGATATAGAAGTGGAGGGAAGGAAAGAAGCATGACATAGTCAAAGAGATGACTAGGAAAATGATCATTATATCAGCATTCTGAATGAAAATGATTGCAAGACCAGAGAAAAGGATGTTGCAGTAATCAAGACGCACAATGATGAGAGCCTGAAAGAGAGTTTTTGCTGTTTGGACAGATGGGAAAGGCAATATTCAGAGATGTTAGGCTGAAAGAATCAGCAAGATTTAGACATAGTCTGGCTATGAGGACCTAGAGAGAAGTCAGAGATGAAAATGGCACCACAATATCGACCTGATATGGTGGAATTTTCCACTGTGATAAAAGATAATGGGGAAGGCTTGTGGGGGAAGACTGAGAGCTTTATTTAGCCGTGTTGAGTTGACATCTGAGGAGTTGTCAGAGACAGGCCAAGATTCTAGTTTGGATGGAAGAAGATGGGTCTGGAGTGTAGAAGTAGATCTGTGAATCATTTGTATAGTGATGGTTGTTGAATTAATGTTTGTGGATGAGATGACCCAGAGGCAGGGCGCAGAGAGAGAAGAGAAGGGGACTGAAGACAGAGCTCTGAGGGACCACCACAGAAAGGAAACCAGAAGGAGCCTCCAAAAGATACAGTGATGGAACACTTAAAGAGGTAGGAGGAGAACCAGGAGGGGTGAGAGTCTAGAGAGGAGAAGATTTCAAGAAGAGCATGGCCAACTGTGTGGAAAGTGTCCGGCAGAATGAGGGTGGATCACTGATTCTGAGCTTTGGCTAGGAAGAGGCCATTAAAGATTTTGGCAAGAGTGGTTTCAGGGGAGTGCAAGGGATGGAAGCCAGAGGGAAAAGGAATGGATGGAACTGGAGAAAGGAACTTCAGAGAGTGATTGTGAACAGTGTGTAAAAGAGCCTCTAGGTGAAAGGGAGGTGGGAGTGGTATCTTGGATACCATAGTGATGCATATAGAATAAAAGGTAGATTCACCATTCCCGGTATCTAGCAAATTCTATTGATATATTTGCTATCTATTGAGAGCTTGCATTTAGTGTGACACAAACCACAACTTTAAGTTCAATGTTATGTAACAGAATAAACTGCATATTTTAAAAGATAGTATTATTTGTTGGATAATAATTTTATGTTTGAGCACCAGAGTTTTAAAACTCCTTTACAGGTCCAGACAGATTTCTAAAGTTAAAATAAGGCCACAGGATTTCCTTACCTTACAGATCAAGTAGAAAGATAACAGGAATGCTTACATAAGACTGGTGCAGTAGAACATGTTACATATATATTACACAAGCTCTCACAGACTTTAGGGAACCTAAATTTGGCAGAAAGACTAAAATGCACAAGAACCATCACTTGGAGAGTCAAGCTCTGAGGTAGCTCACTCTGTGAGAGATCATAAGAAGGTTGTAATAAGACACTTTGGAAGGGGAGCAAAAGAACATGCCCAATGGACCTTGTGGCGTGTGTTCAGGTATGAGGGAGAGGCCTATTCTTTGCAATCCCTGCAATTATTCAGCCTTTGCAGAGATGTGAATTCCACCATTTATCAAAATTTAAGAATACACTTTTGAAATTTGCCTGCAATTTTGAATTTGCAATTTTGCTTTCACAAAATTCTAGGTGCCAGGCAGGAATTGTAGAATTTAGACATCTGACAGTTTGATTACTCTTGCAAATCAGGTAGGGTCGTTTGTGCCTGCAGTTAACTGTACTTCAGTTTTGTGGAGGTGTTATTTCTGGGATGAAATTGGAACATGTGCTGTTTATTGTAAGAAATATTTCCCCTGCATCCTCAGTTCAACAGGTGATGCCCTGAATACTTGTATTCTGTTTCAGCTAGCTTTGGTTTAAACATTATTTAGTCTTTCCTTTGTTATTTTCATTATTCCTTCTCTACTGTACACTACATTATGCCAGATGTCCACAGGTCCCATGAGCTCAGGAACTAAACAGCTTCAAGTGAAATGCTCTTCACTAAACAGATGGTGAACCCTTTAAACCGTGGTTAAGGTACAGTGGAAAGAGTTTCAAACCTGGCCGCAAAGTGTCTCCCTGAATATGGTTCTTCAGTTAAGTCCTCTGTTCTTCACAGCACTCTGTGGAAGACTCATTTCACTTGCAAAATCCAATCCAATAAACTTCACTTTTCCAATAAATTCAAACAATTGTATCACATTTAACTGTTCACACTATCCAGATGTAGGAAGGAAACAGTAAATGCAGTAAAAAATAAACACCTCATATTGGTAAGATATGTCCAATTGGCAGTTTAGTGTCCTTTGGAACAATGAGCTAGCAGATTCTGTGTGATTTTATATGATCATACAAAACATGACAGTAGTTCTCGGAGTTCTGGGACAGTAGTTCTGGTGACAGAAAAATTCATTAAAATTTAGAAACCATTTAATCTTCTTACTACAGCAATTGAACAACACTTCCAAGATTTATAATAGATATGGTATGTAAACAGGTACCAATATAAACAGTTTACTTTAGGAACTCAAGTTTAATAGCTGTTATAGAGGTTCATCCTGGAAGATCACTCTTACGTTAACTCTATTGAGATAAAAAAAGGAATATGTGATAATGGTATCCAAAATATTAAAGCAGGAGTTGCCAAAATGCAACCTATAGTTGCTCTCAACTTTAGTAAGCAATGTGCCTGATGTAGGCCACAGATCTCAACAGTCAGTGTTTTCCTTGTCCATCTTAACAAGAAAAAGAATATTTGTTGTCTGATACCCAGAATAACCAGTCTATTTCAATACTGGTTTTCTTCTCCAGATCTTTTGCTACACCTGGGGCAATACTGAGCCTTAAACTGCACGTGAAATATGAATATAGTTTCTGTGAAGATAGGACCAGATTTTTCTACTGTCATTCATGCTACACAAAATGCTGCTGCTAAAAATTCCCAAGCCAGAAAATCCATATCATTTCCTTTTATAAACTTTTATTAGTTTTTCAAACTTTTTTATTATTTGGCTTTTTACAATTATAGGTAATGAGCCAACTTCAGATTTCGTGTAAGTATGTATAACTCCATTGAAATCAGTGGAGTTGTACCCACTTACATCAAGTCTGAATTTGGTCCATTTTGGAGTTGTGTGTGAAATTTTATGTAGCATTCCTTTCAGTGCTAAATTCCAAAATGGAATGCCGTTTTCTTTTTAATCATCTGCGTAGAACCCTATGGGTTGTTAATGTGTCTGCTTTATCTTTCAGATGCTGAGTGACCCTGGTAAGGAAGGGTCCTTCTGTGAGGCTTTAGAAAGTGACAAAATACAAACAAGCCATTACAAGGTTTCATACAGAAAGGCAGGATGTGGTCTAGAGTGAAGACCACACATGAACTCTGCTTCAGGATATTCTAATTCTCTGCCTGTCAACAAATTATACTCTGCTGCTAAGATTTATAACAGTGCCCTAGTGTTCCTCAACATATGGTGATCTGCAGAATGAAACTACATTTACACAGTGTACAAAACTCAGGAAGTTTCTTCTTGGTAAATAAAATGTTTGAGCAAGTCACTTGTTAAAATGGGGAATAAGAGTAGGAAAATTAAAACTGTGGAAAGATGTCTGCAGGGTAGACTTGTTATGGAAGGGAACAGTCCACAGGAGAAATTATTGAAATCACATACATAGGCTCCCAGCCGTGAAACTAAAACCTGAAACATACGTATTGTTTCTGTCCAATTGATTTTGATTTTTAAAGCTGCTTTTCTATGTGCATAGCACCAATAGAAGCAGAATAGACAGTAAATAATGAAAAAGAAGATCATGCCACCAAAGTTAGCTTCTGCAGCCATATATATATAACTTGTCTATGTGTGAGACTTGCAGATGTACTCCTTGTAGCTTAAGATACATCTTTACTAATTTTACACTCTTGGGCCCTGATCCTGCAAAGGGAGCTGCGTGAAAGGATTCTTATGCTCACATTAAAAACAATGAAACTTTAGCCCTGATTTAACAAAACACTTAAGAATTTTGTTATGTCCCATTGAAATCAGGTGCTTAAGTGCTTTGATGAATCAGGACCTTGTAGGGGGGAGGGAACACTTGCTTTTGTGTGCTGTCCCATTGACTTCAGTAGAAGTCTATGGGCTTGTCCATACTTCTGGCTAAAGCAGCACTGCTGCGATCTGTGCAGCGGTGTTGATTTAGTATATGGTTCTGTGTATCTGGTGAAGACAAGCTATGTCGATGGCAGAGCGCTCTCCCAACATCTGTGCTCCACCTCTCCGAGAGGCAGAAGGTAAGTCGGCAGGAGAGCGTCTCCTGTTGACATAGCATGGTGTAGGCACTGCTGTAAGTTGTCCTAAATTACATTGACTTTAGTTATATTACTTATGTAACTGAAGTAGCATAACTTAGGTCGACTTACAGCGTTAGTGTATACCAGCCCTTAGAATGAAACTGCACAAATTCTTTTGTGGATCAAGGTCTTAATTCAAATGTTAGGTCTGGTGCCCATTTCAGGGATATTTTATTATAGCATCCCATCTTCAGTTCTCCTCCTGGATAGGTTGATGGGTAATCTCAAAGAGTAGGGATCTGTGCAGGCAGTTTCATAAAGGAGAAAAACTAGGTTAGTGACTGATAGCTGGAGAGCTCTGAATATATTCCCTCTTCAGATCCACCCTTATCCCCAGTCCCTATTTGTGGATGAACTGTAAAGATAGCACTGAAATCTTCCAGGATGTTCAGGTTCATTTTTTCAGGTCAAATATCTTCTTGCAGTTCCTCTTACTTGCTGCTCCCTCATGTTAACAGTAGTGAGTTAATTCTAGCAAAGGATTGTGACTTTCCACTACATCAGAGATTCATAGATTATAAAGCCAGAAGGGACCATCTGATCATCCTAGTCAGAGCTCCTGTATTATACAAGCCACAGGACTTCCCTGAATCCTTTTAGAAAAACATCCAATTTTGTTTTAAAAATGTCCAGTGTTGGAGAATCAACCGCAGCCTTTGCTAAACTGTGCCAATGGTTAATTTAGCCTCATGAAAAATTTGCATCTTATTTCCAGTCTGAATTTGTCTAGCTTCAGCTTCCAGCCATTGGATCTGGTTATACCTTTGCTTGTTAGACTGAAGAACCCATTGTGAAATATATTTTTCCCTAGGTAGGTACTTATAGACTGTAATCAAGTCACACCATAGCCAGGGCCAGCTTTAGGACGTGTGGGGCCCAATTCGAAAGAACTGCCATCGAAATGTCACCGAAGACAGCAGCAGCAGCGATTGAGCTACTGCCAAAGATAGTGGCGGCAATTCGGCGGCAGCTCAATTGGTTGCCACTGTTTCCGGCAGCACTTCGGCGGAGGGTGCAAGGCCCCTCTTCCGGACACTGCGGGGCCCTCTAAGGCATGTGGCCCAATTCCGGGAATCGGGGGAATTGCCCTAAAGCTGGCCCTGACTATAGCCTTCTCTTTGTTAGACTCAAAGGGATCAGTTTATTTAGCTTATCATTATAAGTTCATGTTTTCCAATTCTTTAATCATGCTCATGGCAATTCTCTGTTCCCACTCTAATTTATCAACATCCTTCTTGAAATGTGGACAAAACAGGACACAGTATTCCAGCGGGGTTGCACCAGTGCCAAATACAGAGATAATATAACCTCCTTATTCCTACTCAGAATTCCTGTTTATATATCCAAGGATCACATTAGCAGTTTTGGCCACAGCATTATACTGGGAGCTCATGTGCAGCTGATTATCCTTCATGATTCCCAAATCCTTTTCAGAGGCACTGCTTTCCAGGAAAGAGTCCCCATCTTGTAAGTATTGCCCACATATTTTTTGTTCCTAGATGTATGTCTTTACATTTAGCCAGGCAAAAACACATATTTGCTTGTGCCCCATTTACCAAGATCACTTGAAAAGTGTTTTATCATATGTAACCCTTCTGCCCCTCTGAGCTGGCAGCAACAAGGGCCGGGTTCAGTATCCAGGGGTTCCGTTTTAATAACACCATGCATAACCGGCTCGAGCCCCCACCCAGTGACCTGGGACACTTACATACCACACCCTTCTGGATGCCTCTAGGAGGCAATACTTCCCCTCTCACAAGCACAGAGTCTGAGTGTAGCAAAATCCTTTTAATAAAGGAAAGAAACAATGCGGCATCCCATTGGAGAAACACCACAAACAGGATTATAACACAAACCATAAACAAAATCCACCTCCAAGTACATTTGGCAATGTCCTTTTCCCCTTAGGGTCTTAAGTCCAATTACCCCAAAGTCCAACAACCCAAAAGTCTCTGGTCAGTGCCACCCCATAATTCAAGAGTTTATCTGCAGAGTTTTACTCCCCCAGCCTGGGTGGAAATGGAAGGGGAGTCCACACAGGATGTTAAGGAGCACCTTACGTGGACCAGGGCCAACTGCTCCACCTCTCCGTGGAGTTCTGCTGCAGCCTTCACCACTACCCGCTCCACCACACCAACTGTGCCACTCCTCCAGCCATCCCTGCAAACCACTTCACTCCGCTCACTGTTCCATGGGCTGCTCCAGCACACTGCAAATGGCTCCACTCTGCCAGCCACTTAACGATAGGTCTTCAGGCTCCCGCACTGGTTAACACAGCACTCAGTAATTTCAGCTCTTAGTAGGGGAGCCCTGGTGCTGGTACACCATTGGCCTAACGTGAATTCAGCTCAGCAGTCTCTAGATGGACTCCTAATGCAATCAAAATTAGCTCTACTCTTTAATATTGGAAAGAGAAGAATGTGTAATTGGTGTTCCAGGCCCTCAAAAGGGGGCCCATACCATCAGGTATACACACCAGTCCCCAACCTCTCTCAATTCATGGGGTTTTGGAACCCATGTCCCATGTTTATCAAGTACCACCCAACTGAGGTTGAGTCATCTCTGTCACAAAGCTGTCCCATAGCTCCCCATTCACACAATCAGGGTGACAAACTTTTTTTTCCTCCTGCCCCAATAACAAAGAAATTGGGGATCCCAAAGCTGTTAAAATAACCATCCCAGTCTGCTGTGGGCTTATGCTAAGTGGGGGGTGGATGCCAATGCAAATACTTGAAATCTCTTTCCACACTCTTTGAAATTCTTGAAATTCTTTCCACACTCCCTACAATTCACCACCAGATGTCAGGGTAGCGCTCATCCTGACTCTGCTTACACATATGATAGTATTACATCATCTTCCCTCCCCCGCAAAGGCAGAACAGAAATATTTATTGAACACTTCTGCCTTTTCTGCATTATTATTGACAGTTCCACCATTTCCAATACCATTGGTAAGCTTCTTTTTGTTCCTTATATGCTTAAAAAAATTCTCTTTCTTGTTTCCCTTAACTTTGCTGGCCATAGATTTTTCTGTGTATCTTTTAGCTTCCCTTATAGATTTTCTACAGTTCCTAGCTTCTGATTTATATGATTTACTATGAACTTCCCCCTTGTTCCATTCGTTATATTTTTTTCATACCTGCATTTACTTCTCCTCTAAGCCAAATTGTTTTTTTAACAGCACAGCCTTCTTTCTCAGTTGTAGGATTGTAGCATTTTGGGCATTTAGTAAAATGTACTTAAACAATTCCCAATTATCTTTTGTGTTTTACTGTTTAAATTCTTCTTCCCAACTGATTTGACTCATAATTGTTTTCAGCTTTTAAAGCATTAAGCAAAAGTAGAAGACTGGTCCCTGGTTGGTGAGTGTAGAATAAAAACAGGATATGTGAGTGGAATCACCTATACTTTTTTAATATCAGTGACAAATTGTGTACAAAGGAGTATACCACTTTCTAGGGTGTGTGTTTATCTGCTGTGAGAATTAGTGCCACTTTGCTGTGTAAATTGTTGATTAAGGATTATCATTAGATGTTGGAGAATGTGCCACATAAAATGTTTCCTGAAGCATTCTTTAGGTGAAAAGATGTCTCTGATTTATGGCCTCTTGTGATATAGGACACTGGCTCATTGAACATTTGCCCCAGGGGTTGCTGCACAGAGGGAGGGAAGAGTCTCTGTGGCCAGGGACTCAAACATTTGGTAGGACTCCTAGTGCTGTCTCTCAATGCCTGTTACTAGGCCTGGCTGATTTGTTGCTTTTGACATGAGGCTCCACTTTTCAGGCATCTTATTTGACTCCCTGTTGATTTCTCCATGTTTGACTAAGGTTAGTGGCTGAGTCTCTCTCCTCAACTTCACTTACTAGCCAGTCAATATCTGCCATATACTCAGGTCCTCCTTTCCTAACAAGAGACACCGAGGGGGAGAGGAAGAAAAGAGCAAATGGGAGGGAGCAGTGACCAGCTAGCAGAGGAAAGGGAGACAGAGAAGAAGGCATAGCATCTGTCCTGCAGTCAACCTTGGATCACCCACGGAGTCAGCGCCTATGGTACTGGTGGCATCAATAGACAGCAGAGGGCAGGAAGAGAGGACTTCTTGGCAGAGAACTAGGCAATGGGCAGGGACAGGAGATTGTCTCCATCCATTTAGGGGAGTAGAAATCAGTTTCAACCCTTCAGGTGGGTCAAGTGGGTGGAAGAGGTCATATTCTGTATTTGGGAGCAGGAGAAAGCTTAGAAGGAGGTGGGGCAGGAAAGGGGATGGGAGGAGAGAGAGGAGAAATTATTTTTCTTTTCTTGGATTTTATTTAAAACTTTTTGTTAAGTCTAAGTTACAATAAAACTGTAACATACTGCATCATGTTCTTACGTTATGTTCTTATCGTACATTTCTTATTACTTATTCAGGATCTGGTTAATATTCAAAGAATCTGACTAAAGATAATGGCTTGCTGACTAGGGAGCCCTCCTCCTCTGAGTACACTAAAAAAGGTTACCACATTTCTGAATTTTATTCTCATTTTGGCACTTCTGTTGTGTACATACTTAGTATGAAAGCTTTTCGGTTACAAGGACAGTCCATAGTTTACTATACTACAATTCCAAGGAGGAAGAGTCACATTTTTCCAATTATATGCAATCCAGAATCTTGCTCCTAACAGTGAAAAGAAATTAATTTGCCATTCTGTTTAAAATGTAGATCCTTTACTGGAGCATTAAGTAAGCAGGTCAGCGTATCTCTAGGAAGCTGGCATTTTGTTATAAGATGAATTGCTTTGACAATTTCTTCTTCAAGCTGTCTAATTCCTAGTTACAACCACCACATGTGCAAGCATGTTCCTGTTCCCCCACAAACCCTCCAACAGAGCAGCTCTCTAGTAGCAAAAATATGATAGATATTTACTGGTATCCTATGCCGTCTATACAGTAACTTATAAGAATATTCTTCATGAGTGACACAAATTAAAGATGTTTATCCCCTTTCTCAGATAGAGACTCACTGTTCCTAATCAGTTTCTTTATCCAAATCTCTCCTCCATCTTTTCATCTTAGTTTTCTTATCAACATCTTTTCGGTCAAAATTGCATATGTTTTAGAAATTAAACCTTTTGATCCAGCTTGCTCCTGGATCAACTCCTCAAACGTGGCTAAAGGTCTAGATAGGCGATCCAAATTTCACCATAAAATGATTGACTTGTAAATACTGAAAATATGGGAGCTTTAAATTATTTACATTATTACATATCTCTTGATATGATTTCAAAGCAGGTCCCAGGAATAGCTGTCCAAACTGAGTAGTCACAGCTCTTATTCACAACGAATAGTCATGTTGATATTTCCTAGAGTAAATGCCTGATTATTAAAGACAGTGGCCAAGGGAGAAGGGCTAGGTAGCAGGAATTTGAAAAATTTGTCCAGAACTGCTAAAGTGGTCTGGATGAATGGATGATTTATTTTTTGATGACCTACATTTCTTTTTATATAACAATTACTATAAATAGCTATATTTGGGCTCCAGTGCTGTTTGAGTTTTACTGAGTGTGTGGCTGGTCTATTGTTAACCCAGTTGATCAGATCTTTTAATTGTGGTGCATAATAATAGTAATAAACCAAAGTAGGGGAAATTAGTCCATCCTACATGGTAGGATTAAACAGAATTTATAACTCACCCTTTGTCTTTTATTGTTCCATATGAATGTTATTAGTGTATTCTGCCAAGTTTTTAATGTCATGTCAGGGATACCAACAAGGATGAACTGAAACAAAAATATTAACTTTAGGAAGACATTCATCTTTACCAGTGCTGCCGTACCTAGCCAAGAAATTTAATACTTGTTCCATTCCTCCAAGTCTTATTATTTTATTCCACAGTGAAGGGCAGTTTGCCTTAAAATATATTTTTCTTCACAATATTTATTCCTAAATATTTTAAGATTTCTTTCACCATTTAAACTTATGTAGCTGATAGCAGTTTGGTTTGACCCTTTCAGGAATATTAATTCCTAAAATGTTAGATTTACTGTAATTTATTTTGAAGCCTGATACCTGCCCAAATTTCAAAGCCAATTGTACTATAATTTTTAATGGGACTTCTGGATCCTGCAACTATAACAGGATGTCGTCAGCATGCAAAGCTATTTTGAGTTAATCCAGAAGACGTTTTGATGCCCTTTTCTAAGGGGCTGTTTCTCACATTTATTGCAGATGGCCCCATTGCCAGAGCCAGGGGCGGCTCTAGGCATTTTGCCGCCCCAAGCACGGCAGGCAGGCTGCCTTTGGTGGCTTGCCTGCTGTGGGACCAGTGGAACCCTCTGCAGGCATGCCTGTGGGAGGTCCGCCGAAGCCACGGGACCGGCGGACCCTCCACAGGCAAGCCGCCAAAGGAAGCCTGCCTGCCACCCTCGCAGTGATGGGCAGAGTTCCCCCAGTGGCTTGCCGCCCCAAGCACGCGCTTGGCGTGCTGATGCCTGGAGCCGCCCCTGGCCAGAGCAAACAGAAGGCATAAATGGCAACCCTGTCTCATACCCTTAGATAACTTAGCAGGAGGGGAATGATGACTGTCAAACAAAGCAGACACATGAGGATGAGTATACATGGTCAATATGCCTATAGAAGACTGATTACCCAAACCAAACCTCACCAAAATCTGTCTAAGGTATTCCCACGCCAACTGCTCAAAGGCTTTTTAAGCATCCAAAGAAAGCAGTGCACAGCAACAGTTGCTAGAATTAACATTATAGATTAAATTCAGAGTTCTTCCAATATTATTAGATTGATGTCTACCAGCAACAAAGCCTGGTTAGTTAGAGTAAACAAGGGTGACAGTCTGTTTGCTAGCACCTTGGCATAAATTTTAGCGTCCACATTAAAGAAATAGGTCTATATGATGCACAGTTGGTAAGATCTTTCCCTTCTTCAGGAATGATCACAATTTTTGCCTCTTTCCATTAATCTGGAATCTCATTCCCCTGCAATGTACCATTAATTAAGTTAAAATAGGGACCAACATTTGCTTTAGAGCTCTGTAATACTCCTCAGAAAACCCATTGGGACCTGGAGCTTTACTGGATTTTAAACAGTTAATTGCAACTTCAACTACCTGTACAGCAATTTACTTATCAAGAGCTGCTCCATTATCCTCTGAGATCTGAGGTAGTTTCACTCTTCTAAAATATCTATTCATAAGCTCAGGATTTGGATGTTCTGATGTATGTTTAACCCTTCTGCCCATCAGAGTTGGCAGCAACAAGGGCCGGGTTCAGTATCTAGGAGTTCCATTTCAGTAACACAATGCAAAACCGGCTTGAGCCCTCACCCAGTGACCTGGGACAATCACTTACATCTAAGAGGCAATACTTCCCCTCTCGCATGCACAGAGTCTGAGTGTAGCAGAAGCCTTTTAATAAAGGAAGGAAACAATATGGCATTATGTTGGGGAAACACCACAAACAGGATTCATAACACAAACCATAAGCAAAATACCCACCCCCAAGTAAGTTTGGCAGTGTCCTTTTCCCCTCAGGGTCTTAAGTCCAACAAACCAACAATCACCCTACCCACAGTTTCTGTCCTTGGTCAGTGCATCCCCAGAGTGGCTCTTGAGTCCAGCAACGCAAAAGTCACCCCTCCCACAGTTTCTGACCTTGGTCAGTGCAGCAAGAGTTTGGAAGTTCGTCTGCAGAGTTCACGTCCCAGCCTGGGTGTAAGCGGGGGGGAGGTATGGGGGGCATCTTACATGCTCCGCTGCTCTGGTCGACGGCTGCTTGCCACACCTCTCCGTGGGATTCTGCTGCAATCTTCACCATGAGTTGCAGCACTCTGCTAGCCACCCTGCTAGCTGCTCCTCTCTGCTAGCCACACCTCTCCACCAGCCATCCTGCTAGCTGCTCACCAATATTTCTCCAGGGGGCCCCCCATTTGACAAAGCTGTCAGTGATTTCAGCTATTAGTAATTTCAGCTCACTGCAATTTCAGCTGTTAGTAGGGGGACCTCAGTGCTGATACTAATGCTGAGACCTAGATATCATTGATTTCAGCTCTGCAGTATATTACAAGACTCCTGATAGAATCAAAATTAGCTCTGTCATTACACAGCGGAGGAAGGAGGGGATTAAAGTGGCATTTAGTGCCCTCAGAAAACATCCACACTACCAAATACACCTACCAGACCCTAACTGCTCTCAGGTCACTAGGATTTGGAACCCATGTCCCTTGACTAGCAAGTGCTCCTTAAGTGAGGGTGAGTTCCTCTGTCATAAAAGTACAGTTCTACTGTCCTTGAGTCACATAACCAGGATAACAACACTTTATTACACCTGCCCCAATAACAAAGAGACTGGGGATCCTACAGCAGCCAAAGTGACCGTTTGGGCAAGCAGTCCCATCATGCGAGGCAGGGTGGGTGTGCTCATGTGAATGAGATCAGCCCCTGAAGTCTTTTTCCACAGCTTACCACCAGACGTCAGGGTAGAGCTCATTCTGACTCTGCTTATATCTGAAAAAAGCAAATGTTTAGGAATGATCTTTCTCAACTGGTACTGAACTCCTTAGAATCCTAATGGTAGGTGTTCTTAGGGTTAACATGAATTCCTGTTCTTGCTATTGCATATATGATGTGAAGCTGTTATCAAAAATAGACCCATACTGTGTGCACTGAATTACTGTAGATTGTTATAATTGTGTACTACAATTTTTGTAGTAGACAAAATTGCTAATTCTTCCCCAAAAGCATGCCCTCGTTTTTCCTGGATTGAGTTTGTTGTAGTTTGAGTGCACTGGTAGAGTATAGGCACATCATACCATGAGGTCTTAAAGCTAATTCGTTACAGTTTGATGGAGAAAGTTGTTTATTCAGTAATCGAAATGAAGAAGCATAGAACACCATAATCCATATCCCTCATGCTAGGAATTACTCCATATAGTAAGAATAGCACAATACATTAAAATTAAACACAATATAACTACAATACCCGCATGAGGAAATAAGGAAACAGATCAACAGAGCCAGACGTGTACCCAGAAGCCTCCTACTGCAAGACAAACCCAAGAAAGAAACCAACAGGACTCCACTGGCCATCACATATAGTCCCCAGCTAAAACCCCTCCAATGCATCATCAGGGATCTACAACCCATCCTGGACAATGATCCCATACTTTCACAGGCCTTGGGTGGCAGGCCAGTCCTCACCCACGCAACCTGCCAACCTGAAGCATATTCTCACCAGCAACTGCACACTGCACCATAGTAACTCTAACTCAGGAACCAATCCATGCAACAAACCTTGATGCCAACTCTGCCCACATATCTACACCAACGATAGCATCACAGGACCTAACCAGATCAGCCACACCATCACCGGTTCATTCACCTGCACGTCCACCAATGTAATATACGCCATCATATGCCAGCGATGTTCCTCTGCTATGTACCTCGGCCAAACTGGACAGACTCTACAGAAAAGGATAAATGGACACAAATCAGATATTAGGAATGGCAATATACAAAAACCTGTAGGAGAACACTTCAACCTTCCTGGCCACACAGTAGCAGATCTTAAGGTGGCCATTCTAGAGCAAAAAAGCTTCAGGACCAGACTTCAAAGAGAAACTGCTGAGCTTCAGTTCATCTGCAAATTTGACACCATCAGCTCAGGATTAAACAAAGACTATGAATGGCTTGCCAACTACAAAACCAGTTTCTCCTCCCTTGGTTTTCACACCTCAGCTGCTAGAAGAGGGCCTCATCCTTCCTGATTGAACTAATCTCGTTATCTCTAGCTTGCTTCTTGCTTGCATATATATACCTGCCTCTGGAAATTTCCACTACATGCATCCAACGAAGTGGGTATTCACCCACGAAAGCTCATGCTCCAAAACGTCTGTTAGTCTATAAGGTGCCACAGGACTCTTTGCTGCTTTTACAGATCCAGACTAACACGGCTACCCCTCTGATACTTGACAGTATAACCTGTGATTTTGGTTCCAGGTTATACTGTCCAGTTTGGTATTGGCTCCTTAATTCTGATTTGCCATGTTAGTTCCCCAGGAGTGCTGGACCCCTTGGATTATAGAAAGCCAGCTGGGAAGAAGCCTCTGTCTTCTTGCCACATTTTAAGTAGCTCTTCTCTCCTTCCAGCTGGCTGGCATGGCATTGCAGGCTCTTTCAGACAGTCAGCATTCTGCCCACCTGACTCCCCCCACCCACCTTCTACCTACCCTCCCTTCTTTCTTCTCCCGCTTCTTCCAACAGTGTCGTTACTCCTTCTCTGCTCTGCCATGCCCTCCAGTTTCCTCCTCCCTGAACATCTCTCCTGCCATTACTCTCCCTGCTCTTTCTCTACTTTCAGCCTGACTACTCAGGAGCACCACATCCATCCTTGCTGTCAACTTGCACATCCCAGCTGCTTCTACCTTCTGACCAACCCCCTTCTCCAATTCCTATTGTTAAATTAGGAGCAAGAGAGTTAATTCTCCCAGAGAAATGTTTTACTTGGTGTATTGTCTTTCTTTTATAAACCCCTGTTGTGAAATCAGATCATGGCCTTCGCTAGGGTATTATAGGGCCAGTTTGTGACCTAGTCTATGCTGCCATGGAGGGGCATAAAAGTGAATAAGGAGCATAAATTCACTCCCCTTGACTGTCCCTGCATGTCTTCTAGACTTCAGGTATTGGCACTGTCATGAATATAGGGGGAAGGGTAACAACCTTTATGTATGCAATAGCATAAAATCCTTCCTTGGCAGCTGTACTGGATTGCCTTATCTGTAAGGGGTTAAGCAGTTCAAATAACTAGTTGGCACCTGACCAGAAGGACCAATGAGGAAAGAAGATACTTTCAAAGGATTTGTTTTTTTTGTTGTGTGTGTTGTTCCCTCTCTAGGCGGAGGGAGAAGCCAAGCAGGTACAACATCTCCTGAAAATATACCTGGAATAATCCATCTAAAACCACAGAAACTGTGAGTAGGACAAGGAAATGCATTAGGTTATCTTTTGTGCTGGCTTGTGAATTTTCCTTTGCTACAGAGGTAGTTTTATTCCTGCTTTTGTAACTGTGAAGCTGAGCCCAGAAGGGAATCCTCTGTGTTTTAAATCTTTTTATTACCTTGTAAAGTTACCTTCCATCCTGATTTTGCAGATGTGATTCTTTTATTTTTCCTTTATAAATTAAATTCTTCTTTTAAGAACCTGATTGATTTCAGTGTCCTGAAGACAAAGGGTCTGGTCTGTGCTCACATTGCTAAAGCAACTGGTTGGTATATTGTTCTCAAGCTTCCCCAGGAAAGGGGTTGAAGGGGCTTGGTGGGGATATATTGGGGGGATAGGAATTCCAAGTGACCTTCCCTGAATTTTTGTGTAAATCACTTGGTGGTGGCAGCAATACTAGCCAAGGACAAGGAAAGGAATTTGTACTTTGGGGAAGTTTTAACCAAAGTTGGTAAGATATAAACTTAGGGAGTCTTTCATGTGGGTCCCCACATCTGTACCCCAGAGTTCAGAGTGTGTGTGGGGGAACCCTGACAGGCACTGAGTAGCCCCTGCTACTTCCAACCTCCAAGCAGGTCCGTCTGCCCTCCTCACTACTGCTTACTTTCCCAAGCTTCAGAAAGACTGCTGAATTAGGCCCAGATTGTACCAAACTTACTCACGTTAAGCAGTACTTCACCTTGCAGTTAGTGCTACTTATGTCAATGCGGCTGCTTGTAGAGTCCGGTGCTATTCAGTGTGAATATGGATGCCTGAATCTTACCTGTAAGTTACATGCAGTAACTCTTTTAACAACCTCCAAGAAGTTCATTCAAGACATAAGACCAAATTCACCCTTAGTGTAACTCCACTGACTTCAGTGGTATTACAGCAGGGATGTATTTGGCCCTTGAACTGTGAAATACTGTTCTCCATCACTTTTCAGACTCAATTAAAAGTGTACACAAAAAGAAATATAAATGTGCTAATACTGCAATTATTTACTCTTCAATTTTTATTATGGTTCAGATTGCTTTAAGTTCAGATTCAGAAATCATTTGAGACAGATGTCTCTGTCCCTTGGTAGTATTACCTCAGCAAATTGGTTGGTACAGTTTGGCAAGACTTCTGGAAATGTTTACACTTCAGGTCATTTTTATTTGTATAAATTGTTGACCTAATCACTGACATTTAGGCACTAACTAAGCAGGCACTTTTATGAACTTGAGATGACTCAAAATACTGCCTTAATTTTCAGGCAATTCTCATCACTCATCCAGCAAGCAACAGTATGTAGCATCCATATCTCTCTTGCTACTAAGTATAGTGTATTTGCTATCTGTCTCCATGGAAGGTCATATCAAGGTCATTCAGTGTTGTGAATGAAAATAATCAGTTGGTGAAAGTACAGAACTTGAAACCTTGGTGTATTTTCTTCTGACTAAAGAAGGCCAACCTTATTTAAGATAGAATGAACAGCAAGTTTTTCTGTTCTGAAGTCACAGATGCATTCTTAAAAGTACTTAGAAACCTTTGAACGAAAAGTGCTGTAATGGAAACTATTAATAATTTGTAAACATTTAAAATTCAAAATAACAGATTGTAAACAGTAAAGAGATCCGCAGGTAAATAGACAAAATGCTCACTTTCCCCATTGCTATTACATTTAATCTTTCTAGTGTAAATATTTTATTAAAGCTAATGTTAAATTGTACAATACACAGGTTAAGAAAAGAGTGTCTCTACATCTGGCTATAGTGCTTAGATTATTCATAAATACAAGGTTTGTTTTAAAAGTCATAAGGTACATATAATGCATAATCACCAGTAACCCAAATTTAGATGAATAAATTTAACAATACAGTTATATATTAGCATCCACGTATTTGGGTACATCACTCATGAAAAGTTATACAGAGAGTTGGTTGTGGAAAGCACATATATCAGTGACTGAAGATTGTCCCTCGGTAATTGAGAATTTAGAGTAGTGTCAAGGTTCCCTTCCCACTCTGAACTTTAGGGTACAGATGTGGGGACCTGCATGAAAGATCCCCTAAGCTTATTTTTACCAGCTTAGGTTAACAGTACGCTGCCACCACCAAGCGTTAACCAAATATTTAGGGAGAGCCACTTGGAACTCTGCCTTCCCCCAAATATCTCCCAAGTCCCTAACCCGCTTTTTCTTGGCAGACTTGAGAATAATCCTCCCCAAACCCCTACACCCCTTTCCCTGGGAAGGCTTGAGAAT